>NW_020664444.1:21497550-21533508 GCF_002925995.2 Terrapene triunguis | reverse complement strand
CACCTCACACACCTTGTTAGTCTTATGTTGAGCGATAGATTCTGTTGCCTATATTATTCATGACTTGTAAGTAAAAAGTAACAAAAATTAAGATTATTCTCCACTGCAGTCAATCACTCTTCTAAAGTATTTATATTGTTATCTTTTTTTAGGTCTGCAGCTTATCTCAAATACTCTGCTCTTCCAACACTCTAGAATCTCTCAATGAAATTCATGCAAAATTTGCTCATTAAGGACATACACACACACATATTATGGGTGCTAGAGGTTAGAGTGGCGGGGGGGAGGGGGAGGCTGGGAGTCAGCACTCCGCAAAGTAAGTAAAATTGTTTTCTCAGATACATGTGATATGATATATACTGTATATAAAAGAAATGAGAATCATCACATGTATCTGAGAAAACAATTTTACTTAGTTTGCTGATATAATGCAAATCTCTTTTTCCTCCACACACCCCAAATATCCTTTCCCTCTAGCAAACTACTAAATTATCCCCTATGCCACAATTGATTTCCAAAAGGGATCTGATGGAGCAACAGGATTTTTAAGACACTGTTAAATGATGGAGTTCAGTTTAGTAATTTTAAAAATAGGAATAAAATCTCAAACAATGATGTATTAAACATAAATTAGTAGTTGTGCTTATGTGTCCAAAAGATCCCAAGCACATTCCTTAATGTAATATCAAATCTAAGGTAGGCATCAATAAATGACTATACACAGGTGGTTAAGACTTGTTTCTAGCAATATCACTTTCAAAGATCATTTTTACGGAACTAAGTTGAACTGAGGTATTAACACCGCATTCATTTTCAGCTAAACATTTAGTTATCCATTTGGAATTTCTGGAAACAAAAATCAAAATAAGACATTATGATCAAGAGATCTCTGAAGGAAAGCATACTTTTCATATCTTCTGTAATTACTTAAATGCCAAAACCTCTAGCACAGGATTTTTTCATATACACTAGATGCCTTAAGCGGAGTCAGTTATAAATCACGTCTTCCATCTTAATCTCTTCACAATAAGCAGATAATAAAAGAAAAAAATCTATAAATCAGATTAAAATGACAGAGAGTTTGTTTAGAAGTTTACCAAATGGAATGACCCTGCTGGAATTCCTTCAAGTAGCCTGTGAAAATGTCAGAATATATTCCCTTTAAGAGGTCAGAGTCTCTAGAGAGCTCTGAGTTTTGGCCTGTGTGGCTTTTCACATGCTTTAATATTTGAAAATTGTTCCTTGTAGACACTGACTGATACTCTGGGAATGCTAGGATTGTGGGAACTGGCAGTACCAATGACAAAGGCAGACTTAATGGGAAATCAGTACCTACTCAGTTTACTCTCTCAACCCTTAGTACATAATATTCAAATGCTTGGGGAGGAGGATTTCACATGTTAGCAGTCATTTGTTTTCCTACTGACACTGTTTCTTCAAAACACTGAAAATAACTTCAGAGACACAAAAGAAAAGAAAATAATACTGATTGCAACATTTTGCATTTCTACTAGGATTTAGGTTTAAGATTATAAATCCTAGTACACTTTGTTTCAAGGATTACAGTAGAATGTTTTCATTTTAATTTTCAAGGATAAATTATAAAACCTCACACATAGTTTTGCATTCATAACCACACTTTTAAAGTTTGATTTAGATATAAATTTCATTTTTTAAACATTTTCCCCATAGGCTAATGTCACTTTAAAATATAAACAAACTGAAAAAATCATTCAACATATTGAATTAAAACATTTTGCACTGCATATCTACAGAACGCAAATACCCTCATAGTAGTATTCATGACACATGTGCTTCACAGATTTGAGTCTTTTATTAAAAAGTCAAAGTCCAAATTAATAGAACAAATTACTGGAACGGAGAATATCTGTTAGTATTATACAGATCTCATTACTTTCAGTTTAGTGACTCTGAGACTACTGAAAATGTCTGTAATTTGATAGT
Organism: Terrapene triunguis; assembly: GCF_002925995.2. NCBI lineage: Eukaryota > Metazoa > Chordata > Testudines > Emydidae > Terrapene > Terrapene triunguis. The sequence goes on along the minus strand of NW_020664444.1, from coordinate 21,531,543 downwards.
TTCACCAGGTTTTCTATAACAGACTGTCTTCATCTGTTGCATGTTTATTTATTAGAACATACAGACTAGGTTTCCTCCTTTTTTACACTGTGCCTTGTGCTATCCAGTTAGTAAGAATCTTTGAAGGTTAACAATCCCGTTAACTTCTCTGTTCATGCATGCTCAGTACAATCCATTGGGTGGCACAAACACAAATAGGCTCATTAGCCTTAAAACTAGTCTACACTTGAAATGCTACAGCGGCACAGCTGTAGTGCTGCAACTGCATTGCTTTAGCAATTCAGTATAGACACTACCTATACCAATGAGGGGTTCTCCCATTGGCGTAGATAATCCACCTCCCCGAGAGACAGTAGCTGGGTTGACAGAAGAATTCTTCTGTCGGCCTAGTGCTGTCTACACCGGAGGCTAGGTCAGCTTAACTAGGTCGCCCCGGGGTGTCAATTTTTCACACCCCTGAATGACTTAGCTGAGTTGACTTGATTGTAGACCGGGCCTTAGTGTCCCCAAATAGACAAACAAAATATTTTTCAAATAAAGTTTTCATTTTATTTCCCCCAATATGCTGGGGGTGGGGGGGAAGCTATGCACTGTTGGGGGTAATCATTGAGTGTCTGAGACCCAGGTGCACCTATCTGAGTCTTGGTTTGATCTTCATCTGTGAGTAAAAATAGATTGCCAGATTTCCCCTCCGGGCAGCTGTATCCCAGGAACCTTTGGTCAAATGGACCCAAATTGGGATCATTAACAGAAACCCATGTCCCCAGGAGGCACACCAAGTAACCATGTAGATTTTAAAGCACCTAGAAGAGCTGAGCTTTAAACAGAAAGCTCGTTGTAACCTGAACTATAGCAGAGCTGTCTCTCTGCTATAAAACTTTATTCTGAACTTGAAGGATTGACAAGTCAATGTACTCCTGGCCTAAGTAAAAGTTAGTTGTGTAAGTAGAGGTTATAGAAATTTGGGGGGGGGGAGGAGGAACCCTCTCCCTGTGAAAAAAGTCACACCGTTCAAGCCATTACTTTGAAGACATTACCTCTTTGGCTTATTGAACTTGACAGTATCTCCTTATATTTATGGTCTACCATAATCTACTCAATGAAGAAATTATAAATTAATGCAGAAATGTATAGGTTGTTTCTCTTTAGGCATGTTCAGAACTGCTTTAAACACATTCTAAAGAAGCAACTATAACAAACAAAATAAAAAAGCAGATAGACCACTGTAACCCTGACTATTTCCACTATGAAATAAAATATACACAAGATCAGCCAACTTTTGGAAGGTTTTATAGAACAGGAGGTCTCATAAAAAGGAACTATGGAAGCTGCAACAATTAAGTCATTGGCTGAGGAAACAAGGTTTAACGCTCAAGTGGATGGAATTTCTCTGTCTCTAATGTCTGTGACGATTTTTTGAATGCTGCATCTGAACAATTCCAAAATTTTCAGGAAATGTTCTCGACATTAATGGGCAGACAATAAAGATAATCCACCTTGAATGGTCCCTTAGAATGGGAGATAACTACTTATGCTAAACAAACTGTTCCTCTTTGCATTTAGCTGCAGAGTACCTCTCTCAGATCTCAAGAAGAGCTCTGTGTGGCTCAAAAGCTTGTCTCTTTCACCAACAGAAGTTGGTCCAATAAAAGATGTTATCTCACCGACCTTGTCTCTCTAATAAGACAAGGATGACAAGTACAGGGTCTTTGACAGGCTGGGTCAGAGGAACGAAAAAAATAAACCACTCTATAGAGATGGAAGGACTTGGGCCTGGTCTACACATAGGCTGTGAAAAATGTCATGCTCTGTGTGATGGGGTGTACCAACCCCAAACTGGGCCAACGGGGAACAGACCAATCACTGTGGGCCCAGGAGGTGACACCCTCTTTCCCCATGCTGTGCATGCTCCAGGTGGAAGAGCCAGATAAAAGGAGGCAGCCCAGCTCAGTCGGGGCTGGCTGCGGAGGAGGAAGGACGTGGACTGCAAGTTCCTGTAGAGGCGCTGGCAATGGTCCAGGCGGTAGAGCCCGAGAACCCAGACTGTATTGCAGATGACTGACTCGCTGACTGCAGAGACTGAAACCAAGCCACCGCCAGCTGAGGAGATGCCCAGGATGCAACTTGTGGTAGGAAGTGACACAGGGAAGGTAATAGAAGCCGATGCCTGAACCCCTAGAGGGGAGTTCCCCTGCTTCATAGGGCCCTGGATCAGAAGCTGGTGGAGAGGGCAGGGCCGGGTTCCCCTACCACAGCCCACAGGCCACCAGGCATGGCTGCTGCCCAGCCCAGAGGCTTAGGGGCTATAGATTGTTTGTTCTGCCCCGCCCAGGGGCCACAGACTTATTGCTGTATTGCGCTGCACAGGGGGCCGATTCCCCAATTGCTACTGCCTGCCCCAACCAGGAGGCTTAGGGGCCCTAGACTGCTTGTTTGTTTTGCCCCGCCCAGAGGTTACAGACTGATTGTTGTTCTGCCCCGTCCAAAGGGCCAGAACTCCAGTTGTGGCTGTCGGTCCCAACCCGGAGGCTCAGGGGCTACAGACTGTTTGTTTACGCGGCCCCACCAGGAGACCAGAGCCCACCTTGCTGCAACTCCCTGAATTAACAGGAAATCCCGACGACTGGGTGATGGGGTGTACCAACCCCAAACTGGGCCAACGGGGGTGGCTCTTCAAGATGTGTATTCCTGTGGGTGCTCCACTGTAGGTGTGTCTGTGTCCCTGCGCTGCTGATTGGAGAATTTTGGTAGCAGTGTCTGTTCAGCCTGCGCATGCACTGCCCTGTGCTCTGCCACGCGGCTAACTAGCATGGACAGATGAGCCCTCCTCAGTTCCTTCTCTACCACAGAGTCATTGACAAGAACTCTGAAGTAGAGGGGAGGAGGATGGGTTGTGGAGCACCCACAGGGACACACATCTTGAAGAACCATTGTTACTGCACAAGGTGAGTAACTTCCTCCTCTTTAAGTAAAGTCCCTATAGGTGCTCCACTGCAGGTGACTTCTGAGCATACCCCACATTGGAGGCTGGGGCTTTGGACTCGAGTCTGTTATAGGCAATAGCACTGTGGCACTAAATCTGGAGTCTGCAGCAGAGTTGCTGAGGATGGCATAGTGTTCTGCAAAAGTATGTGCAAATGCCCAGATAGCTGCTCTGCAGATTTTTGATATAGGGAAACCCTTGGAGAAGATGGACGAGGAGACTGACCTTGTAGAATGCCTATGTATTGAAGATGGGGTGTTACATTATGCATTTAGTAACAGAGTTTGATACAGTTCGAGATCCATTTGGAGAGTCTTTGAGCTGAAATCGCTGTACCTTTTGACCTATCTGTAACAGAGAGGAAGAGTCTTGGAGATAAAGCTCTTGTCCTGTCCAAATAGAAAGCCAAGACTCTCCTCATGCCGAGCATATGGAAGATAGCTTCCCTATTATCCTGTTGAGGTTTGGAATAAAAGGTTGGAAGTTGAATAAGTTGGTTAATATGAAATGTGGAAGTCTCCTTGAAAGTGAACTTCAGATATGGTCTAAGTATGACTTTGTCAGAGAAGAACACTGGGGGGGGGGGGGGGAATGTGCCAGCAGAGCCGCTATCTTCCCTATTTTTCTCGCCGAGGTGATGGCAATCAGAAATGCCAGCTTCATGTCGCTAATATGACCATCTTGAACTTCTGAGCTTTGATAAATTTGTTGAGTGCTCTGAGATCCAGTATGGCTCTCCAACCTCCCTTTTTCTTCGGTATCAGGAACTAGCGAGAGTAGAAGCCTTTGCCTCTTAGCTCAGTGGGCACTGGCTCTATAGCTCCTACGCTGAAGAGATGGTTTACCTCCTGTCATAGTAGGCTCTCATGAGAAGGGTCCTTGAAGAGAGATGGGGAAACGTATTTGGGGGGGGGGGGTGTTGTAAAATGGATGTCCATCTCGGATAATCTCCAGTACCCATTTGTCGGAGGTTATCCATTTCCAGGTGTTGCAGAAAAGGGTGAGACGGACTCTGAAGGAATAAAAGAGGTTTTCCAGCGTGAGGTGATGTTGAGGAGAATGGTCTATGGCACCTTGACCAACCCATCAAAACTGTCGCTTTGAGGTGGAAGGTTGAGAGGAAGTGGGTTGAGATCTCAACTGTTTCCATCTGGGGAACCTGGACTTCCTTCCTCTGAGGTTCAAATGACCTCTGAGATTGATATTGCAACGACCAAGGTTTGAATTGTGGCTGAGGGCTATATATTCTCTTATACCCAGGTGTGGAGATCCCGAGGGATTGAAGATGTGGAGGGAGGCATCAGTCTTTTCCGAAAATAGTTCTGTCCCTTCAAAAGGAAGGTCCTCCACAGTTGTACAAACCTCCTTTGGGAAACCGGATAGGTGAAGCCAAGAGGCTCATCTCATCACGATGGCAGTAGAAATGGAGTGTGCTGCCATGTCAGCTGCATCAGGTGCAGACTGGAGGGATGTCTTAGCCACCAGCTGGCCTTCATTGACTACGGCCTTGAATTGTTCCTTATGCAAATATCAGGAAGCTGTTCAATAAAAGAGTTCAGTTTCAGATAATTCTGATAATTGTATTTTTCCATTAAGGCTTGATAGTTCACAACGCGGAACTGGAGAGTGGTTGAGGAATACATTTTCCTGTCAAAAAGATCGAGGTGCTTCCAGTCCCAGAGGGTGGATTTAAATTGGTGTTGATGGCCCTTTAAGTTGACCACGTCCACTATGATTGAATTGGGAGGCAGGTAGGAGAAGAGAAACTCTGTGTCTTTCGCCTGCATGTAATATTTTTTGTCAGCCCGCTTGCATGTTGGTGGGACAGGTGTGGGGGTCTGCCATATGATCTTGCTGAAGTAGGGTGTCTCTGGTTGCTGTTAGGCCACACTGGAACAATGGGGAGCCTGTTGTCTTTGAGCCTGCCAGGGATCCCAGAAGGCCCATTAGGGTGGGAAAGGACACAGTGGTTGGTACCATGGCTGCCCAAATCAGGGAGCCTGTGGATCAGGAGGATGATATGATGGAGGTCCATAGTGAAATTGGGCACCATACAGTAGGTGAGAAGAGTGGTGGGAGACCACATCCTCTTGCTCACTTTCTGATTCAGAAGATGAAAAGAAAGGTGCATGGCAAGACGTCATCAGCGAGTCAAAGGCTCTGGGTGAACTCGGTACCAGGGTCCCAGTACTGAGAAGAGACAAGTCTGGTACATCAGACACCACAAGATCCATCGCACACCAGAAGTTGGGTAGTGCCAAAGGTATCAGTATCGGTGGTGGTTGTCAGTGCCGAGATGCCTGTACCGAAGGAGTTGGTGATACAGACTCGATAGTATGGTCCACTGGTGCCTGGTGTGCCACAGGTGTTACCAGTGCTGATATCCATGCCACAAGAGCCTTCCCCGCAGCAGATTTTCTGTTTCTCTTGCCTGGGTGGTACTGATTGTTCCTTGCCTGTGCCAACTGGCAATATTGGAATAAGCCTGAAAAAGTGAAAACTCACTGTCACATTTTTCTCCACGTCTTCCCTCCTCCTCCAGCCAGGCTGCCGATGCTAGGCCGTGCTTTCCTCCTGCCTGGCACTCAGCAGTGGCTGCAGGGACTCCCCTCTAGCTTGCAGCAGGGACTCCCCTCTAGCTTGCAGCAGGGAGCAGGGAGACTGGCTGAGGGAGGGAGAAGCCTGCCTCCTGCATAAGAACAGTTTAAACTCAGCTGTTCCCTGAGCAGCCCCTGGGGTTAGGACCTGTTTCTGGCATCCTTGTTAATTTCACTCACAGTTGTTGCGGGGGGAAGGGTGTGTGTGACCATGGCAGGGGCAGTTCTTTTCTGCCCCCGGGATGAGGGGATTTCTAATACTAATATGCACAACAAATACAAGCATTTGGCTGCACAGCTTAAATCCAGAGCTAATAAAAGCAGGTGGAAGGGGAAAACTCACTGTCACCTTGGTTTCTTGTCTTCCCCCCTCCTCCTCCAGCCAGGCTGCAGACAGTAAGGCTCTGCATTCCTCCCCCACCCCCCACTTAGCAGGGGATCTCCTCTAGGCTCTAGCTTGCAGTGAGCAGGGAGACTGGCTGAGAGATGCCTGCTGCTGCTTGTATAAGAATAGTTAAACTCAGCTGTTCCCTGGGCAGTTCAGCCCCTGGGGTTAGGAGCCGTTTCTGGCATCCTTGTTAATTTCACTCCCAGTTGTTGGGGGGCGGGGGTGGGGGGAAGGTGTGTGTGACCATGGCAGGGACAGTTCTTTTCTGCCCCCTGGATGAGGGGATCTCCAATACTATTATAATACAATAGTAGGGGCCGGTTGCTGGGGTCGGGACAGTCGGCAGCAGGCTGCAGCTGCATTGTTTGTGACACACACATTCATACACATACATACTGTATGTATTACTGTCCTGTGGGGAAGGTGCCAGTGCCCTTTTAAGGGGTGGGGGGGGGAGACAAGTGTTTCTGGGCTAACACACCTCAGGAACTTCTGCTTAATGTGTGTTGCTTAATGGAGTCCATCCTTCCCCAGGGGGCTGTTTGTTGGTCCAACTCCTACACTGAAGAGCTATCTTTTTTGAGAGATCCATCCATACTGTACATATACATTTAGAATATACCTGGATCAGAGTAGATTTAGATCTGTGAAGCAAGACAAGAAGATTTTGTTTTTCCAGGAAGACATTCATGTGGATGTTCCAAAGTTAGCTTTTGAGTGCCATACGGTACCCCCACATGGTAATCACGCAGGCTTGCTATTTACAACTGCCTCAAACAAAGCCGATCAAAGCACACGTGAAGAAAGGTCTTCCAATTATAAGAACTTAATTAACAATTTGTTAGTTTTGAATCCCGAAAAATGGCAAGAGAATCCGGAGAATCCCCATTTCGGAGAAAAGGAAATAAGAGCATTGGCTGATCAACTGAGGGATTTGTTGAATTCAAGGCTTTTGGAGGAAAAAACATCCCTGGTAAACTTAAAAAACTCGTCCTTGCAGTGGACACCCTTGCTGCAAGCAATGCTGACTGCGAAAGGGGATTCAGTGCGATGAACAACATCGTTACAGTGAAACGGACTGCACTTACCACTTGTCATGTGGCAGACTTGCTATTCATTTCATGTGTGGGACCTCCTTATACTCAGTGGAATCCCATGCCATATGTGAAATTGTGGCTTGGAAAGGGCCGACGTGCAGCACATTCACCTCGAGGCATGACACGACAACAGGGAGAGCAGCGAGAGCAGCTGTATGGCCCAATGTGGGAGTTGCTATAAGGATGCTTTGCTCCATCCAGTCCTTCCCATGGATGCCCCTTTCTTGCCCCCGCTGGTCTGGCCCACTCACACCTTCCACGTGCCAGGACTGAGCCGGGAGCTGGGGCGGCTTTGCTGTGGGTAGTGGTTCCCGTTGGAGCTGCAGCCCCCACCTGCCACCCCCTATTGCTTGTGTTGTTGCTGCCGCATGCTCCCCAGACCTCCGTCTCCTCCCCTGTCTCCCGGGCGGCTCCCTTCCACAGCCTGGAAGAGAGAACAGCAGCTGCTGAGTCTGGAAGTTTTCCTGGGGACACCATTAAGCAGCAACCCAAAAGCTGGGTGCCCACAGATGCGCTGGCAGTGCTCAGCCAGACCTTGCCTCTTACAGAAGTTCCTGAGGTGTGAGCAGCAGAAATACTGTCTCCCCTGTCCCCCCACCCCTCAAAAGGGCACCGGCGCCCTCCCCACGGGATAGTAATACATACAGTATGTATGTGTATGTGTATGAATGTGTCACAAACAATGCAGCTACACCCTGCCGCCGACCCGCAGCGACCCCAGCAATCGGCCCCTGTGGGCTGCTGCTGCCTGCAGAGAGCCAGCAGATGCTGCTGGGCTGGGTCTGCCAAGGAGTAAGTAACCAAGGCAAAAAACATAGCCAGCCAGCCAGGGAGGGAGCCAGGGGGGCAAGGGACTGCGTTGCACCATGCCCACCAGTGCCCCACTTTCCCTAGATCCTCCCTATTTCCTAGCAAGTCAGATATCAAGGATTTTTTAATCTCCCTTCCAGGCACATAAAAGACTGCAGGGGGCACACCAATGGGTGGCTAGTAGTAGGGGAAGGCAGGGGTGAATGAAGGACAACTGGAATAGCCTTCATGAAATATACAAGATATTTAGAGAAAATTTTGTCAATTTCAGCCTCTGCACTCTGCAGGCAGGACAAAACAAAAAGAGATCTGAGATTGCGCCCTATGTCCTAAGGACATTTCAGGTGTTTAAATCAATATATAAAGAGGGTGGAATGAAAACTACTATTTCTTTCAAAGGAGGCACAATAATTTCCCTGAATATCCAGTTTTCCCCTCCAATCCCTTTGTGGTTTTGTCTATGGGGACTATTTGCTTTCCCTGTGAATCTTTAGTTGCTTTAGCAAAATTGCTTTGCCCAAAAGAAACCCTGATCATCATGATACATCTTCCCACCATGTTCTCCATGTTTTTTGTGGTGTTTTTTTTTTAAACAGTAACATTTCAAAGAGGATCTGCAAGCAGTTTGGACATCACAACCATGATCCTCTGCTGGGGAGGGAATGGGATAGATTTGAACTTGGAAATGGTTCCTGATTTTGATTGTATTTTCTGTGTATAGGAGATCCCCTCATCCCGGGGACAGAAAAGAACTGCCCCTGCCGTGGTCACACACACCGTTCCCCTCCCCTTCCCCCCAGCAACTGTGAGTGAAATTAACAAGCATGCCAGAAACAGCTCCTAACCCCGGGGACGCAGGGAACAGCTGAGTTTAAGCCTTTCTTACGCAGGGGGCAGGCTTCTCCCTCCCTCAGCCAGTCTCCTTTTCTTACCGGTCCTCCCGTACCGGCTTACTTTCACCTGTCAGTAGCTGACACAAACCACACTTCTGTGGGATGTGTTTCTCTTCCAGACAGTGGGTGCACACAGAGTGTCCGTCAGTCACTGGGATAGATTCCTTGCAACAGAGACACTTCTTGGAGCCCGGGGAGCCATGTACACCCTGTCCAGAGGGGTCCCCCCACAATCAGGTGTTGATGAAAGAATAAAGTCTTTTCTTTTTCTTTAGGCAATGGCCAAATAAAAATGTAAATGAAGAAAAGAAGGAAAAGAGCTTCAGAAGGAAGCTAAAGATTAGCATTTCTAAAAAAAGTTTACAATCCGTGAATGGACAGTTAAAGCTCCGTCTCTGTCAGGGGCGGTTGAGAAGGAACTGATGAGGGTTCGCCCACCCATGCTGGTTAGCCTCATGGCAGAACATGGGCTAGCAGATGTGTAGGCTGAACGGACACTGCTACCAAATTTCTCCCATCGGCAGTGCAAGGATGCAGACACACAGTGAAGCACCAATAAGGACACTATTTGAAGAAGAATCACTGTTTTTCATAATTACCTTCCCTTTTGTTGCCTTTTTCTGTACCATTTTATTCCCTATTCTCCTCCCCACACCCAACTTCACCATCAAGGCACCTTACTGTACCTCTCTCTAGGAAAACAAACAAGCAAGAAACTATCTTTGAAGTCAAGATGAAAGCTGACTGTATATTAGCTCTCACTCTACAAAAACAGCACTTGCACTGCTCAAAGGAATAAGAGAAAGTGCCCATCACCTCTGTGACACAACACCAAAACAGGCTTGAAACAGCTGCTGCAGGAGTTCTGTTAAGTCATCAGAAGCACACTCACCAAAGCAATGGCCCATTGAAAAGGAAGAAATAAAAATGAAGAACTAAAAAGTTAACTTACACAATTCAGTTTCTAAAGCACAAGGTACCTAGGTTTTATTGGTTGGATTACAAGTGAGCTGCTTTTTCACAAAAAGTAACTGAAGAAAGAAAATACAGCAAACGGGATAGATGTATACAGTGAAACAATAGTAAACATGGTCAACGGACACATTTAGGAGCTTAATTTTGTTTTTGTGGATACATATATTGATGGCTACCCGTCATACAATTAAAAGCTCAGTACTAGTAACTCCTCGCTTAACATTGTAGTTATGTTCCTGAAAAATGCTACTTTAAGCGAAACGATGTTAAGCGAATCCAATTTCCCCATAATGTAAATGGGGGGGGGGGGTTAGGTTCCAGGGAATTTTTTTCACCATACAAAAGACATTATATAAATATTTAAAACTTATAGTGCATAATTTTAAACAAACAATTTAATATTGTACTCACCAATGATGATTGTGAAGCTTAGTTGAGGCAGGGTCGGGTCGTAGGGGCTTGCCCCGCTCCGCCCAGCCCTCCTGCCAGAGTTGGGGCGTGGGGGTTTGCCCGGCTCCGCCTGCCCAGCACTCTTGCCGGAGAGCAGGGTTGGGACACAGGGGCTGAAGCAATGGGGCAAGCCCCCGCATCCTGACCCCGCTTCCCGGCAGGAGCCCCAGGCGGGTAGAGCAGGGCAAGCCAAACAACCTTATAATGGAACATTGCACGACTTTAAACAAGTATGTTCTCTAATAGATCAGCAACCTAATAATGAAACAATGTTAACCAGGACGACTTTAAGTGAGGAGTTACTGTATATCAAGGCTCAACATGCACAGTAATCCACTTCAGTCCGCACAAGGAACAAAATCAGGAAGTTCTTTCAGAGGCACAATGAAAAACATGCATAAAATGTAACTTGAAGACAGGCTGGAAAAAAACACTCATTCATGTTGAAGAGGAATCTTTCTTGAGTGAATGCTGTCAACTTTTTTAAAAATTACACTTTCTTTTTAAAAAAAGGTTTTCACATTTCTAGCACTCATGATTATAAAAACAAACTTCCAAATGCAAAATAAGATTGAACCAGCGCAGTGCTGTCTGCCTAACTCACAGGAGAGCACTCATAGGAACCTAGAAAATACTACACTCAGTCACACATATGGTATATCTAGTACAGAGATGGGCAAACTACGGCCCGCGGGCCACATTCAGCCCGCAGGACTGTCCTGCCCAGCCCCTGAGCTCTCGGCCGGGGAGGCTAGTCCCCGGCCCCCCCCTGCTTTCTCCCCTCCCCTGCAGCCTCACCTTGCTGCGCCGCCAGTGCTCTGGCCCGCTGCTTCTGCCAAGCAGCGCAGCAGCGTGCCTGGCTCCAGCATGGTAAGGGGGCATGGAGCAGGGGGTCCTGGGGGGCAGTCAGGGGACAGGGAGCAGGGGGCAGTTGGATGGGGCGGAGGTTCTTGGGGTGGTGGTGGTCAGGGGATGGGGAACATGAGGGGTTGGGTAGGCGTGGGAGTCCTGGGGGGCCTGTCAGGGGGCGGGGGTGTGGATAGGGGGTAGGGCAGTCAGGGGACAAGGAGCAGGGGAGTTGGATAGGGGGTGGGGTTCTAGGGGGCCTGTCAGGGGGAAGGGGTGTGGACAAGGAGCGGGGGGGTTGGATGGGGGTGGTGTCCCGGGGGGAGGGCGGTTAGGGGCGGGGGGTCCTGAGAGGGAGCGGTCAGGGGACAAGGAGCAGGGGCGGTTGGATGGGTCGGGGGTTCTGACGGGGGCAGTCAGGGGGCAGGACGTGGGAGAGGGCGGATAGGGGGCGGGGGCCAGGCTTTTTGGGGAGGCACAGCTTTCCCTACCCAGCCCTCCGTACAGTTTTGAAACCCCAATGTGGCCCTTGAGCCAAAAAGTTTGCCCACCCCTGATCTAGTACAATATCCTGCTTCTGACAGTGGCCAGCAGCAGATGCTTCAGAAAACAGTACAAGAAATCCTGCACTAAGCAGATGTGTGATAATCTGCCCCAGTGAAAGTCTAATCTTAACTCTTAATAGTTAGAGATTGGCTTTAACCCTGAAGCATGAGGTTTTATATTCCTTCCAAATCTTTTTAGCAATTACTATTATAAATGTGGATTCTTGTTACCAATAAAAATGTCTAATCCCTCTTTGAATCTTGTTGAACTCTTGGCCTCAATAATATCCTGTGGATCAGAAAAAGAGCTAAGTAGACAGCCACAAGGTAATAAAGATCAGACTGTTCAGAGATATGGGGAGACAAGAAATGAATGTTTTGGGGGGTGGGAGGCAAGCACATACAGATACAAGAATCTCATTATTATTAAGGTAAGCCATTTCATAAGGTTACTTTTTTCTGTTGGGATAATTTGTTTTTATAGGAATTTTTCAAGGCTTGTTAAACAGATTTCATTATAGCTGGTACCAAGAAAGTGATGGTAACTCTCAAGCTGTATTGCATAGGTGCTTAAGATGTATAGTTATGAATAAAGCTCTGTGTTTGTCATGGAGGTCACGGATTCCATGACTTTCGATGACCTCCATGACTTCTGCAGCAGCCCGGTGTGGCTGGCCCAGGAGCTGCCTGAGCAGTTCAGGCAGTCCTGGGCCAGTCGCCCTGGCTGCTGCTAGGGTAGTCTAGGGCTCCACCGCTCCCCAGCAGCAGGAGTTTGGGTCGGGGGGGCCCTCGGGGCTGGGGATTGGAGTGCGGGGCAGTGCTTACCTGGGGGGAGTTCCCCGGAAGGGCAACAGGAACTCCCCTCCCTCAGCTCCTAGCTCCACGTGCTGCCTCTGCCCACAGGCACCGCCCCCACAGCTCCCATTGGCAGCATGTGGAGCTAAGAGCTAGAGGTCGCCACTTCCCAGGAGCCAGGTAGGAAACTTGCCCCAGCCCTGCCAACCCCCATCCCAGCACCCGCAGTGCCCTCCCCGGGCCGCACCCTCCCCCCCTCCCCGAGCACCCACGGTGTCCCCAGGGCTGCCCCTCCCCAAGTCACCCCCCACCCCAAGTTTTAGTCAGGGGTTTATAGTAAAAGTCACGGAAAGGTCATGGGCCGTGAATTTTTGTTTAATGCCCGTGACCTGTCCATGACTTTTACTAAAAATACCTGTGACTAAAAAGTAGCCTTAGTTATGAACTACCAGTCTCGCTGCAGATAAATTTATAAAAGGACTTCAGTACAAACCAAGTCCCAGATAGTACGTAGTGAGGATTAACATCTCATAATTATATGTTTCTTTCTGAAGTTTAAGGGATTTTTTTTTAAAAGGCTCATCCATCCAAAAGTGATCTAGAGCCAAAGTTTTAGACCCCTGAAACAAGAGAACTGAACTGCAGTTACATTAAACTGTTCATGAACTGTTTTAGTTATGGATCAATAGTATGTTAAATAGCTGATATATGTTTAAAATCTGCACACTTGTGGACGAGAGAGCGATGCACAAATTTACAACAGGGCAGGGGAAGATTTCTTCCCAGCTGAACATAAGCTAAGCTAAGTTTGCTGTGGAAAAAGGAAGTGGTGGAAGTTTCTCACTACCTAACTTTTCCTTGATTAAACCTGTATCCTTCCTCCAATGTTATACAACTTACATAACTTAATACAATTTAATATTCCAATTTGGAAACTGAATATTCCCAATAGGTGTTGAAAAACAAGTATTTAAGACAAATTTGCCAAGTAGAAAAAGGTGATGAGCAACATATTTGTGAGGTCCAACATGCTTTAAAATAATTATGACTCCATTTCATAGTGAACACTAACGTACATCTTGATTCAAACCTAATTCTTCCTATGCTTACTGTAGCAGTGGAAACACATTTCTACTAAGCTGCCGTGCCAACATAAACAATGAGGAAAGATACTGGAAACATTCCTAAAATGTAAACCTCATTTTCCCTACAATGTTCATCCTTAAACTAGTCTGTGAAATAATCCTTTTACTTTAAAACCTCAAGTTTAAATACCTCTAATTTTTCAACAAAAAATAACTATTTGAAATAACTATCTTCAGTTGTTTGGTAATGTAACTATGTCCCAGGGGAAGGAAACATACATTTGATTAACTCATACTTTCTCTTTGTATTTGCTGAGGATTATATCTTTCATTCACGTAAACAAAGAGCCACCTTTTATTTGCATTGGCCAACATTTTCAAGATTGGGTGTTTAAAGTTAGGCCATTTGCAATGGTAAATGAAGTTGTTCAAGACACATTTCACAACAAATAAAAATAACATTCATACTTTAATATGGTTGTTGGACACATAAATGGAGAGGATTAACAAATATTTCACTTGAGGAAAGTAAGTAATTAAAAACATTATTACTTATAAAAATACACATTTCTTTATGACAGAGCAGGAAGGCTCTGCCTCTAACCTGTTTTGTACTCACCATTCTTTCGTTCAGTGAGGGGAGGTAAATACTGACTAGGCTGCAATGAGAGTTCCTGAAATTCATGAGCAACTGCTTCACTATGAGGACTAGGAGCAAGATTTGTTAATGATCCTGAATCATCCTCAGTGTCTGCTGTCCCTAAGTGGTCCATTGTGTCCAGGCAACTGGCCTCTTAATTACAGCACGTTGATGAATCTGGTAAGAAAAAAAGGGAAAAATATAAAGACATCATGCAATTATATGCAAATGCAGTAGTCAGAACAATTATTTAATGCTTAAGATGCTATGAGGCTTCAAATATTTTATCACAAAAGACAAATCTGAAGATCTCCATCATAAAACCTTCTGATACCAAATAAATAAAAACAATGGTGAAGAGTTCCTTAATACAAAGCTCTAAGACAATGGTTCTCAATTCATGGTCCCAGGACTAGTGATTGTCTGTGGAACACTTGCTGGTGGCCTGTGAAAGTGATAGGTGACATGGTGATGGTCTGCCTCCTGATTTCAGTTGCTAAATTTAAAAAAGCTAAAATATATATCAAATACTTTCCTAACATTACTTTTCCACATGAACAATTTCTGTAGTTGCTACAGGAATGTTTCGCAATTGAAAAGAAGTCCACGCAACACTCCATATTGAAGTCATGGTCCATACTTTGAAAGAGGTTGAGAATCCCTAGTCTAAGATATCGCTTCTTACATACCCCACAGATTTTGTAGCTATAAAGATTTACCACATTGTCAATTATGCTTTGACTTTTATAAAGGAGACATTCAAAGGATTTTTTAAAAAGTCGTTTAAAGTTTAAAAGTCCCCCCCACTTTTTTCTTTTTTTTTTTTGCTGCTTTATGATGTATAAAATGCAGAATTTGTTTTCCTGCTTCTTATTTGACTTGGACCATGTCTGCATTACAAACTTTGGTCAACACAAATTACATCAGCGTAAGCCACCAAAGTTTGTAAATTGCTCAGGTGCATGCACACTTGTGTCAGCGCTGCCCATACTCACCAGGAGTGCTTGTGTCAATGCAAAGTGCAGTACACCAGAGTCGGTATCCCAGTGCGCCATCATCTGGCACAACGCCTTTTGGGAAATTTTCAGTGTGTTGAGGGATAGAAATGACTTGCCATGGGATCTCTGGGAGCTAGGAGTCAGCTTCTCAGCATGCAATATTCTCCATCTTATAATGCCATTCATATCCCATAATTTTTGTGCCTTTTAAAAAAAAAATCCCACAAACCCCAACAGCACTTTTTGGTGTCTGCCATTTCTGAAAGAAGCATGCAGCCTGCAGAGCTCTGCACTATTCTCATGAACTTTGCAAATACAGGATGCACAATTTTCCTATATTTGCAGATGTACAAGTACTATAACGATGGGGGACATGATGATTTCTTCAAGGACTGTTTTCTAAGGTACATAGGGAAAAATAATTCAAGGTTGTTGTTGGCATGTATGGAGCAGCTATAGTCCGTGCAGCATCACTTCTGGGCCAAAGAACCTAGCACTGACTGGTGAGATTACATCGTAATGCAGGTTTAAGACAACAAGCAGTGGCTGGAGAACTTTCAGATGAAAAAGGCCACATTACTGGATCTGTGTGCTGAGCGCATGCCAGCTCCCTAGCACAGGGACACCAGAATGAGAGCTGCATTAACAGTGGAGAAATGAGTGCCGAGATCATTTTGGAGTTGGAAAATCAACAGTGGCTGCCGTTATCATGCAAACTTGTAGGGCCATTAATCATCTCCTGCTATGCAGGATTGTCATTCTCAGCAATATCCTGGACATAGTGGATGGATTTGCAGCAACGGGGTTCCCAAAGTGGGGCTGGGCAATGGACGGCATGCATATCCCTATTTTGACACCAGTACACCTTGCTACAGAGTACATCAACAGAAAGGGCTACTTTTCTATGGCTATGCAAACGTTGGTGGATCACTGGGGACGTTTCACTGATATCAGTGTCAGCTGGTCAGGAAAGTGCCTGATGCTCACTTTAAGAACGCAGGACTGTTCAGCAATCTGCAAGCAGGAACATTCTTTCCCGATCGCTAATTACCATGGGTGATATTGAAATGCCAATAGTGATTCTGGTGACCCAGCCCTTGCTCCCGGGGCTCATGAAGCCATGCAGTGGCCACCTTGGCAATACCAAGGAAAAATTCAACTACCGGAACAGCAGGTGCAGAATGACTGTTGAATGGGCTTTTGGCAGACTGAAGGGAGAAGGGAGACTGTGGTGTTTACTCACTAGACTGGATCTTGGTGAAAAAAATATCCCCATAGTTATAGCTGCCTGTTGTGTCCTGAATAATAGCTGTGAGGCAAAAGGGAAAAACTGCCAGTCAACCAAAGTAGCGTTCTGTGCAGGACTGTTCTCTGGGCCTGGAGATTTGGGTGCTGATTGGAACAGTGTACGGCTTGCTGTACATTTATAAATATGACTGAGTATTTTCCCAAACCTAAGAATTATGTGATGCTTGCTGTACATTTACAAGTACTGTTTGCTTTGAGTACTGCTATGCATTCTGCAATATTTATTGTGAACTAATAACAA
Organism: Terrapene triunguis; assembly: GCF_002925995.2. Taxonomy (NCBI): domain Eukaryota; kingdom Metazoa; phylum Chordata; order Testudines; family Emydidae; genus Terrapene; species Terrapene triunguis. Next base: position 21,514,892 of record NW_020664444.1, on the reverse strand, counting down.
TAATTTGATTCTCCAAAAATAGAACTTTACAGAGTGGGAAAAACAATGTAGAAAACAATGTGCAAAAAATACAGGCAATGTAATACACATTTTTAACATAAATTAACAGAGTGGAACTTTAAAATTGGAAAGGGAGTAAATATTTTGGTCCATTTGTGTGCACAAATGTAGTCCATCGTGGCTACCCATGCATCAGCTGTGGTCCTCACAGGTCAGTGTATGAGAATATGTGGTTTTCCCTGCTGTCCCTTGCCATGGAGTGATAGGGATAAGGATGTGGCCTGTAATGCCACATTGTACGTTGGGGTGTGTAGGGAACAGCAACCATGGAGTTTTCCAAAGACTGCAAAGGTGGGGAGTCTGGGATTTTTGGACCTATAGGTCAACCAGGGTCTGCAGCATTTGGGTTTGCTGCCTGAGAAGACCCATTATGTCCTGGTGCATCTCCCTCTCCTTTCTCCTGTCCTCACTTTACTTCTCCATTCTGTTGGTCATACTGGCCATCCAAGCCCTCTGCTCATGGTCCAGTGTATCACTGGCTTGCAGGATCCCAGAGAACACATCCTCCCTAGTCCTCTTCCAACTCCTCCTCATCAGGTCAGGCATTCTGTGGGTGTAGAAGGTGGGCACCTCTCAAGGCTGCCATGCCAGACGCTGCTGATAAAAACAGACAGACGTGCAATTGGATTTACAGTCATCACGGAAAGGGGAAAATAAGTTTCAAAACTTCCTTCCCTTATTCCCATAAACACTTTTAATAAGAAATGCTTATTGACACTACAGCTTTGGAGTACCATGCCATAGTGAGTATGGCCTGCCGGGGCAATGGAGGAAAGGCTGTTCTGTTGCATGAAGCTATAACATTTCAGCCATTATTCCATGGGTATGAGTATAGGGCAATGGCATTGAATACTGGCACTATTTTCTACAGGTGATGGTGGTTTTAGCTGATACCTTACTCCTGAGGGTCACAAAGACACAGAGAACACAGCTGCTACTGGCATCACTAAGCCACCCAGGCTCATATACTGCTCATATACTCTTTACTGCAACGGTTCCAGTTGAACTCATTGCAGAGTGGTGTAAAAAGGGTCCTACCGTGGAGGAAGAAATAAGGCAGCCATACACAGAAACTTTTGGGAGAGGATTGCAGAGTATCTCCATGAAAGCTTCACCAAGATGTTTCAGAAGAACAAAATGGACATCTCTAGGTACATAAACCAAGTGTTCCGCATGCCCCCCCAACCCAACAGGAGAATGAAAAGCAGATGTCAACTCTATCTCTGTTTGTTCTACATCTATCTCTTCTTGTATGAGTAAAACAATGAAAAGTTGATAACTCTGTTTTGTTAACTTGGGGGTGGGCTGGGCACAATCTTTAAAAATGCATGCACACACTTACCTGAGTTTCCTTCCCCTCCATCAGGCTCAGCCACGCTTGCATAGTGGAAATGGCTAGGTGGGGAGTCTCAAATGGGTCCTGCCTCGTTGGATGGCTGGAACCCCCTCCTTTTTCCTCACAGTTCACAGCCAGGGTCTCTGTCTCCTCAGAGATATCCACAGTGGTATGCAGGGTGCTGGTGTGGTCTCCGTCAAGTATGGCATACAGCTCATTGTAAAAGTGGCAGGTCTGCAGCTCAGCACCAGATCTATTGTTAGCTCCCTGGCCTTGTGGTATGCCTGGCAAAGTTCCTTCATTTCACAAGGCACCTGCTGCTGATCCCAGGCATACCCCTTTGCCTGCATCCCCTGTGCAATCGAGTCATAGATCTCCACATTTCTATGGCTGGTCCATAGTGGTGCTTGCACAGCCTCTCTTCCTCACAGAACCAGGAGACCTAATGCCTCCTGCCTACTCCATGTAGGAACACGTCTAGTGTGTGGAGTTGGCATGGTTGGCTGAGCAGTTGCAGACAAGGGAGAGCTCCTAGGTGTGCTCACTAAGGTGGGCAACCGAGGACAAGGAATTTCAAAAACACACCGGGTTTTAAAGGTGGTGTGCGTGGCTTCTGGTCTCTGTGACCCCCAAGCAGTGGAGTTGCCACCTGTGACCAGAGCTGTCACTGTCATACAGAATGGGGCATTGTGGGACAGCTGGAGGACTGTTGGGGTCAACACAGGTCACAGAGCATCTACTCTCACTGTGTCAACCTCAGTAGGTCAACCATGGCTCTATATTGTTCAAGGAGGTGGTTTTACTGCATCACCGTAACAAGGCACTTACATCAGCTGGAAACAAATTTAAGTGTAGACTCATGCACAAATATGTCATTGCAAGGCAACTTACATCGGTCTAACTTTTTAGTGTAGACAAAGCTTTAGAAACTATAAGCATGTCCACTCTGATTCTTCCCTGGATTTGCTGGAGGAATTCTTGGAGGGTGGGGAGCTGGGTGACTGGGGGGGGGGGGGGGGGGGGGGGGGGGGGGGGGGGCTCAGATGTTTACTGTGAGCTCTTACTTTATTTATCTTTATTGAAGGAGTAGCACAATGAAACTTTTATCAAGACAATCTTTCAGCCAAGTGCTCATTACACAGTGGAGTTAAGTGGCATTAACAAAAAAAAAGTTTTAAATAGGCTGACTAAAAACCCCTTTCTCTCTCAATTGCTCAGCTTTTAGTTTCTTGCTATGTCACAATTTCTTATTCCAGCATAGAACGTTCCAGAAGAGACAATAGAATTTCCAATGTAAAAGAATATGAAGTAAAAAATAGTTTTAAACCAAAACCCCTCATGCTGTTTTATATAATAAATAAGTAAAACAGGACTTTTTCTCTTTCCAGCACATCTTTAGAGGATGCTCCTTATATTTGGAATGATGCTTGGAAAGCTCATGAACTGAAATCTTCCCCCACAGTACTACTTTGAATAATAGTCAAATGGTAACCACTGCTATTGTTAAAATTCCAAAACCAGTTTCCATTATACCCCCGCATTTTCACTCACTCTTAACTTTCTAAAACTGTCACTTTTGGACTCTCTCTCTAAATATATATATTTAAAGTTGAGCAAAATCCCTTTAGCCTTTCTTGAGTTCTGAAAAGGTGAGAAAATACAAACTTATGCCATTTTAATACACTGTTGCTATACTCTTTTCCCCACATAGAACTCAAAACCAGAAGAACATTGAAACTCGATCTGTGCATAGTTCTCAGTGAGAAGTTCAAGTTCAGAAAAAACGGCTGGGTAATAATGTTATAGGGCATTAAAAAAATCACTAACTTTTTTGAGCATCAGTGCATATTCTCCATCCCCAGCTTCACAGATACATTGTGTAATGCTAGCTGGTGATATCACAGAACATGGGAGCCTAAAATTCCTATGCAAGTTGTAATGGATCGTATTTAAGTGAGTACACAGACTTAAAATACTTAAAACTGATTCTCCTTTGTAAGCAGCCTATGTTAAATAAAGGTGAGTTAACTCCACTCTGATAGCCTGGAGTGTGTGATACTTTTAATTTGGGCAACATTCTCCAAAAAACCTAACTCCTCTTCTTAAGAACAAAAACAGGAGAAAAAAATCAATTATTAGAAGTGATATATCATTTCACATCCTCAAAACACTGTATAAGAGTTAGCAAATGAATCCCCAGTAGCTCTCTCTCTTATGGAGAAAACTGGGAGTATGAAAAACTACAAATTCAACAATTTTATGGTGACTGCAGCAGCTACTCATTGAACAATATTCTGCAAATGCTAAACTTTCATCTGAAAAATAAATTAGGAGTCCAATCCAACAGAAACATGAGATCCAATCCTGAAAATAAAAATCACCTGGACAGTCTCCCGTGGCTCTGACAAGCCCCCATGAAGTCAATGGGGTACTCCAGAAGCATAGTAGTCCACTCTAGTTTCTTTTTTGCCGAGAAGCAACAGTATCCAAGCAAACAACAGAAGAAGCAAAGGTTGCATGCAATTCACCGCAACTCTATTCATGCTGTTCACCTCAATGAAGCATAGCTGCCAAGTTCTATTCAACTACATGTGGCATTTTATGGAATTTTAAATGTATTTTGCATATAATCTATTTTCAGCTTTTAAAAAAAGTGCCAATTTAGCACTGGTGAAAAGCAACCCCGGTGAATGAAGCCCTCTGTTTATCTACATAGTCAGCCTTCTCATACATGCTGCTAGTGTGCATCAACCTTAATCATGTGAACTGATTCTTGTAATGAGGATTATAGCTCATCAGAGAACAACGGCAATTTTTTTCCCTTTCAAAACCTTAAATCAAACTGAAATCATTATAGTGCTTCATACTGTGCGAGAAACTCCCGAAGGAAAAGGGGGTGACAAAGAGCTAATGGGACACATGGGAGCAATGAGGAAAGTAGGCTCATCAGGAAATGGGAGCTAATAGGGAAGGCATTGACACAGGAGCTAATTTGGGGAGAGGAGAGCTAAAGGGGGGTAAGTGGGAAATTCAGGATCTAATGGGGATAAAGGGAACCAGGAACCTCCAAGAACCATGGTGGAAGAGGATCTAATAGAGGTGATAGGTTGGGGACAGGTATAGAATTTGACTGGCAGTATAGATGAAGCTAACAGGAATCAAGGAAATGAGGACCTCAACTCACCCTCCTCCTCATACTGAGTTTATGGGGTTCCACTCCCACATCATCAACTGACCACCACAGTTTGTGTTAACTGACAGATTTAGCAGAGGCATTTAGAACAGCATAGGAAACAATTACAGGAAGTCCTCTCCCCTGTGCTCTTCTCCCATATTAACTTACTTTTACATGACTGGCAGCTTTTATTCAGACTTATATAAAAACAAACGATGGGATGATAAATAACTTTTCAATTTCAGAGTCTGCAGTGCTCCCATGTAAGAGTTAACACTGTGTAAAGGAAGCTCCAACAGCAGCTATCCTCTCTTGACAAGCTTAGGGTTACTTTGAAAGATTCAGTTTTTCACAATTTGATTCCCTTTGACTTCTTTCGTGTGTGTGTGCACGCGCTTACATTATAAAAGATTCTGACCAATTAACTTCATTTGAATTAATCACGTAAGTAATTCCTGTGCTTTCACATCTAGTACCTGTCAGTTTTAAACAGGTGGAATGTCTTGTGATTAAGGCAGAAGACTGGGAACTGGGAGATTGGGCTCATACACCCAATTCTGTCACAGACATTCTGTGACAGTTTGGGCAAGTCCCTGCATGTCAATGCACCTCAGTTTACCCATCTGTAAAATGGGGTGTGCAATTTATCTCACCAGGGAATTATGAGTAACTCACTAGTGCTTGTAAAATGCTAGCTAGCTATTATATATGGACCTTGTCACTGGAGTATCTGAACACTTTTCTATCCTCATATGGAAAGTACTGCAGAAGTGCTAAATATTACATTATTGAAATATTTACATAAATCATAATTTGGTATTCCTTAAGTACTAAGATGTCATCATACGTTTCTAAAACAAAACTATTCCTAATCCAAAAATCCATTAATTTGTTTTCAAACAAACAAAAAACAACAATAGAAAAACCTATCCTCACATGTAACAATGTTATTTGACAATTTATTCATCTAATTTTCTCAGAATAAAACGGGTTAGAGGGTGTGAAGGGGAAGAAGCAGAGAATTAGTACCACCAGCTTTGTTATAATTGAACTGTGGGGAAATGCAAAAATTCATACTGTAATTTCATATCACAACCTGTAAAGAGGAAATATACAAAGGGAATTTTACTTTTATGGAGGAAAATTTCCTAGGGAAAGAAAATAATATGTCAGATATCTACAAGTTCCACCACCTTCAAAAGGTCAAGTGGAGCTCAACTCCTTTATATGTTGGTACATTTCCCGTCCCCCACAAATGTTTAAAAGCTCAGGAGTATTTGAGATTATACTGGTCACAGGGTGACACTGGCCCTTTAAGAAAGAGCTGCCAAAGAGAGGGGAACTGTAGAAGTTCCTGGAAGGAAGCTGTAGATGGTTTCTGAGGGAAGGCTGAAGGCAGAGGAGAAGCAAGAGCGGTTTACTGGCTGACCTCCCCAAGCCAGAGTGCCAGGGCCAGAGGACTGAAGGCCAGAGAGCAGCAGAGGGAGTTGCCTGCTGATGTCTAAACTGGAAAGCCAAAGCCATGGGCTGGAGAGTGATGAAGGCAGTGAAGAAACAGGGCTTATCCACTGACATCTCCATGCTGGAGAACTGGACCCATAGGAACAGTGAGAAGGCCTGAGGGATGCTCCCCTGGCAAGGATGATTTCCAAGTAGAGAGGCTATCGGGGTTCCTGTTGAGAAGAATGGGGTTGCACTCCAGCTGGAAGGGTTGAGGTTGCTGTCCTGGCAGAGGGACAGAAAAGGACTGATAAGAATCCTAGGTGTGGTGGACGATGCCAATGTGGTTTGTTCTTTGTAAATGGACTACAGGATGTGCAATTTTAAGGACTATACATACCTTGGTTATAAATGGATTATTTGGAGGATTTTTATGGACTATTTTGCATGAGGTTTTTGTAATAAACTGGCCCCAAGGAGGGTATTATTGAGTTAAAAGAGAATGTGGTGGAGTCCTTGGAATATCTGAGAGAGACAACTGAGGCAGGTGCACCAGTCATTCCATGACCTGCCACAGGAAGGCACTCGAGGCAGGGCTGCCCAATGAGAATACAATGAAGTCCATCTTCATATTGCTCAACATTCCTAAAGCTTAAGGAAAGTCGAAAAGGGCTAAAACATATCATTTCATGTTCAAAATCATGTGGAAATGGACTGTTTTTCTACTTCAGTGAGTTCATGCTGATACACAGCAAAAGTATTCTTAATTCTTTAAGGATACTTTACTTTTTATATTTATACATTTACACTAATATTTTTCTAAAGGAAACACCTTTATAAAATACACAAATCCACTAAAAAACATCAAGGGATACCTTGAATGGCTCCACTACAAAAAATGAAATGTAACTCATCCCACAATACATATTTAACAATAATGGGGCACCAGTAATTAATATTAAAATCTTTGTTCCTGGGCAAAATTTGAGTAAAAGGCTTTTGCATAAAAGAACTAGGTAAGTGTAGGGAGGGAGCAATCCCACTTCCGAACTAAAGGTAGGATGTGAAGTACCTGCACAGTTTGCTTGCTAAGGCATGATGTAGCTGCTATGATACTCTGCACCCTACTGTGCTGATATGTGCCATTTGTTGTGGATCCACTCGCCATATCCCTGCTACTTCTTCATCCCATCTGCATGTTATGGAGCTCCGGGGAACAAAGTAGGTTTCAAAAACAACAAGGAGTCTGGTGGCACCGCTGGACTTTACAAAAATGAGTAGCTTTCAAAGTCTCCCTTATGTATTTTCCCTGCTTCTTCGAGGATTCTCCTTGCAAGGGTCTGAGGGACTGACCTTAACAGAGTTCACACCACTGTGATTAGGTATTTTAAGTAGGGCTGTCAATTAATCACAGTTAACTCACGTGATTAACTCAAAAAAATTAATCGTGATTAATAGCACTTTTAAGCGCACTCTTAAACAATAGAATACCAATTGAAATTTATTAAATATTTTGGATGTTTTTCTACATTTTCAAATATATTGATTTCAATTATAACACAGAATACAAAGTGAACAGCAGTAGCTCACTGGTGCTATACTTTAGAACTGAGTTCAGTATTGGTTCCATTTTTCAGTTTTGCATTCTCACACCTGATACTTTTAAACAGAAGTCTAATAAACTAATCAATGGAATTTAGACTACTCCATATTCTCTCTACAAGTATAGGGGTTTCATCTCTCCTGGCAATTTATTCCTAGGTGACAACAGAGCCCAATGAGTCTTACTGCATGCTTTCACTACTAGTTAAACAGTAAAAGTATGCCATAAAAATAATTCGAAATTCTGTTATTTGTTAGTACACCAACCTCATATTTGTACTTATACTAGGACTTAAATATCTGTAAACAGTCTTTATAATCCCACATGCATGTTATTTAGAACCTGTATTTTCTGGGGAGGGGAAAAGAAAAACAAATGTGAAATGCATGAGAGAGTGCACACAGCATGGGCAGCAGGTATCATAGGCCGGGAGAGGCTGTGCCTCCCCAAACAGCCTGGTGTGGCCCCGCCCATGCCCCGCCCCAGGCTCCTTCCTGCTGTTCCTTCATCCTACCCACTCTTCCTTAGCCCAGGCTGGCTGGGGCGGGCCACCAGAACTCAGGGGCGGCTGGCGCTGGGCCATGCCGCCCACCCGGCGCTTGGGTTAGGGGCTTACCCAGAGCTCCGGGGCTAGGGGCGCACCGTCCGGAGCGATGGGGTTGGGAGGCAGAGGGGGGGAGGGCTTTGGGTTGGGCTCCTGTGGGGGAATAGGGGCAGAAGGGGAGGGCAAGGGGTGGGGCCTTGGGCAGAATGGGAGGGGTCAGGGGCTAGCCTCCCCCAACGGCAGGTTCACCAGCCACCCATGGCACACAGTACATGTGGCACTTAGAGTCAAAGTAATGCATTTGGACTGTAGAAACAAAGAATAGAATTAAATCCCCACTAGTTTATTGAAAAAGCTACTGAAGAAGCCAAATGCAAGAAAAACTTTGAAATAGCAAGGCAGAAAAAAAAGAGAGTTTTATTGCCTCAGACTTACAGAAAGCTATCCAACCAGTTTATCATGTCCCACAGAACAAAATGATAAGCAAAAATAAGTGTTTGTTTCCCCTCTGGCATTCAACAAACTGGCAGCTACTTGACAACTGAAGAATGTACTTTATACCAACAAAACCACACTGACCTTGAATCTCAGACAAACAATTTTTAAAAGCACCCTCTTTTGCTTAACAACTTTGCTAATATTTATTGGAGTTGCATAGAAATATTTGTCTGAGATTTAACATAATTTTGCTGAGCACTATTATTATTTGTTGTATCATAGCTGCAACCCGCTGGGATTGAAGCTTCATGGTGCCAGGCCCTCTACAAATACACAATAAAAGACAGTGATCGTTTTGTTTTTTAAAAGTATTTAAAAAAGCCACTTCTCACCTCATTACTTTGACCCAGCTGAACATGCTCTTGCAGTGCTAATTAGCATGGCACTGGGACTCATTAAAAAGATTAATTTTGACAAATAGCAACTCAGTCAAGTGAATAGTGAGATCTGTTAAAGAAAATAGGAAAAACCTACAAATGTAATAGTAAAAGCAGAGGAGAGGACATAAGTATATAGATGGGGAAAGATGATGACGAAAGAAAGAAAATGGGACATGGGAATGAAATAAATTGACCGGTAATTCTCAAATTCACCTTTTCAAAAGAAAACAGACCCAAAAGCTTGAAACAGATCATACCAGTCCTTGATTAGCTGTACAGCCATCAAGATAAATACCTACATGTCTCCACTCAAAACCTCAGTCATTTTCTCGTATGCTATTCACCAGGAACACTGGATTATGTCCACAGTAGAACATGTCCACCTGCATCATCTTTTCTTTTTGAAGTATCCAAATCATCCCTTGTCAAATTAGGAGTGGGCCTTAGGAACAAATTCAGATGTTATCGGTACAGGTTTTGAGAAATTATATAAGTGAGGCAAAGTAAAAATATTACTTATGACAGACTCTGTGGGTGTATCATTTAGAAAGCTTTTCTCTTTGTATTCCTATGACTCATCTATCCCTCTTAGGATTTTGTTTTTTACTGTTGCTCATTTTCTCTAGATTGCAGTCAAAATGTTCTTCCACTCCTTCCTAATTCACCCACGAATCATCCATTACTACTACAATGGTTCTAGAACCATAAAAGAAGATGAAAAGACAGAGGTGCATCAGTACCCATGTCTTCGATCAGAGACAGCTAATTGTGTAAAATATGCCTCTTGATCCTACTGGATGATTCCTGTTCAATGCACCAGAAGCAGGTGATAAAAACCCAGTGTCCCTGCCATTATGTCCTGGAAGAAAATACTATCAGCACTTGCTCTACCACAAAAAAACTGCTTCACTTGAACACTGAGCTTCAATAAGATCCTAGTTTCATCTTCAAAATTCAGTTGGATGTACACACTGATGTACATACATACACGTATGATCTCTGATCAGAGCAGTCCTGATTTCAGTTATGTCAGAGTGCTGCAAACATTTCTAATGTCAAATTGATAGTCATAAATGGGACTTGGAATAACTGGCTTATATTTAGTAAGAAAGACAAGGTGTGTGAGATAATATGTATTGGACCAGCTTCTGTTGGAGAGGGAGAGAGAGACAAGCTTTCAAATTTACACAGTGCTCTCCAGGTCTGGGAAATGTACTCAGAGCATCACAGCTAAATACAAGATGGAACAGGTTGTTTAGCATAAAGTAGTTAATACATATTTCAAGGGACCAATACGGGTCAGGTGGCTTGGAAACACCTCTTCAGCAGGGGGGGGGGGAAGAGGGGGAGTAATTGGGACAGGGGGGTTAGTGGGGTATAGATTGTTGTAATAAGCCATAAACCCAGTATCTCTATTCATTCTGTGATTTTTACTGTCTAGCAAAGTTATTAATTTAAGCTCCTAGGCTCATCTTTTGAAGTTGTAGAGCAGTTTTCCTTAGAGGATGAGGACATAGAGACACTGGATTTATGGCTTATTACAACAATCTATAACTCACTAACACTTCTCTCCCCCCACCCCAACTCCTCTCCCCAAAACTGAAGAGGTATTAACGGGCCACTTCACCTTGAATGGTCCCTTGAAATATATGTTAACCATTTATGCTAAACAAGGTTCCACCTAGTATTTAACTGTGACACTCAGAGGCCTGGTCTACACTAGAATTTTACATCTGTAAAGCTACATCTCGCAAGGTTTTTCTTCACAAACAGTGCTGCAGCTGCGCTGCTGTAGTGCTTTAGTGAAGACGTTCCTTCACCAATGGGAGAGCTTCTCCCATTGGTGTAGTTAATCTACCTCCCTAAGAAGTGGTAGCTATGTCGATGGGAGAAGCTCTCCCATCGACTAAGCGCTGTCTATATGGAGGGTTAGGTCGGGGTAACTACATTGCTCAGAGGTATGTATTTTTCACACCCCTGAGCAATGTAGTTATATCAATATCAGTCTCTAATGTATACCTGGCCTCTCGGGGCGATGGATTACCTACGCTGACGGGAGAATTGCTCCCACTGGCATAGATAGCGTCTACTCTGAAGCATTACAGTGTTGCAGCCGCAGAAGTGCAGCTGCACTGCTGTAGTGTTTGAAGTATAGACAAAGTACATTTCCCAGACCTGAAGATGCTCGAAAGCTTGTCTCTCTCATCAACAGAAGTTGATCCAATAAAAGATATTGCCTCACCCACCATGTCTCTCTAATATTCTGGGACCAACAAAGTTATAACACCACTTATATTTAATAGGACTGACAAATAACGTCACACAGGATAGGTAAGAACAGCAAGGAACAGAGTTTATTCAGATATTTTTCAAATAACCAATTTCATACAATCTATACCTGTTGTCTGAAGCAAGAATGCACTTCAAAAGAGGATTTAATTTAACTACTTTCTTCAATACACTTATATTTGGAAGGTCTCTCCTGTACATCTGTTACGCATACTATAAATTACTGTTGAGTTATTTGATTCACATCAAGCACCACAATTTCCCAAAACAAACTAAAAGAAGTCAAAAGAAAGCAGGGGACATGGGAAAAAACTGCTTGGATGTGCACACTTAAAAGCTGTGCACCTAACGTACAGGTCAGTATTCTACAGCATGAGGTACTTTTAATATGTGTGTTTCCTCTGCTGTGACTGTTGGGATGGGTTTTAGTGATTTCTCTTATTTATTTCTAATGCAGATATTGATCTTCAACAAAACAAGAACTGCAGCAATCAGAATGATTTTCCATTCTTCCAGTAACACAGCTGCATCTACACTGGGGGGTTTGATCAGCATAGTTTTGTCAATCAGTAGTGTGAGTTTTTAACACCCTGACAGGCACAGCTATGTCAACCTAATTTTTAACTGGCGCCTCAGGCTATGTCTACACTACAGCTTACGCTGGCATAATTTACGTCGCTATGGGGTGTGAATAAGCCACGCACCCCCAAGCAACATAAATTACACTGACATAAGCACCAGATGGACAGTAAAGATGGAATGGTCCCACTCACCCCCCACCCCCTCAATTCCTTCATCAATACAGAATCCCAGAAAAGTAGGTTTCCCTTGTAGTTGGAAGTAGGGCAGGTTATGAAATCCATATAGACAGAACATCTTAAAGTTCCAGTTACCATAAAAGGTAAGTAACTGTTCTTTCTTCGAGTGACTGCTCACATGGATTACACTCTTGGTGACTAACAAGCAGACTGCCCACCCATTGGCCCTTTTCATGCTCCCCTCCTTGTTGCTTCCTCCCTCAGCTCCCTTAGAGCCCTCTTCATCCCCTCCGCTGCCCTGCTCTGCCTGGATCCTGGCCTCAGGGAGCATGGGGCTTTGTGCCCGAGGCAGCAGCCACATGCAGCACTGCTCCTCCTTCAGGGGGCGCCCTCCCTTTCTGAGCCACCTCTGGCTGAGCTCCACAGCTGCTGAAGCCCCTGCAGTCATGTTCCTAGGGGCCCCAGTACACAATGCCTCCTTAAAGCTTAACCCCTTCCTGCCAGCGCTGCAGTCAGGGACAGGAGGCTATTGAGTTACGTCAGTGGCCAGCACCACTTTGGGTCGGAACTTGAGAGGAGACCTTCGAATGATCCTATTTGTATGAGACAGAAAAAGAGACCAGCCATGAAGGACCGTATCTCCCTTACCCTTCCAGCTGATGTACTGCGTACTAAAAAGGCAATCTTCAGTCATAAGTGGTATAAAGAAATAAAGGTCTCAGAATCTGACCCTGCTATCTAAGGAAAATTAATAAAGAAGTTTCTTTTGAAAAGAACAGGCAAACTAAAAACTAACTAATCACTAACACGAACTGCAACTGAGTTGCAGAAAAGCAGGTGGACACTGCCTCACTGCCAGAGGTAGCAGGAAGTTTCTGAGAGGCATTTAGGCCAGCCCTGCCCTTTATGCCCTCATGGGGGGAGGGGAACAACACATGAGGACTTCTAAGAGGCACAGGTGCAGTCATAACAGATGTTACTGGCCCAAAGAATCTGATAATGCACACATGGGTGCATATGCATTAGGAGCGTGGACAATCACTTTAAGAAGAACCAATATATCTTGTTTGCCCCTGACACAGTTACCTCAGTAGCAAAATACATAAGACTACCCCCACCCCCAAAGAGGAGAGAGAGGCCTTTAGCTCAGCTGACCACACATTCCGTTCTGTTCCCCCAGCCTCAAATTTAATTCTTTGAGAAAGCACACTTTAAATCTTATCCAAAGGTGAAGAAGAATGGTGTATGCTAAAAGTTAGAAAAGGGACAAGACTGAAACAATCATATTTCTCTGACCAGGGTCTATCCCCTGCAGTAACACAACAAACACAGTGCCATAAGCTACAGAACGTCAGTAAAATGAGCATTAGAAAGTAGAAAGACAAAACCCAGGATAACTGAACATACTGATATCTGTCCGAGAAGTACCTTAACTCTGCCCCTTTACTTTCATTTGTGTTCCCCCAACTGATAACAGAAACCCATTAGTTGCCACATGAAAGAAGTTTAAATCATCTTTGCTGAATGCATGATTTTTCAATAGCATGATCTTTTGTTGTTAAATTATATAAGTAGCCTAACCCACCCTTTGGTCCTATATGAGATATGGGTTATCTTAGGCCTATTTTACATAAATGTATAGAGTAGAAGTGGTCTATTGCCCATACATTCATGATGGACATGGAAAAAGTTGGTCTTTAACTCATACATGGAGTATTAGATGTCCGATCCTTACTGAGCTAGTGAATGGAGTATCCAGCTTATACTTCAATTATGAAGGGAGATAGATTCTATTGTGGACCATATATGAACGATAATGTGTAAGATGTTGTGGTATTATGGTTTGTACCATGAGATTGGGGAAGGCAGTGCTTCTGTCCTTAATGGCAGGGTGGGAGAGGAGTGACAGTTAGCAGAAGAGCAAGAAGACCTCTCTCATGGACAGTATGGGCCTGCAGCCAATTGTTAATGGTTAGACAGAGAAAGGCAGTTGGGAAAAAGAGTATAGTTTTAAGATTGGTGTTGACACATACTGCCAGTCATTTGGCAAATGTTTTCAAGTCCACTTTATTCTAAGAGAGTATTCAAATGCTCAAAATTCTAAAGAAAATAACTTCTCAAATTAGCCTATGACTTTATCAAATTTTTTGTGAACATTAGGTTTCACCTACTGATTAAACACTATTGATAAAAATCTGAAGTTTCAGATAAAGCTTTTTTCAGATGCAGCTTTACAAAAAACAAACAATAGAACACTTAAGAAAAATCAAGTACACCTATCAAGACAGACTTTTTATCTATCATCCACTGCTGTTTTGCCTATAAGATTAAATCACTTCTTTGTTTTTCAGAATGTACATTTTAACTTTCAGAGGCAACACAGAGGATACATCATATTATTTTATCATCAATCAAGAATTATGATCACCACAGATTACTTCACCATAAAATAGTCTTAAATTCCCCAGGGCATCCTCTAACTCTCAGCTTTCTTAAGTCACATTTCATGCTTAAGTCACAAGTCATGCCTTTTAAAAGACTCATAATCTGTTCACCTCTTTTCTCAATACTCAAAAAATAAGGTTAGAAGGAACTTATGGATATATTTTTAAAATAAGAGGCACAATCATTATTAACCAGAGCTGAGCACTGACCACCTCATTCTTAATTTTAAAAACTGGTTCTGAATAGTTACTAACACAATGGACACCTACTACGAAAGTAAAAACCAGAGCTTTATTGCAAGTGTAGTACACTAATCCAGCCCTTTAGTACAAATAAAGAAGAATGGTGCACTGTATATAGAGCAGCAGTTGGAATAACAACTGCTAGACTTTATTTCAAAAACACTTCATGCTGTACTTTATAACAATACACACTGTGAAAACTATAAAAACAAAAAAACAAAATATTATATTTTTATAAATAAAAAGGTAACACATTTGCTTCCCCTTTTTGCTTTATTTGAAATCTCTTGCATTCTGAAGAATTACTTAATATTTACCATCTGCATTCACATATGTTAACTATTATCTAACTGCTAACTTTCATCTGCTTAAACATAAAAGTATATAAATATCCCATAACTCTCTACTATTCAATATTGAAATATTGGTATGTGGGAAATATACAAACATTTTTAAAGTTTCTGTGCTGTCTTATAATATTTCTATATGACTAATTCAGATAATGATGAGTGTCTTAAATGAGATTTATTATATTAATCTGACAGGTTCCACTGAGTTGTCACTTCATTGACTGTCTTTGTTGGGTTCTGTTTTTTTGAGACATCTGAAAGTTTGCCAAGCTGCATAAAATGTTGTTCCATTCTGAGTTTAAAACGTTTCTGTATATAAAATATTGAAATACACATTAATAAAACTTAAGGCATGTGGCATTTAATATAATAAACTGGTAAACTTTATTCAGCCTCCCAAAAAAATAAGGATTTCCTGGTGTTTTTCCACACAACCGGACAAAACTGACAGAGTAGTAAAATGGAGACTAGAACAAACAGCACATACAGAATCCAAAATCATCATGCATGTTTCTGTTTTTAACTTCTACCAGCAAAATTATTTTCCTGTTAATCCATTTTGGAATTTCACCAAAAGCTTATTAGTAATATTTGGTTTTAATCTATCTGACAATGGTACAGCAATAATGTCTTAGAACAGGGGTTCTCAAACTGGGGGTTGGGAGATTATTACATGGGGGGGTCACGAGCTGTCAGCCTCCACCCCAAACCCCGCTTTGCCTCCAGCATTTATAATGGTGTTAAATATATAAAAAAATGATTTAAATGTATTGGGGAGGGGAGGTCTCACTCAGAGTCTTGCTATGTAAAAGGGGCCACCAGTACAAAAGTTTGAGAACCACTGCCTTAGAAGAATGCCCTAAAAGAACTGATGTACTGTATAGCAAGCTTACATAAGTGTTCTCACAGATTGAAGATGGTTGCAATAGCTTTTAAATGCCAAAGACAAGTACTTATTTTATTTTTAAACATGGACATTTTATCTTCAAAAGAGGAATGCACATTTCCTGGGCAACATATTAAAAAGGGGAAAAAAGCATACATCCTGCAAACTTGATATACTAAAATGTTTGTATGTGCACTGCAGAACTTTTAGGGCACTGCAGAATTTCCAGTTAGCACGCATCAAGCTAGTTTGCTGTAGATTCACACTCCAGCTTACCAAACAGTCTCTACGTAGAAAAGCCGCTCTTAGTCAATGGCATTTTTCCCCCCAATTTTCAACAGTATTTGTGGACAGTTTATATATTGATAAAACTTTTATTTACACTTTATAGTACTAGATGTAACAGATACATTGTCTAAATACTTGCTGGCCAAATGTGGCAAAAAATGGTTTAGGTAAAGAATTATTTTAATTATATTAGATTGAAACTTCATCCGGATTCATGAAAAAGTCAGCTCCCTCTTCTTAATCTGCATATAACTCGAACATTATCTAAATGCACTTTCTTTTCTCCCATGAAATACATAAAAGGATTTATCCTCACATTGCTACCTCCTCTGCATCTCACTGAGTGAGGAATATTTACTGAACTGGAAGTGGGATAGACAGCCCAGAAAGAAGGGGAAGAGGGATAGTTCATGCTTGAGAATGCAGGGCTTGGCCATATCTCCTCCATGGACTGTCTACCTTCCATTGTCCAGCAGGAAGAGAGCTGGGAGCTGATTGGCCCCACACTACCTCCCCCTCATTAATTTAAATCTTCTCCCAGACTTTTGGGGCCTTTTGTCCCCTTTAGCTGCCCCACCATTCCTCCTCCCCTGTAGTTGCAGTAGAGGAGTGTGTTTTGAGGATACTGTGGATCTGTCATCTGTTTTGGAATCGGGAAGGAATTTTTCCTGTAGAGTCAAACTGGCAGAGGCCCCATGGGTTTTTTCACCTTCCTTAAAGCAATATGGAAGCACAGTTGGGTTACAAGAAGTAGAACTTGGAAATTTAATATTAGAAATTTTAAGGAATGTTTACTTCATCACAACTTGTTCCCAGTGTGGCTATAGGCCAGGGGTGGGCAAACTTTTTGGCCCGAGGGCCACATTGGGGTTGCAAAACTGTATGGAGGGCTGGGTAAGGAAGGCTGTGCCTCCCTAAACAGCCTGGCCCCCACCCCTATCCGCCCCCTCCCACTTCCCGCCCCCTGACTGCCCCCCTCAGAACTGCCAACCCATCCAACCCCCCCCTGCTCCTTGTCCCATAACCGCCCCCTCCAGGGACCCCCCCC
>NW_020664444.1:21488842-21497450 GCF_002925995.2 Terrapene triunguis | reverse complement strand
GACTCCCACGCTTATCCAACCCCTCTCATCCTCCATCCCCTGACCGCTCCCCAGAACCTCCGCCCCATCCAACCACCCGCTGCTCCCTGTCCCCTGACTGCCCCCAGGACCTCCCGCCCCTTATCCAACCCCCCGGCCCCCTTACCATGCCGCTCAGAGCAGCATGTCTGGCAGCCGTGCCGCCCGGCCGGAGCCAGACACGCTGCCCTGCTGCTTGGCAGGAGCGCGCAACCCCGCCGCCCAGAGCACTGCCCGCGTGGCTGCATTGGAGGGGGGACGGACCGTGGGCTCAAGGGCCGGGCAGGATGGTCCCGCGGGCTGGACGTGGCCCACGGGCCATAGTTTACCCACTTCTGATATAGGCTAAAAGCAAAATTGCCAATTTTGCAATTTTTTCATGAATGACAGATTTCAGAGGGTGCTGGAGCTTGCCTGATGATGATGCAAGAAGCTCCAGGACCTTCACAAAGTTAATCTCTGCCAGAAGCCTGGGAAGATAGAGAGGGGACCCTGCTGCAGCCGCCCCAGGTCTGGGAAAGGTGGGTTGAGAACCACAGGAGGAGCAGAGGTGGGGCTCTGCGGACTGAATTGGGGGTGTGACACTGAGACAGAGAGGGTTAAACAACCAGCATGCTAAGTGACCCAAGATCAACCTTCAAGAAAATATATTAGAGGAGTACTGAAAAGCCATTTCCTTGTAGACAGTTATCTAAGTCATGTTAAATGGATGAGAATTCTGTATTGTTAGAGAGTTAGAGGTAAATACTAATTGTATTTGTCTGTGTTTAACCTTTATCTTGTTAGATGTTAACAATGTAACAAATTAGCTTGTGGATGCTAATTCCCTTTTATGTCTTAATTAAATTACAGTATGCTTGGGAATGTTTCAATTAACCTTAAGATCAAAGATGTAAGATATTGGAGGAAATAATCTTACTTATATTGTCTTCAGTTTAAATTGTCTTTGCCATAATGGAATGCCTGGATAGCTTGAATGGATAATTGCCTTATGTTAATTAATACTACTAGTTTACCTGTGTACACATAGAAAATAGAAGTTTAACTTCAAAGCAACGATATACACTGCCTATTCTTCATCCAGGAAAGCCCCTGCTGTGTTATCTGCTGTCAAGAAGCTATCATAACCTGCCAGAGCTCTATAGAGAACTCTAGGGCCTGGTCCTGTCATCTCAGATCTGCTTAAGCTTGGTCAGGGGAAGCTTAAAGTCACAAGATTGAAGTCTCCAGCTCCATTCTGGATTACCCTACAATTCCTCATGGAAGAATTTAAACAGACTCTGCACATGGACTTCCTATTGGATTAAAGCTTATGGAATTGATTCTGAAATAACTTTCTGCAGCTCAGCAGTTCACCATGTCTACAATGAAACTGACCTAAGAACTTTACTCATATCTGTATGTAAAATTATCTTTAAACCACAATAACTCTTTCTTTCCTTTTTTAATAAATTTTAGATTAGTTAATAAGAATTGTCTGTAAGTGTGTATTTGGGTAAAATCTGAAGTATTCACTGACCTGGTGGGTAATGTGTCCGATCTCTTGGGATTAGTAGAACTTTATATATTGTGAGTAAGACTTTAAGTAATCCTCACCATATTTGACTTGGCTGTCTAGGAGCCCTGGGCTAGATTGCTTAAGGGAAACTGTATTTTTGGCTTCTGGGTAACCAGTAAGGTATTGTAGAAGCTGTTTTGTTGCTGGATTGGTCAATCTAATTATTAGAATAAACCACCAGTTTTGGGGATCGTCTGCCCCATCCTTTGCAGTCTGCCCTGATTGAGCAATCTCAGTGAGGCTTCTCCAGGCACCACAGTCACAGGAGAAGGTGGGAGGCTGAACTGAGGGGGATGGAGTCAAGGGGGCTGAACTAAGGGAGGCTGGGGAACAAGCTTAACTGCTGACAGGGCCGGCTCCAGGCACCAGCTTGGCAAGCAGGTGCCTGGGGCGGCCACTTTGGAGAGGGGCGGCACGTCCAGCTGTTCGGCAGCAATTCGGCGGACGGTCCCTCACTCCTGCTCGGAGTGAAGGACCTCCCGCCGAATTGCCGCCGCAGATTGCGATCGCGGCTTTTTTTTTGTTTGTTTGTTTTTTGTTTTTGTTTGGCTGCTTGAGGCGGTCAAAACCCTGGAGCCGGCCCTGACTGCTGAGCAAGGAATGAACAGATTCATAGATTCTAAGGCCAGAAGGGACCATTGTGATCATCTAGTCTTACTTCCTGAATAGCAGGGCTTCCCTGAATTAATTCCTGGCTGAACTATAGCAGACTTGTTAGAAAAAACAGTCAATCTTGCTTTAAGAATTATCAGCAACAGAGAATCCACCATAGGCCTTAGCAGGTTGTTCCAATGGTTAATTAGCCTCCCTATTAAAAATGTATGCTTCATTTCTAGTCTGAATTCATCTTAGTTTCAACTTCCAGCCATTGGCTCATGTTAGACCTTTTGTGAGGGAGAGCAGCAGGGGCCAAAAATCGCCCTAACCAATACATTTGGGAGAGTGGGCAACACTATTTGTCACATCTATGGCATCTATACATCTATGGCAAAAATCAAAGAAAGACTGAGTAAAACACAATATAATCTTTTTTTAAAAAAATACCTCCTTTTTTTTTTTGAGGTACAACTCATGATGTTTGATCTTTTGAGGGGATATGACTCATGATTTAGATCTCTTGAGGTTGGCAATTCTGAAAAGGTCAGCTCCCAGAGGTAAGAGATACATGTGACTTTGCTAGTAGGGCTTGTGCCTCTGGGAGAAGAGGAGACCTGAAGTCTTCGCATACAGAGGTTCTCCCTGTGGTACTCTATATCCCCCTTATGAGAGGGAGGGCAAGATGATTCAGAATTGAATTCTGGGGTATGGTAGGAGTCCTGTAATTGACGATGGATCGTGTGGTGTGTCCGTGCTGAGCTCTGTGACTTTATTCTCACGCACAACTATTTCAAATTTGGTGACAATATATACCTCCAGACCAGTGGCACCGCCATGGGCACCCGCATGGCCCCACAATATGCCAACATTTTTATGGCTGACCTGGAACAACGCTTCCTCAGCTCTCGTCCACTCACACCCCTCCTCTACCTACGCTGCATTGATGACATCTTCATCATCTGGACCCATGGGAAGGAGACTCTGGAAGAATTCCACCACGATTTCAACAGCTTCCACCCCACCATCAACCTCAGCCTGGACCAATCTACACGGGAGGTCCACTTCCTGGACACCATAGTACAAATAAGTGATGGCCAATTTAACACCATCCTATACCAAAAACCCACCGACCGCTATGCCTACCTTCATGCCTCCAGCTTCCACCCCGGACACACCACACGATCCATCGTCTATACCTCTCTACTGTATTTTCCACTGAGGTACAACCGCATCTGCTCCAACCCCTCAGACAGAGACCAACACCTACAAGATCTTCACCAAGCATTCTCAAAACTATGATACCCACATAAGGAAACAAATCAACAGAGCCAGACGTGTACCCAGAAGCATCCTGCTACAAGACAAGCCTAAGAAAGAAACCAACAGAACTCCACTGGCCATCACCTACAGTCCTCAGCTTAAACCTCTCCAATGCATCATCAGTGATCTACAGCCCATCCTGGACAATGATCCCTCTCTTTCACAGACCTTGGGAGGCAGGCCAGTCCTCGCCCACAGACAACCTGCCAACCTTAAGCATATTCTCACCAGCAACCACACACCGCACCATAATAACTCTAACTCAGGAACCAATCCATGCAACAAATCTTGATGCCAACTCTGCCCACATATCTACACCAACAACACCATCACAGGACCTAACCAGATCAGCTACAACATCACCGGTTCATTCACCTGCACGTCCACCAATGTTATATATGCCATCATGTGCCAGCAATGCCCCTCTGCTATGTACATTGGCCAAACTGGACAGTCACTACATAAAAGGATAAATGGACACAAGTCAGATATCAGGAATGGCAATATACAAAAACCTGTAGGAGAACACTTCAACCTCCCTGGCCACACAACAGCATATGTAAAGGTAGCCAGCTTACAGCAAAAAAACTTCAGGACCAGACTCCAAAGAGAAACTGCTGAGCTTCAGTTCATTTGCAAATTTGACACTATCAGATCAGGATTAAACAAAGACTGTGAATGGCTAGCCAACTACAGAAGCAGTTTCTCCTCCCTTGGTGTTCACACTTCAACTGCTAGCAGAGGACCTCACCCTCCCTGGTTGAACTAACCTCGTTATCTCCAGACTGATTCTTGCCAGCATATTTATACCAGCCCCTGGAAATTTCCATTACATGCATCCGACGAAGTGGGCATTCACCCACGAAAGCTTATGCTCCAATAGATCTGTTAGTCTTAAAGGTGCCACTGGACTCTCTGTTGCTTTTTACCATCCAAACAATATCTCAAGGAAGCCTCTAACATCATAAACAATGATGTATTTGCAAAATGTTGGTCTTACAAAGATGACAATTTATACCTTCAAGTCAGCGGGACTGCTATGGGGACCCGCATGGCCCCACAGTATGCCAACATTTTTATGGCTGACTTAGAACAATGCTTCCTCAGCTCTTGTCCCCTAACGCCCCTACTCTACTTGCGCTACATTGATGACATCATCATCATCATCTGGACCCATGGGAAGGAGGCCCTTGAGGAATTCCACCAGGATTTCAACAATTTCCACCCCACCATCAACCTCAGCATGGACCAGTCCACACAAGAGATCCACTTCCTAGACACTACAGTGCAAATAAGCGATGGTCACATAAATACCATCCTATACCGGAAATCTACTGACCGCTATACTTATCTACATGCCTCCAGTTTTCATCCAGACCACATCACACGATCTAATGTCTACAGTCAAGCTCTAAGATACAACCCCATTTGCTCCAATCCCTCAGACAGAGACAAATACCTACAGGATCTTTATCAAGCATTCTTAAAACTACAATACCCACCTGGTGAAGTGAAGAAACAGATTGACAGAGCCAGAAGGGTACCCAGAAGTCACCTACTGCAGGACAGGCCCAACAAAGAAAGTAACAGAATGCCACTAGCCGTCACCTACAGCTCCTGACTAAAACCTCTCCAGCACATCATCAAGGATCTACAACCTATCCTGAAGGACGATTCCTTACTCTCACAGACCTTGGGAGACAGGCCAGTCCTCGCTTACAGACAGCCCCCCAACCTGAAGCAAATACTCACCAGCAACTACACATCACACCAGAAAAACACTAATCCAAGAACCAAACCCTGCAACAAACCCCAGTGCCAACTCTCTCCACATATCTATTCAAGGGACACCATCACAGGACCTAACCACATCAGCCACACCATCAGGGGCTCGTTCACCTGCACATCTACCAATGTGATATATGCCATCATGTGCCAGCAGTGCCCCTCTGCCATGGATATTCGCCAAACCGGACAGTCTCTATGCAAAAGAATAAATGGACACAAATCTGACATCAAGAATTATTACATTCAAAAACCAGTAGGAGAACACTTCAATCTCCCCGGACACTCAATTACAGACTTAAAAGCGGCCATTCTTCACCAAAAAAACTTCAAAAACAGACTCCAATGAGAAACTGCAGAACTGGAATTAATTTGCAAACTGGACACCATCAAATTCGGCCTGAATAAAGACTGGGAGTGGATGGGTCACTACAAAAACTAATTTCCCCCTGCTGATACTCACACCTTCTTGTTAACTGTTTGAAATGGGCCACCATGATTACATTGGCCTCATTAGCACTACAAAAGTGATTTCCACCCCTTCTTGTCAACTGTTGAGAATAGCCCACTTCCACCTTAATTGAATTGGCTCGTTAGCACTGACCCCCCAACTTGGTAAGGCAACTCCCATCTTTTCATATGCTGTGTATTTATACCTCTCTACTGTATTTTCCACTCCATGCATCTGATGAAGTGGGTTTTAGCCCACGAAAGCTTCTGCCCAAATAAATGTGTTAGTCTCTAAGGTGCCACAAGGACACTGTATCCGTTAACATTTTCTCCAGATCTTTCTTTGGTATATAGTGTATATACACACTTAATATTTTCCTTCACCTTTTGTTATAGTCTCTGTTAATTCTTACATGCCATTAACTACAGTTACAAAAAGCTTGACGTTTTCTTTTTCAAATAGTCATATAATTTTTTTAAACTGTTCAGGATAGTAGTTTCTGTAATTTTCTACAGATTATACAGAGGAGTGTATTTCCAAAAGTTGTGAAGTCACCTAACAAAGAGAATTTCTGTTATAAAATTGCAGGTTAGGCTTACTTAAAGCTTATTTTTACATGCTGATCTTATTTAGAAAGCATCTAAATAATTAATTCTTAAAAGATTTTCCCAAAAATTGATTAACATTTTTTTTTAAATTCTCAACCATTTACTAGTATAAAAAAGTATTGTTTTATTTAACTGAATCACCAAATAAGTTTTGTGCTTCTGGCACGAAAACAAAATTAAAAGTAGTTTGCTAAGTAATTGATTTTTAAGCTTGGTTTTATGTTTCCTTATGTACCTAAACTGCATTTATTTAAAAATTAATATAAACAATGCAGCAACAAGAATCAATTTTTTGGTGGGGATAAATTCATATCTTTGAATGATCAGTCCAACATCTGGAACACCTACAGGCAATGAATGCTCTAGATCAGCTGTTCTCAAACTGTGGGTCGGGACCCTTTTTTAATGGGGTCACCAGGGCTGGTGTTAGACTTGCCGGAGCCAAAGCTGAAGTCTGAGGGCTTCAGCCCTGGGTGGCAGGGCTCAGGTTACAGGCACCCCACCTGGGTCTGAAGGCCTTCAACTTTGGCTTTGGCCCCCCCACCCGGGGTGGTGGAACTCAAGGGGGCTCAAGCTTTGGTCCCTGCTCCTGGGGTCACATAGTAATTTTTGTTGTCAGAAGAGGGTCGCGGTGCAATGAAGTTTAAGAACCCCTGCTCTAGATGTTATCAATACACCACTGAGATACCATACCTAAGACTGACTTTTAAATGAGTCTTGCCACTTAGAATATATGATCACTTAAAAAGAGTTTGGATAAAATATTTTTATAAATGCAATTTTTCTAATTAACCACACCCATGAATGTTAGGTTGACAGCAACACTTTCTTTTGTTCAAGTCATGAATATTTGCTTAAAATTCAAGCCCCTTAATCCACTTTCCATGCTCCCCAATAGCTAAATTAGAGCCTTTTAATGAAAAAGCCAGTTGAAAAGATAAATAGCCTTCCTTGTCCTTCTCAAATAGTTCTAGGCTGTCACATTTTCTTTTTACCAGAAATAACTAAACCAATACTGAAAAAGAAGACAACTTAGAGCTGCCTGTGGTTTTCCTTGTAATTTCAGCAGTAGACAGTTTTATTTTTTTTTCTATAAAATATACTGGTTCTTTCATATAAATAAAAATTTTCCCATGAAAATGGTTACTTTATCCAAAATAACAGTTATTTTAATAGACGTGAGCTGTGAAATCAAAATTCATGTTACAATCTGATAAGGAAAGGTATGCACAATCGCTTACTTAAAATAATAAAAAGTTACATCGTGGTTTATGAAAAAATGACTCTATGGAGTAAGATAAACAGCAACAAGAAAATGTGCATCTTGTTCTACAAAACCAAAACTAGACTTTAAAAAAACTAGCAAAACAGAGGAGAAATATTATTAATTGTTGACAGTAGTCATGAGACATCTTCACATAATCAGGAGCTCCTGGCAATGCATACAATTCATTATTATTTATTACCTGTATTGCACAAGTGCCCAAAGGCCTCAGCCAGGATCTAGGCCCTGTCATGATACATATTATACAAAACTAGGGCTGTCAAGCAAATAAAAAAATTAATCACAATTAATCACGCTGTTAAACAATAATAGAATACCATTTATTTAAATATTTTTGGATGTTTTCTACATTTTCAAATATATTGATTTCAATTACAACACAGAATACAAAGTGTACAGTGCCCACTTTATATTTATTTTTGATTACAAATATTTGCACTGTACAAAAACAAAAGAAATAGTATTTTTCAATTCACCTAATGCAAGTACTGTCAATCTCTTTATCATGAAAGTTGAACTTACAAATGTAGAATTATGTACAAAAAAAAACTGCATTCAAAAATAAAACAATATAAAACTTCAGAGCCTGTAAGTTCAATCAGTCCTACTTCTTGTTCAGCCAATCGCTCAAACAAGTTTGTTTACATTTGCAGAAGATGTCAGAACCATGGCCGAAGCATAAATAGGCATATGAATATTTAGCGCATCTGGCACGTAAGTATCTTGCGATGCCGGCTACAACAGTGCCATGCAAATGCCTGTTCTCTCTTTCTGGTGACGTTGTAAATAAGAAGCGGGCAGCATTATCTCCCGTAAATGTAAACACAGGGCCGGCTCGAGGCACCAGCCAACCAAGCACGTGCTTGGGGTGGCACCTGGTAAGGGACGGCCAATCTTGGGGTAGCGGGGGGCAGCGCGGCGTGGTGCTCGGTGGGGGGGGGGTTCCGGCGGCGCAGCGCTCGGCGGGGGGTGTTCAGCGGCGCGAC
>NW_020664444.1:21442525-21488742 GCF_002925995.2 Terrapene triunguis | reverse complement strand
GGGGGGTGTTCAGCGGCGCGGCACTCCATGGGGAGGGGTTCGGCAGCGCGCCGCGCGGGGGGGTTCAGCAGCGCGGCGCTCCGTGGGGGGCGGGGGTGTTCGGCAGCGCAGCGCTCCGTGGGGGTTTCGGCAGGGCTTCGGCAGTGCGGCGCTCCGCGGGGGGCGGGGGTGTTCGGCAGCGCAGCACTCAGTGGGGCTTTCGGCGGTGCTCCACGCGGGGGGGTTCACCAGCTCAGCGAGGGGTGATCGGCAGCGCGGCGGGGGCTGTTCGGCGGCGCAGCACTCGGTGGGGGGGTTTCAGCGGGGCGGCACTGGGGGGGGGGTGTTACGGCGGGGCGGCACTTTTTTTGCTGCTTGGGGAGGCAAAAAAGTTAGAGCCGGCCCTGTGTAAACAAGTGTGTTTCTCTTAGCGATTGGCTGAACAAGAAGTAGGACTGAGTGGACATTGTGGGCTCTAAAGTTTTACATTGTTTTGTTTTTGAGTGTAGTTATGTAACAAAAAAACCTACATTTGTAAGTTGCAATCTCTTTATCATGAAAGTACACTACAGTACTTGTACGAGGTGAAATGAAAAATACTATTTATACTATAAAGTGAGCACTATACAATTTGTATTGTGTTGTAATAGAAATCAATATATTTGAAAATGTAGAAAAACATCCAAAAATATTTAATAAATTTCAATTGGTATTCCATTGTTTAACAGTGGAATTAATCGCAATTGTTTTAATCGCGATACATTTTTTTGAGTTAATCACGTGAGTTAAAGGACTTTAAGAGAAAATTACTTAGCTTGCAGAATTATTGGGTCTTATTCCTTATCATGACATTGTTGCGGGTCCCCTAGCTCTCAATTTTTTGATCCTTGAAGGCAGCAGTAGTAAGATAGAGCACTAGTGGCCACCTCATGCCACACCATCCCAAGTATATAAGCTGCCCTCTGGGCATGGAATAGTTCCAGTCAATTTCTTCAAATACACAGGCCCTCAGAAAGCTAAGCCAATTCAAGATGTACACATTTTTAACAGAATAAAAGATACCATTGCCACACATCTGAAAATTCAGCTCCTATTTTAAAAAGCTACAGTATGGGCTGCGGGCAAAGCATAGCTATGATCAGAACTGGTGCATGGACATCAAGTTCCTCGGAAAGAGAGCTGATCTTTCTTTTATACCAATTTGAAAGAGCTGTACTTTTCATAATGGTACATTTCCTGCTGATGACATGAACGGACACTGAAAAACAAGACATAAGACAGAACTCTCACCCTACAAAATCAATCCACAATACCAAAGCCTATCATGGGGACCCCAGCAATCAGCCACACATAAGTACATATCAAACAAAACTGGATCTCTAGCTGCTCTCCAATACCTTCAACAGAGAATATAAATGAAAGTCACAACTACTCAAAGAGACTGAACAATTTCCAATCAAGCTGTGAACACCAAATGTGATTTCTTAGAAAGGAACAGACAGCTGAAACACAGATCAGCGTCCTTACACATTTATTTATATTCCAGCAAAATGACTCTACTTTTAAAGAATTAACAGTCCAGTAAAATATGTTATAAGGTGTGACGTTATTGACATAAACTGGGACCATGTAGATCATTGTTGCAACCAAGGTCCTGTAGTGGCACCCAAATCTTGTATAAAGGGGGTCAAATGGGGTGTCTAAGACAAGGTTATGGTTTACTGGTTATGATTATGCTGTCTATATGTGTGTATCAGTTTTGTAGTTGAAGTTATGAATATTGGCTCTATACTGTCTGTATGGCAAACTCATGCTATTCTTCCGGGTGACATCCCAGACAAGCTGGGATTAGCTCTGCCTAGCCTGCTTGATGGCCCATTAAGGACCATCAGCTATACAATGGACCCATTGAGAGAAGGCAAATATGCCTTCAGACTCAGCAAAATAGGCAGGAACTGGCCCATGTGACTCCAGGCTCCATTTTGCTGTAATTTTCCACAGTAAGGACAAAGAGGTGTTCTTACACCTGGAAAAGACTATATAAGGCTGATGCCTCATCTCCATTTTGGATTCAATCCTGCTTCTTATCTCTGGAAGGACTTTACTACAAGCTGAAACTTTAAATAAAGGACTGAGGACTCATCCCAGCTGGGGATGTTCCAGAGACTTAATTTGAACCTGCAGTTTATTCTATCACTGCTGCAAGCCTGAACCAAGAACTTTGCCATTACTGTATGTAATTGATTCCATTTAACCAATTCTAACTCTCATCTCTATCTTTTTCCTTTTATGAATAAACCTTTAGATTTTAGATTCTAAAGGATTGGCAACAGCGTGATTTGTGGGTAAGATCTGATTTGTATGTTGACCTGGGTCTGGGGCTTGGTCCTTTGGGATCGAGAGAACCTTTTTTCTTTTATTGGGGTAATGGTTTTCATAACCATTTGTCCCCATAACGAGTGGCACTGGTGGTGATACTGGGAAACTGGAGTGTCTAAGGAAATTGCTTGTGAGACTTGTGGTTAGCCAGTGGGGTGAGACCGAAGTCCTCTTAGTCTGGCTGGTTTGGTTTGCCTTAGAGGTGGAAAAACCCCAGCCTTGGGCTGTAACTGCCCTGTTTGAGCAATTTGTCCTAAGTTGGCACTCTCAGTTGGGTTCCACCAGAACCGCATCGTCACATAAGGTCTAAGACTTTCTACACAGACCTTTTGGCAAAATACATAAACTGATAATTTCTGATACTTGGATCAAAAACTCTTAAATAATACATGAAAAATGGTTTGCCAAAATAAAATTTTCACCAGAAAATAAGCATCAAAAAAAGATATTAAGCAAACATTTTCTTCTTTTGCCATATTACAAGGATGGCCAAAAACAAAATCAGTGGAGTACACGCTACCCTGGCACAATATTCTACAACACAGTAAAAAATACTCATGTGGCCTCAATGCAGCAGCTGAGTACACAGTTGCTTGATTCCATTTCTCCCAGTTATTGCCATAATTTTGAGAACAATCCTCTTCCTATTAAAGTCTTCAGAAAAATTCCTATTGACTTCAATGGGCTGGATCAGTCCTGAAGTAGGGGCTCATGACAGAAAGGACAGCATGTTCTGCAACGAAAGGAAGCACGAGAGGAGGGAAGCAATGCATAACAATGCAAGAATCAATGGGCAATAGTGACAGCAATAGAAAAGCAACCTGGGAACACCAGCCCAAAGCCTCCTGATTCAGAGCAAGGACTTGAATCCAGAAGGTTATTCCAAGGTGAGAAAGGCCGATAATCTGTATTTCAGAGGCTGGAACAGAAATGACAACCAAATATCACTTTGCAGATGTCAAAGTTTTTGTTTTGTGATTTTTAGTATTCCAGGTATAATTGTACAAACTAACAGCCAAGGATGTTATCAGGTCCACCTGTTTAGGAAATGCTCAATTGGGGAATCTCTTTCAATTTATAGAGTAGGTTTGACAGATCAAGGTCTCCTGCTTTTCAATAGAATCTTTTAGACCTCAGTGTAACATTCATAATCAAGTGTCCCAGCAATTCAGAGTCAGGCTGGAGATGGAGATCAAGGTGGAGAATATTTTCTACCCTCCAGAACTATTACTGCTGATGGCAGCAAGGTGATAATGGAATTTCCTGGAGGGCATGTTTTCCCCCCATCTTAGAAAATAAACATCTGGAAAGTAGAGAGGTAGCTCAGGTATACCTAGTGTCAAGAAAAGGTGGCAGTGTCATGAAGAGCTCTGCTAAGACTTCAGACATAGCCTGATGTTAAAGTTATAGCATAACTGCATCAGTAAGGTGCCTGTGCACTACAGGAAAGTTTACAGGGTTGGAATATAACAAGGCTTCAGTGACCCCACATTTTCTAATAAGTGGATATGAAAGTATCCTTGTTTATACATACTATTACATAAGAACTATCTGGACACTCTAATGAGAGTCAAATCTACATACAAACACCCAAACATTCAGTGAGAAAAGTCATGAGAGACAGGCATTTAACTGCCCATAGAAAAGCCAAGGGCAAGATACCGTTTTATTGACCAAAGTCTATTGTGAATTCCGATCAGAGTATATGCAGAGACACAGATAAATGAAGATATGAAAGTGATTCGTTCAGGACTGTCTCATAGTGCTTGCTACTTGTTATTTTGACACTACGATGGCACAAATGGGAAGTTCATCTGGAAGTTATGGAAATTAGAAAAAGGCTTTGCCTCTGGAACTCAGGGTGATTATGATGTCCCTCTGGGTATTAGTAAAGCTACACAGTTATGATAGGCACACTTTTTTTGCACTGCGGCCAAAAAACAAAGCTCAAACAGTATTAAACATAAAGTTGAAACATGTATCATCTATGTGCGACTGTTCCTTCCAAGATTAGAAGAATTGAAGCTAGATTTACTGAAACCTTCTGAAATGCTGGGCCAATGCCTCCAATGAGTGCTCTATTGGGACAAAAAAAGCTAAAGGAAGGGAGGCCCTAGGTGTTTCTATTCCCCTTACAATGTGGAGGTGGGCTACCTGTGGCACTACCCAATCCTAGATATATTCCAGAGTTGGACCTGAAAAGTATCTTTTCTGGCTTAGAACTGAGAGCTAGTTGTAACTGGAGGTCAGTAGCCTTGGGCCAAATAATGTTCTTATAAAACATCCTCCTGTGAGAGGTCAAACACCTGAATCCACCACCATATTTATGGCATCAGATCATGGAAATACCAATGTGGGTGTTGTGATGTTGCACTCCATATGCTTTATGAAAATATGCTTATGAATGTGAATATGATGTAATTGGAATATACTTTATGAAAAAGGTCTCTTGTAAGGGATCATTACAAAGGTTATAATCTACTGCGTGTGGTCATCCTATTTGTATTCATGTATAATTCTTGTATCTGAAGCTAGAAATATGAAGTATAACTCTGAGGTCCTATTGTAATTATGCAAACTGTGGGCAATTAATGGTGGCTTAGAATCTTGTTGGCTCCCATTGACTAGGACAATTGGTTGTGAATGGGTTTATTTACCTGCAAGCCTTCCTGTGTACGTGTGGGCCAGCCCGTGAGTAATGAAAAATGAGGTCTCACGGGGACATGTGACCATGTCACCTGATGCTGAAATCCATCTTAAATCTGGTGCTTTTCCATTCAGAAGGAGGGGTGGGGACCCAGAGAGACAAAAGATTCCCGCCTTGTGCCAAAGCTATACAAGGGGGTGGAGCAGAACAAAGGAGGCCAGTCATGAGAAAACCTCTAGTTAACACCTAAGATGTCTGCAGGAACTAACAAGGACTGTACCAGGGAAAAGGATTGGGCCCAGACTAGGAAGGAGTCTAGTCTGTGAGAGACACTTCTTGGAACTTCTCTGAGAGTGAGATATTACCTGTAATCAGTTTCTTAATGCATTAGGCTTAGACTTGCGTGTTTTTGCTTTATTTTGCTTGGTGACTCACTTTGTTCTGGCTGTTATTACTTGAAACCACTTACATCCTACTTTTTATACTTAATAAAATCACTTTTGTTTATTAATGAACCCAGAGTAAGTGATTAATACCTGGGGGAGCAAACAGCTGTGTATCTCTCTCTATCAATGTTATAGAGGGAGGACAATTTATGAGTTTACCCTGTATAAGCTTTATACAGAGTAAAACGGATTTATTTGGGGTTTGGAGCCCATTGGGAGCTAGGTGTCTGGGTGCTGGAGGCAGGTAATCTGCTAAGCTGTTTTCAGTTAAGTCTGCAGCTTTGGGGGCGTGGACGGACCCTCGTTCTGTGTTGCAGCAAGCTAGCGTGTCTGGCTCAAAAAGACAGGGTTCTGGAGTCCCCAGCTGGCAGGGAAAACAGGCTCAGAGGTAACCTCAGCATGTCAGGTGACAGTCTCAAGGGGATCTCTGTGACCGAACCCATCACAGGTGTCATGACCACTCACATACACCTCTAAATCCAAATTAGACCTACAGCTCTCTATCTTCTCTGCAGAATCTTGACAATGTTCCTATTAACTCCCTAAGGAAGAAAAGGGATTCTAAGTATGTCTTTTTGGCTTTTGCATTCAAGGGCTACAAAGAAGCTCTGATGACTGTCCCTTCAAAATTTCTTCTAGACAACTTAGCCATTAGTGATTGGTTGCAAGGGGAAAAGAATCTCAACAGGTCCTATGCACAACAAAGGGAACTGACAGCTCTGGGACTACATTGGCTTCTAAGGCTTCTGATAGTAAGAGTCTAAGAATTGCTCTGGCCCTCTTTACTAACCTTCAGGGTGAGAGTCTGATAGATGAAGCATCAGCAGGGGAAAATCCCTCTCCTACACAAGCAAAGCATTGAGTGTGCGCTGCTCAAAATGGCCAAGCAGAAAGCAAATCGTTAAAACATTTTCCTGTAACTCAGAGATCCACCATCCTGGATCAGATCAGAAGCTTGCAATGTATTTCCCCTTTCCAGTGTTGTGAGGACTTCCACAGTGGATTGTTTGCTCACACCACTATGTAGGGCAAAGCATCAGTAAGGCAAGTGGTTCTGAACAATTACACTATTGGAACTGCAATACCAGACTCTACTGACCTGGTGGACCTGGAGTCTCAGTAGTGAGAAGACACTAAACAAGTGACTCTTAATAATCAAATATGTCAGATCCTCATGCTGGACTCCGGGTAATCAGATCCTTTCTTGGCTATTATGCATGGCAGTCCTTCATGTCTGTCTGTTGAATCTGGATTCGGGCTCTGGCCCAGGATCCATGTTTGGCTGCCAGCTTCAGATGCAGGCTTGGCTTGTGATGTTCAGTCCAGATACATACTTGTCAGCCACATGTCTGTACTTAGTTGTCAAATCCATCTCTCCTCTGCCCCCACTCTCTTTGAGCCTTGTTGTGGATCTGCATCCAAGGCTTGGCTGCCCCGGATCTGGGTTTTGCAGATCCGGGGCAGATAACAGGCCTCATAACCAGGTCTCCTAGGTCCACCTGACAGATGTAGGGACCTTGACAGCTACTTGATCCTCAAATTAATGCTGGACTTAGTCAACCAGGCCTGAGAAGCCTCCTCAGTCAATAGGGCTTTATAAGTTGACCTGTCCTGCTACTTGCGATCCAGAAAGATCATGTGCCAGATGGGCATCTTCTCTTCTTTCTTAAAAAAGAAGCTGACTAAAATTAACCATAAACAAAATTTTTCCCCAAAGGGCAGGGGGAAAAAAATAAAAAAGAACAAAAAAAGAGCAAAGCAATGAGATCCGATCTTGCTACACCTTCAACGGTTAGAATGAACGGAGGGGTCATAAGCCTTTTTATACTCTCAGGACACTATGCAATGGAGGAGGAAGGGCTGAGTAACCTCTACAACACAGCTTTCCAGAACGTTTCAGAAGTTAATGGAGCACATGCTTTGATCCCACAAGTATAAATATAAAGGCCACTCAAAAATCTGAATCTATACTAGAGTGTTCCCCCAAAATACTAAATGTATTTAACAATTGTCATTATATTACTTTAAATGGGTTATAGGAGTTTTAAAAATGTGTTTATATTCCATTTAGAATGTTTATACATTTTAAATTATTCAGAATAACTTTTCTTATAAAATTGTCTACTATTCTCTCTCAAAAGCAAATGCATTACCACAACAGAAGCAATCAATTCTAATATTCCAATACAAGAAATTTGTTTATTTGTAAGTAGAAATTTGCATAATTTGTTTTGATAGTAAGAGACTATTGGTAGCATTCTACACATCACTCAGGAAGCTCAGGTTTAATTTTCTAAGGCAATTCTTCCTATTTCTTCTGGACTATGACAGAATTTTGTGAAAGGAGTTAAAGGGAAAAATAGGGGTATTTTGATGACACTGTATGGGATGCAGACAAACTGCAGTGTAATGACAACTAGCATGTAGGTGATGTTTATAGTTATTGAAATTGATCTCATGTAAAATCAAAATGGGAGTTTATATATTTTGTAGCATTTAAAATACTCTTGACAACTCAAATATGATCATATAAATATTTGGCTTAAACATATTGTAGAAGCAAAAATATAAATAAGGATTAAATGTTTTCAGCCTCTTAAATGTTGTCAGTGTGTCTTTCCAAATAGAAAATCATTAAGACAAAAAATATTGAGATCCTTTTGATGAGGAGTCCATGCAATTTAAAAATGATCAATTCCATTCACTTCTGTCAGAACACTAGACCATACATTTGAAACAATTTATTTTTACACGGTTGTTCTTTTCCTACTCTAACGGTCCTTTAGCCTTGATCTTTACTTTATACTTGACTTTTACTTTTTAAAATTAATGCTGATAGAATTTTCTGGAAGCACTTCATAAAAGGTTAAATTACTTCATGATTTCATCTGTTTGCTTAGCCACTTCAAGATGTCCCCATTTATAACTAAACTGCAGGTGCAATTCTGTTTATTTTAGTGCATGTAAACTAAGCCACTGAATCAAACAAAGTGAGGAAAGCATTAGGATTCAAGTTAGAGAGGAAGGAACTGCAGGACTGTTTCCTGTAGAACATTCCACTTTGCATCTTCCTCCATGAATATAATTCTATATTTCACAAGAATTTCTGTAAACAAACTTGCGTCTGATGAAGTGGGCATTCACCCACGAAAGCTTATGCTTCAAAACTTCTGTTAGTCTTAAAGGTGTCACAGGACCCTCTGTTGCTGTAAACAAACTGAAATTTCTTTCCAAAAATATTAACTTTACTTCTTTTGATTCTTACAAGGGTTAGCACAGATTTAATCCTTTTTTTAAACACTATATTTGGCGTCCCAAAGTAAGATATTTAGGGTGAAATCCTAGCCCCACTGAAGTAAATAATAAAATTGTGAGTGACTTCAATAGGACCAGGATTTTATTTAGTCTCCAAATCTCATAATAAACTGAATGCTAATTAGAAATAAATTCAAAATAAAGCTCTTATCTAGTAATACACAATCAGGTGTGTTCAGGAGTCCCAATTTACTACATGCTGTATGTGTTCGGAGTGACCATGTATAAACTAGAAACCTACTTACAGACAAGCATGAATCAAAATATTGTTAATACCTAATAATGGACTGTTTTTTATAAAGTTAGAATAATTTAGTCAATAGACCTCATCTCTTTCACCCACATTTTTAGCATTTTAACTCCTAAGGTCTGGTCTACACTAGAAAATTAGGTCAGTTTAACTACATCGGTCAGGAGTGTAAAGAAGTAAAGTCGAGCACACTCTGCATACTAACAACACTTACTGTCACAAAATAAATCTACTTCAACCAATTGCATTAAAAGTCTAAAACACTGTCATTTCTTAAAACTGACATGCTGGTGTGATAAACACTCAAAGAAGAAGAGTACCATACATTGATTCCTTTTATGTATTTCAACCAGAGCAATCAAGTTTCTTCTACAGAGCAGTACCTCTTCCCAGGCTGACATGCTATACATTTTTTCAATAAATAAAGTATCATATACTCTAAGTAAGCTCTACAAGCCAGTCCTGTGAGCCAAAAAGCTTGAACACAATCAAAAAAGTATTTCTTTTTGCTTGCTTTTCCAAGATTCTTTGGCATAATACTACAAAGATCTCTCTCAACTATCAATATACAGTTGCTTCCACGATGCACTAAAAAAACAAAAAACAGAACCATGATCTTCCAAAAAATAACTCGTTTGCTTTAAACTACTGGATCCCCTAAGTTGTGATTGGCAGTATTTAAATATTTTCCAAATTGCAATTTTTATTGTATATTAATGATACAAAAATGTATTTTAAAGGCTTATTTTAATTTAGCAGGTAAAAGGGAAAAACACTAGTCAGGCCGCATTCACTGTGGAATCTGAGCCTCCATCTCCAATTAGAATATTCACATGCTAACTTGTCAGGTTAGCTTTGTCTAGAATGTCAGATAAGCCCATTTACAGGGCCTGAAAAATCTACCCAACAACTTCTAAGCCTGACAGCCAGGGTGAAAAGTATCTGTGATGCCAACCCTTTCCCCAAGACCAGGCCTTTGCAATTTAAAATAAAATTGCTTACTATATTTACTTGTAACATACTGTATTTTAATTCAATTTTTATTCAATTTTTTTAAAATATAACAAACTACTAGAGTGGCTGTATCCCTGCCCCTCCTCTTCCCCCCAAGACCCCACCCTCCGGCCAAAACAGAAGCCAGAGCTGGGGGAGAGGGCCCCAGGGCAAGTGGAGGGTCCATGGCTCCCCTACAACTATCCACACAGCTCTTACCATGGCCTGGCTGCGGCTTCCAGCCTGGGGCCTCAGGGGGAAGAGGCAGGGGACCGGGCCCATGGCGAAAGGTGGACAGGAGAGGCCGGTCCACTTGCAAAAGTGGGAGGGTCACGGCCCCTTCCCCCCCCGCCCCCGCATTCCAGCGCCCCTGACTCTATTCCTCCCCCAGTCTCAGCATTGAGGGCTTTCTCCTCTATGAATAGTTTCAGCACCTGATAGGAAAGCTACTGCTCATAGCTTTCCTGAGTGACAAGAGAGTGAAACTGACTGGATTCTTGATTCCTCAGAGTTCTGCATACAGTAGAAACTCAGAGTTATTTGTAACTCTGAACAAAACATTATAGTTCTTTCAAAAGTTTACAACTGAACATTGACTTAATACAGCTTTGAAACTATGCAGAAGAAAAATGCTGCTTTTAACTATCTTAATTTAAATTAAACAAGCACAGAAAGTTTCCTTACCTTGCCAAATCTTTATTTTAAAAACTTTCCCTTTATTTTTTTAGTAGTTTACGTTTAATACAGTACTGTATTTGATTTTTTTTTTGACAGTCTGTGCTGCTGCCTAATTGCGTATTTATTTCCAGTTCCAAATGACGTGTGTGGTTGACTTATCAGTTTGTAACGCTGGTGTTCATAACTCTGAGGTTCTACTGTAGCTGCAGAGGTGGTCAGTTAGAGCTGTTTGCAGACATAAGGCAGGTCTACACAGTGATGTTACATCAATATTGTTCGTTGACTCTAAATGCAGTGATTTAACTGAAGTGATTCCACACCACTTTGTTGTAGTACTTTCATGATTTATCATTGAGCCCACACAGTTCTGCATTGGGTCGAATTAACAGTTTAGCATTCTGAGCAGATATCCATGATGCACTGTTCTGCAAATCTTTTTTTTTTTTTTTTTTTAAATGTGGTTCATTCATTCTGGGATGCATACCAGAAACTACAGGAATTCTGAGACTTGGTGTGAAACTAAAACTCCCATAACTCCTCTCCTGGCAACCATTCATTTTTGCCAGCACCATTTTTAACTGGTGTCAAACAGCATGGAGGACCCAGTGCTGAGCACTGTGATTATGCAGTCATTAATATGAACAGGATGATGCACATGGATTTTGAGTTGCCCAGGATGATGAATTTGGCTCTGTGGTTTCACAGGGCTGTTGATACTGCAGTGACATGGCTACTGGAGGAGGATGAAATTGAGTAGTTACTTCTGCACAGCATGCAGCTGAAGGACCTTTACCCACAAGACCACCACTTCTGTGTTTGGCCAACTACCAAAGACTGGTGGGACAGGGTAGTGATGCACAACTGGATGAACAGCAGTAGCGGCAAAACTTCAGGATGACAAAAGCAGCTTTCCTAGAAATCTCTGCAGAGTTCAACCTGGAGCTTCAGCAGCAGGAGACTAATATGAGCTCCCCTCAGTGTGAAGCAGCTCTCCACCACCTGTCAGTAGCTAACCAGTTTGGTGTTGGCAGATCAAATGCAGTGCCTAATCATGGAGGTTTATGAGGTAGATGCTGCAGTGCAGTGTCATAAAGGTTGGCAATGCATAAGAGGATACTGATGGCTTAGCATGGTTGAGGTCCCCAAACTATAGAGGGCTATTAAATTGGACATGTGCCTATTTCCCTCCCCCCCTCCCCACTCCAGAAAAAAGACTTTATCAACAGGAAGAGTTATTTCTCCATGGTGCTGCAAGGCCTGGTTGATCACGGCAGGTGAAATTTAATAGTGCCAAGTCATGCACTTTGGGACTAACAAGAATTTTTGCTATAAGCTGGGGACTATCAGTTGGCAGCTTCAGAGAAGGAAAAAGACCTGGGTGTATTGGTTGATCACAGGATGACTATCAGCCGCCAGTGTGATACAGCAGTGAAAAAAGACTAATGCAATCCTAGGATGCATCAGGCTATGTATTTCCAGTAGAGATAGGGAAGTGTTAGTACCATTATACAAGGCACTGGTGAGACCTCATCTAGAATACTATGTGCAATTCTGGTCTTCCATGTTTAAGAAAGATGAATTTAAACTGGAACAGGTGCAGAGAAATGCTACTAGAATGTCAGAGAAATGGAAAACCTACCTTATGAGAGGTGACTCAAAGAGCTTGGCATGTTTAGCCTAACCAAAAGAAGGCTGAGGGGAGATATAATTGTTCTCTATAAATACCAGGGAGGGAAAAGAGTTATTTAAATTAAGCAACAATGTTGACACAAGAACAAATGGATAGAAACTGGCTATCAACAAGATTAGGCTTGAAATTAGACAAAGGCTTCTAAACATCCAAGGAGCGAAAATCAGTAGTAGCCTTCCAAAGGCCTGGTCTACACTATGAGTTTAGGTCGACTTTAGCAGCGTTAAATCGAATTAAGCCTGGACACGTCCACACGACGAAGCCCTTTTTTTCGACTTAAAGGGCCCTTTAAACTGGTTTCTTTACTCCACCTCCGACGAGGGGATTAGTGCTAAAAATCGGCCTTTGCGGGTCGGATTTGGGGTAGTGTGGACGGAATTCGACGTTATTGGCCTCCGGGAGCTATCCCACAGAGCTTCATTGTGACCGCTCTGGACAGCGCTCTCAACTCAGATGCACTGACCAGGTAGACAGGAAAAGCCCCGCGAACTTTTGAATTTCATTTCCTGTTTGTCCAGCGTGGAGAGCACAGGTGACCACGCAGAGCTCATCAGCACAGGTAACCATGATGGAGTCCCAGGATCACAAAAGAGCTCCAGCATGGACAGAACGGGAGGTACGGGATCTGCTCGCCATATGGGGAGACGAATCAGTGCTAGCTGAACTCCGTAGCAGTAAACGAAATGGCAAAATATTAGAAAAAGTCTCAAAGGCCATGAAGGACAGAGGCCATAACAGGGACGCACAGCAGTGCCGCATGAAAATTAAGAAGCTAAGGCAAGCCTACCACAAAGCCAGAGAGGCAAACGGAAGGTCTGGGGCAGAGCCGCAAACATGCCGCTTCTACGCGGAGCTGCATGCCATTCTAGGGGGTGCAGACACCACTACCCCAACCGTGTGCTTTGACTCCATCAATGGAGAATCACGCAACAGGGAAGCGGGTTCGGGGTACGCGGAAGATGATGATGATGATGAAGACAATGAAGATAGCTCACAGTAAGGAAGCGGAGAAACCGGTTTCCCCAACAGCCAGGATATGTTTATCACCCTGGACCTGGAACCAGTTACCCCCGAACTCACCCAAGGCGTGCTCCCAGGCCCTGAGGGCACACAAGGGACCTCTGGTGAGTGTACCTTTGTAAATATTACACATGGTTTAAAAGCAAGCGTGTTTAATTTTTAATGATTAATTTGCCCTGGCAATCACGGCCAGTACAGCTACTGGAAAAGTCTGTTAACATGTATGGGGATGGAGCGGAAATCCTCCAGGGACATCTCCAGAAAGCTCTCCTTCATGTACTCCCAAAGCCTTTGCAAAAGGTTTCTGGGGAGGGCTGCCTTATCCCGTCCGCCATGGTAGGACACTTTACCACGCCAGGCCAGTAGCACATAGTCTGAAATCATTGCATAACAAAGCATGGCAGCGTATGGTCCCAGTGTTTGCTGGCATGCAGACAATATCCATTCCTTATCTCTCTTTGTTATCCTCAGGAGAGTGATATCATTCACGGTCACCTGGTTGAAATGGGGTGACTTTATTAAGGGGACATTCAGAAGTGCCCGTTCCTGCTCGGCTGAACAGAAATGTTCCCCGCTATTAGCCACGCGGTGGGGGAGAGGGGTGAAGTGGTCATCCCAGAGGATTGGGTGTGGGGGAGGGAGGGTAGTTGGGTTTGTGCTGCATGTTAACCCGGAAACCGCAGTCCCTCCTTTTACATTGCAAACCCATTTTGAATGGCCAACCCAACGGGTCCTTGGTATGGGAAATGAGGGCGCTGCTGTTTGAAACCATTCCCACATGTTAAGAAGGTTAAAAAAGCCAAAAGACTGTGGCTTACCATGGCTGCCTGCAAGCCGAATTCTGTTGCCTGGCACTGCATGAGCGATCTCTCACACCAAACCGGCAGGCCCTCAATATAAGAGGAAAAATGCGACCTTGTAACGAAAGCACATGTGCTGTGTAATGTGAACAGCAAAATTTAACGTGAAAGAGTGTACCCATTGTTCTCTAAAATGTGTCTTTTTTAACCACCTCTCCCTTCTCCTCCACCAGCTGCAAATGTTTCTCCTTCGCAGAGGCTAGTGAAGATTAGGAGAAAACGGCGGACTCGGGATGATATGTTCTCGGAGCTCCAGATGTCCTCCCACGCTGACAGAGCACAGCAGAATGCGTGGAGGCAGTCAATGTCAGAGTGCAAAAAAGCACAATATGAACGAGAGGAGAGGTGGCGGGCTGAAGAGAGCAAGTGGTGGGCTGAAGAGGATAGGTGGCGTCAACTTGCTGACAGAAGGCAAGAGTCGATGCTCCGGCTGCTGGAGCATCAAACTGAAATGCTCCAGCATATGGTTGAGCTGCAGGAAAGGCAGCAGGAGCAGAGACCGCCACTACAGCCCCTGTGTAACCAACAGCCCTCCTCCCCAAGTTCCATAGCCTCCTCACCCAGACGCCCAAGAACACGGTCGGGGGGCCTCCGGCCACCCAGCCACTCCACCCCAGATGATTGCCCAAGTATCAGAAGGCTGGCCTTCAATAAGAGTTAAAGTTTTAAAGTTTTAAACTGCAGTGTGTCCTTGTCCTTCCCTCCTCCCCCACCCCACCCGGTGCTTCCCTCCTCCCCCACCCCTCCCGGGCTACCTTGGCAGTTATCCCCCTAGTTGTGTGATGAATTAATAAAGAATGCATGAATGTGAAGTAACAATGACTTTATTGCCTCTGCAAGCGGTGCTCGAAGGGGGGAGGGAAGGGTGGGGTGGTTAGTTTACAGGGAAGTAGAGTGAACCGGGGGGGGGGAGGGGTTCATCAAGGAGAAACAAACAGAAGTTTCACACCGTAGCCTGGCCAGTCACAAAACTCGTTTTCAAACCTTCTCTGATGCGCACCGCGCCCTGCTGTACTCTTCTAACCGCCCTGGTGTCTGACTGCGCGTAATCAGCGGCCAGGCGATTTGCCTCAACCTCCCACCCCGCCATAAATGTCTCCCCCTGACTCTCACAGATATTGTGGAGCGCACAGCAAGCAGCAATAACAATGGGGATATTGGTTTCGCTGAGGTCTATCCGAGTCAGTAAGCTGCGCCAGCGCGCTTTTAAACATCCAAATGCACATTCCACCACCATTCGGCACTTGCTCAGCCTATAGTTGAACAGGTCCTGACTACTGTCCAGGCTGTCTGTGTACGGCTTCATGAGCCATGGCATTAAGGGGTAGGCTGGGTCCCCAAGGATAACGATAGGCATTTCAACATCCCCAACAGTTATTTTCTGGTCCGGGAAGAAAGTCCCTTCCTCCAGCTTTCGAAACAGACCAGAGTTCCTGAAGACGTGAGCATCATGTACCTTTCCCGGCCATCCCACGTTGATGTTGGTGAAACGTCCCTTGTGATCCACCAGGGCTTGCAGCAGCATTGAAAAGTACCCCTTGCGGTTTATGTACTCGGTGGCCTGGTGCTCCGGTGACAAGATAGGGATATGAGTTCCGTCTATGGCCCCACCACAGTTTGGGAATCCCATTGCAGCAAAGCCATCCACTATGGCCTGCACGTTTCCCAGAGTCACTACCCTTCATATCACCAGGTCTTTCATTGCCCTGGTAACTTGGATCACAGCAGCCCCCACAGTAGATTTGCCCACTCCAAATTGATTCCCAAATGAATACAGAACAAATCTGGTCCATCTATTTTTACATCTTAAGCTGGCAGCAGACGGTGCAGCATGACTGATAGCCATCGGCATCTTCTGGGTGCTTGGCAGAAAATGCTGTATTACGACTGCTAGCCATCATCATCAAGATGGTTCAATAGGACTGCCGGGTCTCCAGGAGACAAAATGAAGAATCAGATGTCCAGAGTGGAAAGTTTGGTTCAGTATTTCTTAGAAGAATCTGCTGAAGAAGTTTCCCGGGTGCCTCTGATTGAACTCACTGAGGAATATGACGATGACGGATATCAATCGTAATACACCATCCACTGCCAAAAGGCAAGGAGCTGCTGCTGTGTAGCAATGCAGCTCCACGTCTGCCAGCATCCAGATAGCCGATGATGGCTACCAGTCATACTGCACCGTCTACTGCCAAAAAGCAATTAGCTGCTGCTGTGTAGCAATGCAGTACCACGTCTGCCGGCACCCAGATGACATATGGTGACAGTGAGCTGAGCTGAGCGGGCTCCATGCTTGCCATGGTATGTTGTCTGCACAGGTAACCCAGGTAAAAAGGCGTGAATCGATTGTCTGCCATTGCTCTGACGGAGGGGGAGGGGCCTGATGACATGTACCCAGAACCCCCCGCGACACTGTTTTTGCATCATCAGGCATTGGGATCTCAACCCAGAATTCCAATGGGCGGCGGAGACTGCGGGAACAGTGGGATAGCTACCCACAGTGCAACGCTCCGGAAGTCGACGCTAGCCTCGGTACTGTGGACGCGGTCCGCCGACTTAATGCACTTAGAGCATTTTATGTGGGGACACACACAATCGACTGTATAAAACCGATATCTATAAAACCGGCTTCTATAAATTCGACCTAATTTCGTAGTGTAGACATACCCAAAGGGAGCAGTGGGGACAAAAAAAAAAAAAAAAAAAACCACAACTAGAGTAAATTGTGGATTCTCTATAACTCGAAGACTTTAAATCATGATTTGAGGATTTCAGTAATTTAGCCAGAGATTATGGGTGTATTACAGAAGTGAGTGGATGGATAGTTCTGCTCCCCTCTCTAGCAACTATCAGCCAGGTGGTAGTAGAGCTCCCCTCCAGGGCAGTTTCAGTATGGCTGCCCACATTCTTGTATATATCTACCCAGTCATACAGTTCTTGGCTGTCCTGATTATTCTCCTCCTGGTCAGCCTCCATGGTATATGTGGGATCAAGGGAGCAGTTGGGTGCTTGCCATCTTCCCTGTGACACTATCCACCACATCAACTTCGGGTTCGGTGATCAAAAATACAGTCTAGTTCCTCATATAATGGGCAGGTAGTGGGGAGAATTATTGGACGTCCTGTTATGGTCCCTTGTCTTCAGGTAACTCTGCTGGTACTCCTTTGCTTTGACTTGGCATGGGACCTGCTTCCGGAGTGCCTTCTCACCTTCATTTTCTCTGATAGTGCCCTGTAAATGTCTTCATTCTGATGATTCTTATCCAGATTGGACTAGACACACATGTGTCCAAAGAGGAAAATCTAATCCAGCACTACTGCTGAGTATTGGAAAGGGGCACTCCTGGCTGCTTGCCAACATTTAACAGAGAAGTTATATCCAGTCAAGATGAACTCAGAGCGGTGGAGGGCACACTGGAACCAAGGTGTGAAGCAGTGCAGTGTGGGATACTAGCTGAAGGATTGCCAGCAACACAGTAGTTAGGAATTGGTACAAATCTTAGACGAATAAACTCACTGTGAAGTTACTTATCTTCTAAGGAAGATTACTTATTATGTCCTAAAATACCAAATAAATCACTGAAAATAGGTTTAATGTGGAGAT
The DNA here is from genome assembly GCF_002925995.2 of Terrapene triunguis. Classification (NCBI taxonomy): domain Eukaryota; kingdom Metazoa; phylum Chordata; order Testudines; family Emydidae; genus Terrapene; species Terrapene triunguis. The sequence goes on along the minus strand of NW_020664444.1, from coordinate 21,470,885 downwards.
AAGGCACTTTTAAGGAGCACTAACTACAGAATATACCATCCCCATGGAGACAAGGCTTTAGAAGGCAACACTGCATTGGTTGCTGTTGAGTCGTGTTTGGAAGGTCAACTTCATGACCATAAGGGCCAGAAATTTATTAAACTTATATTTTGCAGAAGTTGATAGCTTTATTGAGCAAATGCTTTCTGCTTGCTTATGGTAAAAGGATTTTTCTTATTTGCCCAGCTGAACCTACATTAGTTGACAAGGATGTAAAATATCAAAGGTAATCAATATAAATAATGAAACAACAAAAGACATGTCTAACAATTAAAATGGAAAACTTAGCAATGTATTTTTGTTGGTAATATTTAGGGCTACATGGGTAGTCCATTAATGATTTAAAAACATAAAAATATTTAAATTTAAAGAAAGCTTTTTATAGCTTCACTTTTAACTGTTGAACGTATTTGGCTATGAGAAATCAGATAAAATATAGCAGGACACAGTGTATGAGCAACTAGGAATGTCCTATTTGTAGTACAGAGACAAAGTTATATATTAATAATATTTATTAACAAATTATCCATAAAGACACCATCTATAAATACAGAGTTGAAAGAATCTATCATATTTTCATGCAGGAAGGACCACACATACACTAAGAATTTACGCTCAAAATTCTATAATTTAATCTAGTTTGGGACTACTTTCTAAAACTTTACTACACATTTAGGCTCCAAAACGTACATAGGCATAAGCATATGCTTAACTTTACACATTGTGAGCAGTCTCAAAGTCAGATGGATTGCTCACAATGCATAAAATTAAGCATGTGCTTAAGTCTTCGCAAGATCGTGGCTTCAATATACAATACATAAAATCAATAGTATACCTCCAACAAAATATTTTCACTACAAAACAAGTGGACAAAGTAACATTGGTGGGTGATGCAAGTGAAGTGGAGTGCCATTGAACAATGGATTACGTGACAGTGGGGAACTGGCTGCAACCCTATATTCACCCATGTTAATGCACTGGGAGTTTCAAGAAGAACAGAATTTTGTAAAGGAATTCTACAATTTCTTTTGAGTGTTCACTGAACTCCACTGGAACACATTGACAACCTTAACTCTTTTTTAACACAGTTTTCTATGTCTGAATTTTTATAAGGTTTGATTATAAAAATTGGACAAACCACTAATTTTAATGTTTATATTAGATAGAGATGTAAATAGTGTTTTAAAAAGTAAACGTTTAAACTATTAAAATTGTACTGGTTTAAACGTTTAACCGTCAGGCTCCACTGCCACCCTGAACGCCCGGGGTCCTGGCTGCCAGCCCCATACCCAGGACTCTGCTGCTGCAGCGTGCAGACTCCTGGGGGGAGGGGCAGCCGGGATCTCAAGGGGGGCGGCCGGGGGCTGCAGCTGGGATCCCGGGGAGAACAGGGGGAGAGGTGGGGGCAGCAGCTGGGATCCCCGGGGCGGGGGGGGAGGGAAGGTGCCATCCGGGATCCATGGCCGGCAACAGAGTCCTGCAGCAGAGTTTAAACGTTAACTGGAATACCTTACCAATAAGACTCATGCTTATCGGTTAACTGTTTAACATTTTACATCCCTAACATTAGATTAATCTAAGTCTTCAACATCTGTTTCTCATTTCAGACATGATTGCAAAAAGTTTTTTTCACCACTATGGACTGTAAAAGTGTAAGAAAAAAGATACACATAAATGTAACGTATATGTGTTTGATGCTCTGGAGCATACATTGCTGATGATTTCCTCATGTTTAAGGCATCACATTAATCACCCTTGCTATACGCTCCTCCAAGATATTGTGCATAATTTTCAGGGAAGTTCAACTTTTATAACTTTGTATTCTAGAACCTTGTATTTTATGAACAATGGTTTGAGTTCTATACCAGACTTATAAAACGTGTGATGCTATATAGGTAAAGCACCAACCGTAAGTTAATGTGACATCATTGGCGTCATGCAGTGTTGCTGTAGCCGTGTTGGTCCCAGGATTTTAGAGACACGGTTGGTGAGGTAATATCTTTTATTGAACAAACTTCTGTTGGTGAGAGAGATGCTTTTGAGCTCTGCGTAAACTTTTCTCTCTCACCAACAGAAACTGGTCCAATAGAAGATATTACCTCAACTACTTGGTCACCACTGGTCTCAGTCATCCATTTAGTTTACTTAGTCTTTGTACTTGACTAGCCATCTTTATAATTCTATTTTCTGGCTTCTCACTGAGAACAGTTAGCTCCTCTCTATCATAGTTGCTATAAAGTTGTGATTCAATTGCAGAGGGAGTTCCTTTATCACCAATGTACAGGAACATTTTTGCAGAGCTATTTTTCAGAATATATCTATGAATAAAAATACTAAGAAAAATATTAAATAATTTACTCTATTTTCTTGGGTTAATAATGCTGCCATAAAAACTGGCTAAAAATTAATATACTGAAGACTTTAGACATTTTAGCACTTCTTCCCTAGAACTGAAAGCTGGTGTTTTGACTATTATTAGCTCACAACATCAGCGATACTGAAACCTCAGTGGTTCAGGAGCCAAATTAGTGATCAACATTACCCAAAAGAGCCACAGTAGTATAACTTCATTGTTTCATTTATTATATTACTACATATTCATATTGAAAAAGGATGACAGGAGAAATATTTCATCTATATACAATTCTCACAGCAAAATGACTGACCAAGTATTATTACGGTATATCAACTACAATTGGTTAATAACCTAGTAAAAGCATCCTGATTGGTTAAAATTAAATCACACAGTGTTTTAATATCATGTGCTGCGAAGAGCTGCAGGAGACACATAAAAGAGCCACTTACCGCTTGAGAGCTACAGTCCGAGTATCATGGCACTACATGGTAGATAGTCTGATTATTTTGGTGGGGCAAAATTACATTAACTGCATTGGAAGAACAGCCACTAAAAAGACACATTTCAGAGTGGTAGCTGTGTTAGTCTGTATCAGCAAAAAGAACGAGGAGTACTTGTGGCTCCTTAGGGACTAACAAATTTATTTGGGCATAAGCTTTCGTGGGCAAAAACCCACCCACGAAAGCTTATGCCCAAATAAATTTATTAGTCTCTAAGGTGCCACAAGTACTCCTCATTTTTTTTAAAAAGACACAGTACAGCTACAGTGTAGTGAAATTATATTTCTAGCAATGGTAACAACTGATTTATAAAAAAAAGATAAGACTTAAGTATGTTACTGCCTAAAATGGTCATTTTTACCTTCAGCTTGCCAGCTCCGACACTGTTGTATTAATCAATATTCTTTGCATTTTTGTAGCAGGTAATGGATTAAGATGCAAGTTAGAATGCATCTCAAGCTACTTGTGAAGTAGAGCCTATAACAAGGTCTGATACTATAATATTGCAAATTTCTTTTTTAATGGTAAATTTTGAATTAGTACATTCAGAGTTGCAATGAAATACTGTTTAAAACAAATAAAAACAATGTTAGAAGCCTGCTGGAAAGTTAACACTATTTACAGCCTTCTGGAAATAAATGCAACTAGCCAAACTTTCTTGAGGATACTAATAAAGACTATTTACTTCTTGTCTGTGATTTCAGTTTCATACAAGGATAAAAGTAATACAATTGTGGTTTTTTGTTTTGTTTGTGTTTCACAATTCAGAGGGAGCATAATTAGACTTATCTCCTATTGCGCTGCTTTTGGCATTATGCCCAGATTTAATCCAGTTTTCAAAACAACATTCAATTAATGGCTTTAGTTATTAATATTTAGCCAAGTGCCCAAATATTACGTATGTTAAAACTCTATATACTGAGTGCAATGGTTATACATATTCATTTTAGTCTATGAGTTCATAACTGATAATATTAACATCTGGATTTAACTAGGATATCTGAAAACTATTTAATAATCTCTATAACTTCCATTTGCTTTGGAGCTTTAGGATATTAAAGAGTTTTATGGTGGTGGTTTAAAACAAAGCCTTAACAAGCCCACACAAAGATTTTTACAGTTGTCAGAATCTTTATCACAGAAAAAAGAAATTTTCAAGGTTGTACTGCATAATGAAGACCATACTTTTTTCAATTATTCTCTGGGTTACTGAAAGCTATCTTGAACTTCAGCTTATGAAGAACAGCTTAAGAACCAGTGCCAGAGTGTCTGATTCATTGTGTTCAATAGAGCATGGAACAATTTTATTTAGAGATGCTGAGAGATGAAAGGTTCATGGTTGCCAACTGCAAATACAAATAGGCTTAACTTGGATTGTTCGTCGTTTTCTAGGCATGATGCTGGTTGCTGCCTGGCACACAGCTAATGAAGCAGCAGAAACACTTGTTTCAGAGAAATAAAGATCACAGCATTATTAAACCAACAGGACAGACACTCTACTTGGCTTTGCCAATTCTGATCAAATCAGCTGTTCTCCAAACAGCTGGAAGGCACCACAGTCAGACTCCTTACTATGGGATAATTGCAGTCCTCATCTCTAATCTTCACCCTCACTGTGCTCACAGTTGCTTTATTTTTGCCTAACATTGCAGCCTCATGAAGAGATGGAAGTAATAATGAGGTTAGGATATGGCCAACCTGCCCAACATGTGGAAAACTTGATTGTGACGGGTTGGGTCACAGGAACCCCATTGGAACTGCCACCTGATGTGCTGAGACTACTTCTGAGCCCATTGTCTCTGCCAGTTTGGGCCTCCAGAACCCTGCCTTGTCGAGCCAGACACGCCAGTCTGCTCCAACACAGATCCAGGGTCTGAATCATGTGCCCCAAAGCTGCAGACTTAACTGAAAACAACTTAAGAAGTCCTCCTGTCTCCAGCACCCAGACACCCAGCTCCCAATGGGATCCAAACCCCAAATAAATCAGTTTTACTCTGTATAAAGCTTAGACAGGGTAAACTCATAAATTGTCTGCCCTCTATAACGCTGATAGAGAGATATGCACAGCTGTTTGCTTCCCCAGGCATTAATTACTTACTCTGGGTCAATTAATAAGCAAAAGTGATTTTATTAAATATAAAAAGTAGGATTTGGTTCCAAGTAATAACAGACAGAATAAAGTAACTTACGAAGCAAAATAAAACAAAAACACACAAGTCTAAGCCTAATACATTAAGAAACTGTTTACAGATAAATCTCACCCTCAGAGATGTTCCAATAAGCTTCTTTCACAGACTAGACTCCTTTCTAGTCTGGGCCCAATCCTTTCCCTGGTACAGTCCTTGTTCCAGCTCAGGTGGTAACTAGGGGATTTCTCATGACTGCAGCCTCCTCTGTTCTGTTCCACCCCCTTATATAGCTTTGGCACAAGGCGGGAATCTTTTGTCTCTCTGGGGCCCCACTCCCGCTTCTAAATGAAAAAGCACCAGGTTTAAGATGAATTCCAGTACCAGGTGACACTGTCACATGTGAGATCCCAAGCCTTCATTCTTCCTGGCCTGACTCACAGGAAGGCTTGCAAGTAAACAGAGCCATTTACAAACAATTGTCCTAGTTGATTGGAGCCATCAAGATTCCAAACCACCATTAATGGCCCACACTTTGCATAATTACAATAGGACCTCAGAGTTATATTTCATATTTCTAGTTTCAGATACAAGAATAATACATGTACACAAATAGGATGACCACACTCAGTAGATTATAAGCTTTGTAACGATACCTTACAAGAGACCTTTTGCATGAAGCATATTCCAGTTACATTATATTCACATTCATTAGCATATTTTCATAAAATCATATGGAGTGCAATGTCACATTGATGTGACAGGCAGCGATTGGGACAGCCCCAGTAAAAAGGGGAAGGAGAGTACCAGAGTACTCATTGGGGGACACAACAATGGCCCCTCCCCTCCAGAGGCTTTATCCACTCATTGGCCAGTTGGGGAAGAAGGGAGCTGATTGGTCCCGTGCTCATCCTTTTCATTACTTTCAACCCTAGGCCGGGCCACGTGGAGCCTTGTTTTGCTCTATTTCAGAAGCCCTTCCCCCCTGTAACTGTAGTGTCAGAGCTGCGTCTTGCTGATACAGCAGGTCCAAACAATCAACCTGTTACAGGGTCAAGAAAGAATTTATATTCTTTGGGGGCCAAACTGGCATAGGTATAGTGGGTTTTTTCACTTTCCTCTCAGCATCCTGGAGGCACAGTTAGGTTAAATAGGAATGGGATTTAGTAATTCATGGTATTACTTGGTAGGGATATTAGTTTGTTGCAACTTGGGGCCAGTTTCCAGATCATTTAAAAGGCTAAAAGAAATGGCTTCCAGAAATAAAAGACCGGGAATTTTGATGCCCCTCGTGGTTATGGGATAGGAGAAGACTTTGAGGCCTTCACAGGCAGAGATCCCCCCAATTTTAGTACCCTCTATCCTGTTCACGGGCGGCGGTGGCAGTATTCAGAGGAGCAAGCTGAGTTCGAGCGGAAGGCTGAGAAAGTCTGCCCCAAGTTATTGGTGATATGGTGGGAGCTCTGTAACCCCCCCTCACTGGAACCACTTCAAATGCCTGACATGTGAGATTATGGGTGCCCAGGCGGGTAGCGCCCCTCCCCTGTGTTAAGTTTAATAAAGTTGCAACCTGCCTGTATTTATTCTCTGCCATGTCCAGATCAAGCAGCTCTTTGCCTCATCTTCTTTGTGCGGGACAGCCACGGCTTTACCTAGCAACTGATTGTGACTAGATGTATTATGTGCTCATTGGCTTTCAAGGACCTGCCTTGAAAACACCTATTGCTAAACATTTAGGGCCAGATTATACCCTTCAGTTACACACAATCAACTGCAACTGAAACATGAAATTACAGAACTACTAACTGTGGATAGTAACCTATCTATTAAATCAGCCTCTGCGTCAGATGACTGGAGGATAGCTAACATAAAGCCTATATTTTAAAAAGATTCCAGAGGCAATCCTGGCAATTACAGACCAGTAAGCCTAACTTCAGTACCAGGTAAATTAGTTGAAACTACTGTAAAAAACAAAATGATCAGACACACAAATGAACACAATTTGTTGGGGAATGAGTCAACACGGCTTTTATAAAGGGAAATCATGCCTCGCCAATCTATGAGTGTTCTTTGAGGGCGGATCAACAAATATGTGGACAAGGGTGATCAAGTGGATATGGGGTTGGACATTCAGAAAGCCTTTGACAAGGTCCCTCACCAAAGGCTCTTAAGCAAACTAAGCAGTCACGGGATAAGAATCTCATGAATCAGTAACTGGTTAAAAGATAGGAAACAAAGGTTTGGAATAAATGGTCAGTTTTCAAAATGGAGGCAAGTAAATAGCAGTGTCCCCCAGGGAGCTGTACTGGGACCAGTGCTGTTTAATATATTCATAAAGGATCTGGAAAAAAGGATGAACCGTGAGGTGACAGACAATACTAAATTACTCACAACAGTTAAGCTCAAAGCGGACTACAAAGAATTACAAGGGTATCTCACAAAACTGGGTGGCTGGGCAACAAAATGGCAGATGAAATTCAATGTTGATATATGCAAAGTAATGCACATTGGAAAACATAACCCCAACTATATACAGTAAAAGCTGAGTTATCCGGCCCTGTGCCAACCGGAAAACTCTGTAAACCAGCATTTCTAATCTTCATAGAAACTCCAGTTTATAATCTGGTTGGCGCGGGGCCAGCGGGCTCCCTACCTGACTCTGCATGGCTCCCTGGAAGCGGCAACATGTCCCTGCTGCTCCTAGGCAGAGAAACGGCCACGAGAGGTTCGGAAGGGGGTGTGGAACTGGGAGTTGGAGTGCGGACTCTGGGAGGGAGTTGGGGTGCAGGGGGTGGCTCAGGGCAGGGGGTTGGGGCATGGGAGGGGTTTTGGGGTGCTAGATCCAGGGGGCGCTCACCTCTAGTGATTCCCCGCAAGCGGCGACCTGTCCCTGCTGTTCCTAGGTGGAGGCGTGGCTAGGCAACTCTGCGCACTGCTCCTGCCCTGCCCCAAGCACTGGCTCCACGCCCAATGGGAGCTGCAGGGGCAGCGCCTGCGGGCGGAGGCAATGCGCAGAGCCGTCTAGCCACGCCTCTGCCTAGGAACAGCAGAGACAGGTCGCTGCTTACAGGGAGCCACTCAAGGTGAGTGCCCCCTGAATCTGGCACCCCAAAACCCCTCCCGTGCCCCAATCCTCTGCCCCGATCCCCCTCCTGCACCCAAACTCCCTCCCTCTTAGTTAACCAGAATTTTTCACTTAGCAGCACCCCCCATTCCTCCTGTATATTCAAAACAACGGGGTCTGCATTAGCTATTATCTCTCATGAAAGAAATCTTGGAATGATTGTGAATAGTTCTCTGAGAACATCTGCTCAATGTCTAGTGGTAGTCAAAAAAGCTAACAATGTTAGGAACCGTTAAGAAAAGGATTGATAAGAAGACAGAACAGCCATAGGCAATTTAAGCGTTCTTTGTATGCTTACCATGACTAACAGTGCAGGGAATTACCTACTGTCACAAATGTTATATGCATAATTGATTTAACTTACTCCACAAAACTTAAATGATTTGCAAGAGACTGGAAAATCAAATTAACAGAGAAGTATTTCAGTTTGGGAATAATTGACTCAGGAAAAATTTTTGGATATAATTTCAATTCACACCTGTAATCTCTTATTAAGATGTTTATAAAATGGTTACAAAGAAACAAAATGTACTCAGAAAACAAGTTTTGTTCAATACTGTTGATACAATATCAGGAACATTCACAAATATGTCTAAATGTATTAATAAAATGACTTCATGTAGGGCTTTAAAAGTAGACTTTTATAAAAATGATAAGAGTTTGGAAGTGGAACAAAATTTTTCGTAGGAATACGAGTTTCTTACACAAATTTACTAAATCTTAGTTTCATTATCTATTTTAAGCATACAAAACTGGGATTTATTAACTTAATGAAAATAAAAACCAAAAACCTCCAGTTATGCAGACTTCCACAACTTGGCAACCAGAAAGTCCAATCTTGAATCATGCCTTCCAAGTACCAAGAAAGACCCTGTAGAACAGTGGTGATCAATCAGGGATACATGTACCCTTGGGGGTACGCAGAGGTCTTATGAGGGTACATGATCTAGATATTTGCTAGTTTTACAGAAGGTTACATAGAAAGCACTAGTGAAGTCATCACAAACTAAAATTTCATACTACTCTATATACTATACACTGAAATGTAAGTACAATATATATATATTCCAACTGATTTATAATAATATGGTAAAAATGAGAAAGTAAGCAATTTTTCAGTAATAGCGTGCAGTGACACTTTTGTATTTTTATGTCTGATTTTGTAACAAGTAGTTTTTAAGTGAGGTGAAACTTGGGGTACGCAAGACAAATCAGACTCCTAAAAGGGGTTCAGTAGTCTGGAAAGCCATTGCTGTAGAGCACAGAATCTGGCATTTTGCTTCCCTCAACTCATGCATACTCAAACGCTGGCTGTCCTGCCCTACTGAATGCCATAACTTACCATTGTTTCCAGTTTTATACTGTTCCACAACCAAGATTTTACTAACTTGTTTAAATACTAATGTTTTTGTTTATCCTTTGAGCTACGTTTGTTTGTTTCGTTTTTTTTTTTTTTTTTGGTGTGCAAAACTGAACATTAAAACAAACAAAACCTAACCTTTCATCCCTAGAGACATGCTCCATGCACCAGCAGACTTCTGCAGTTGATTAAATACATTTTAAACAAATGTTGTGTTGACTATCCCTTTGACGCTGGTGTGACGAAGTGGGGGGTTTTCTTGTTTTTTTTTCTTGTTTTTTTCAATTGTTTGCATGCAGAGGGGGTGGGACGCAGTTTCCCTGGGTGTTACTGGTTTAACGAGGGGATGGGAGAGGGAGTTTGTTGTTACAGAGGACCAGCGACGGAACTTGGGACCCCAGTCAATGGCCTGGAGAATGGATACCTAAGCAACTGGTGACCTGGTGACTGGGAGGCCCAGCTCGGGAGTCACAGCAGGTTCTGGCCAGTGGGAGGACAATGGGCTGTGAAGAGAGGACCTGGTGACCTGACAAGCCAGTTCCAGCCAGAGGGGTACAAAGGACGGCTGAGAGGAGAGGAGGCCCAGGCAACCCTATTTACCTGGATAGAAGACAATGGACATAGGCAGGGCTTGGGGGAGGTGATATCAGATGCCCAGCTGGAAAGCATGGGGGCTCGGGACTGGAGAAAGAGTGTAGTCAGAGCCCACCTGGATGCAGGGGAGATTTAGATGTACTGTGCTGAGGGAGGCCAGGCCTGAGGACCCTCAAAGTTTCCTATGCTGTGTTCAGACGCTCAATAAACCCTCCCGTTTTACACTGGCTGAGAGTCACTCCGGTCTAGAGAACAGCAGGGTTGCATTATTCCCTCTGGGAGTGGAGGCCCCAGGGGTCCAGAGCGAGTGGACTCCCTGAGGGGGCCCACGGCGAGAGACAGGCATGCTAAGGCTCAGAGAGGTGCGGTTCCAGGAGGCGGAGGGGCTTAACCCTAGGGAGAGAGTGGACCCCTGAGAAGGGCTGTCGCACTGAAGGGGGTTCCCCCCAGGGACCTACGGGCCAAGAGTGGGCAGGACCTGTGAGTCCGTGACAGCTGGCTATTGGGAATATTCACTGCACTTTGTTACAATTGAGGACATTCGGCAAATACAACATTCAAAACATAGACCTTTAAATCTAGAACTTAAATTTTATCAAGGAGTTCTTTTGGCTGGTAAATGTCATCTGCAGACACAGTTCAGTGATTAAGTACAATCTTGGTTCATACGCATGCCAGATAAATTTGCATAAATGCAGAACATTATACTATAATACGGTCTAACACTACACTTCATCATTCCCCAAATAAATCTGTTAGTCTTTAAGGTGCCACCGGACTCCTTGTTGTTTTTGTGGATACAAACTAACATGGCTACCCCCGATACTTGATTGTCTGATCCTGTTCCCTATACTCTACCAATGCTTCTTTTTCCCCACATTCAAAGTAGTTCTGCGGGTCTTGTTGCCATGTACACCTAAAACACGCTTGTAGTCAACAGTGACAAAGCTCCATTTCTCTCTTCATTCAAATAACTAATGGAAAAAATCCAATCGTTTCTCTTTTATTTTCCGTAACAGTTTAACACCTGAAGCATATAATTAAGAAATTCATGACATTTTTAACTGCAATTTTTTTCCAGGTTCTTTTGGTTTGCTAAGTAGCTCAAGTCCCTTGTTTTCCCAAGATTTGTTAAACTAGTGTTTTGCCAATCACACAATTGCATGCAATGCAACCAGTAATCCACAAGGAAGAAAAGATATCTGGTCTTGCGCAGAAGGGATTTTAAAAAAGCATGACTATTTAGTGCTCTGGTGCTATTTTGGAAGTGAATAACTAACTGAAGCCTGTACCAACATTTTATTTAATAATCATCGTTAATAACACTTGCACTTCTATAGCACTTTTCAACTGATGACATCAAAACACTTTACTAACATTAGGTGTGGTGAAACTTGCTTGTGTGGGTTAGATAAGTATTACACTAGTTTTAAAGAGTAAACCAAATACACAGAGATTTAACCAACATGCCAAAGTTCTCACAGCAAAGCACTGATTGAGTTCTGAATAAACTCAAGAGTCCTGAGTCACAATCCTGTGCACTAACAAGCAACATTACCTCTTAACAGAAAGCAAATGTAAGTTACCTAGTACATAGCAATACGTAGTAAAAAGACAAATTTTTGAAGAAGCACTGCCAAATTTTATTTTTAATTTAAATTATTTTAAACTGTAGCTTTGGTTTTTGAGATCTACTGGAAACATACATGTTGAAGGATGATCACTAATATGAAATGGTATCAGACCAAGAAAAAGCACTTGACAAATTAAAGTATATAGGTTTCATAAGTATAAAAGGAATAAAATATAAAATATCATCCAAAAATCCTCTACAATTATTTCAAGATGCATACATATATAAATGTAGATATACAGATTAATAGATTAAAAGGCCAGAATGAACCAATGTAATCATTTAGTCTGACCTCTTGTGTAACACAGGCCACAGGTTTCCCTGAATTAGCTCCTATCTGAACCAGAGCACATCTTTTAGACAAACATCCAATCTTGATTTAAAAATACCAGTGATAGGGAATCTAACATATTGCTAGGTAAATTGTTCCAATTGTCCTGACTGTTTAAAATGTGCATGTTTATTTAATCTGAATTTGTCTAGCTTCAACTTTCAGCCATTTAATCTTATATACATTTGTCTATTAGATGAAAAGGCCTCTATTATCAAAATTTCTAATTCCCCAGGTAGATACTTACAGACTGTGATTAAAGGACAACAGACAAATCAAATACTGACAACTGGTGAAAGAACCCCCAACCTACTTTAAAAATGGCTGTTATACAATCTTAAAAAATATTGCTCTAGAGAAACATAAAACTCTACCAAAAAACAACATAACCATATTGATCACAAATCTTTAAAGGGATACCATCAACTGGGAATCTAGTCAATTTCACAATGTGATTTAAAAATAGTTTCAGACAGTATACCTTCCACAGTCCCCCTAACAATATTTTGTGGTTTAACAATCTCACTTCATAATTTTAAAAATTTCTCTCCCCCTCCATGCTGTATTAAAAATTCAAGCAAACACAAAATGGAAAACTAACTGACTGTACACAGGAAACTGTTGAAAGTGATTATACACAAAGTGCTTTCAAATGCAAAAATAGTTTTTCCCCTTTACAATCTACTTCAGTTGTAGTAAACTTAAGTGTTACATGAAAAAACAGTACATAAAACATTTTCAGACACTGGTAAAATAATAAATTAATGAATATCCCTTTAAGTTCTACTTGACAGGAATTACACCTTAGAACTGTTTTGAAGACTATGTTGTGCAATAAAGGAAACTAATGAGCTCTTAAACCTAAAATAGTTCCCTATGTTAAACAAAACACAATACTTGACTTGCCTTAATACTAATATTTAAAATTGTGCCCCCCTTTTATATCTCTATTTCAACACATTTACAATGGGTTTGACATTAAAACTAAAAATTAAAGATCACAAATAATTCCACAAGAACTAATGTTTAAATCTATATACGTATTTAAAAAGCAAAACAAAAAAGCATTACAAATTACAAACCAAGACCCTGATCCTGCAAGCTGTTCTGAGCAAGTGGATTTGATTCAAGTTCTAGTATCCTAGTTTTGTGATGTGAAAATATTTTATTGAATTACAAATTTATATAGTAAAACTCATTTCAATGCATTCAAATCTGACTCTTTGGCACCTTGAATAACATGACTCACAATATAACACTATGATCATTTGTCATTCCAGTTAAATCTAACCAAGAGACCAAGCCCGGAGGTGCTTTTTCCCGCCCTTTTTCCATAGCTACGGTATTACATGCAATACTTCAAGTCTGACCATGCTTTGAAATCTTTCTGAATTCAAATTCTCGATCGTGTGCACAATCCCTGAGTTGGAATGTTTTTACACCTGAAACATTTAAAATGCTACACTACTACTTTTTTCTTTTATAATCAAATCATATTTAGGGGGGTTGCAGATTCCCAGTATGAAGAATAAAGAAGTTTATGGGGGGGGGGGAAGGGGGGGAGGGGAGGAGCAAGAAGACTGGTGGTTGTGTTTTGGAACTTTTGCTATGACAACTGATATCTGGCAGTTGGGCTGAGTTTGTGACACTGCTTTAAGAAGGGACAGATTTGGGTATTTGGCTAGTAGAAATTTCTCAGCTGGCATTTAAAAGGAAGAATGTTGATGTTTGTGCTCTGGCACTTTTGCTATGACAATGAGTGAAATGTATGACTTAAAATATCATAATACACATGCACAAATATTAATAGGAATTGTGTAGCTAAATCCTCTGGTTAGCTTCGAAAAATCTCCATCATTATCTTTAGGGTTACAGGTGTTAAATGGTGTTTCACGTTTGTGTAACTATATGCAGATCTTGCTAATTACTAAGTTTACCAACTTTGGCTTTGACCCTGTAATCAGGTCTGTGTGAAAGGTCCCAGATGTAAAACTATAAGTAGGGCCCCATCAAATTCATGGCCATGAAAAATGCGTCACGGACCTTGGAATCTGGTCTCCCCCGTGAAATCTGCCAGTGATGGGCAGGGACGGAGGTGACCCAGCCAGGGCTCCTACCATTCACCCAGGCTCCAGTTGCTAGTCCTGGCAGGGCTGGGGAGGGATGGGACTTCCTCTTCTCCTGCAAGGGCCAATCCCGGGGCCGGGTCAAACCCACCTCTTAGAACCTCCCCCAGCTGCAGGAAGCTCTGCAACCCCACCCCACTTCCTGCCCCATCGCTCCCCAGCCCCTGGGGGGGGGGGGGCGGAGGCACTGAATAGGGAGTGGCTGTGGAGCTTCTACAAAGGTTCCGGCACCCTTGCCCCCAGCTCTGCACCTCCCCAGCTCCGGGCCCAGTGCTCGGGGCTAAAGGGGCCTTGTGCTGGCTGGGGGAGGAGGGACCACAGCGCCCCCCTGACCACAGGGACCCACCCAAAAAGTGGTGACCCCCCCATACCATGCGACCCTCACTTCTGCACAACCCTCTGCTCTCCGGCTGCCCAACTCTGAAGGCAGTGCCTCTATCAGCAGCAACGCAGAAGTACAGGTGGCAATACCGTGAACACCGTCCCGTCCCCCCCCCAGGATAGCCTTGCGACACCCCCGCACACCCTCTTTTGGGTTGGGACCCCCGTGGTTATAACACAGTGAAATTTCAGATGTAAATATCTGAAACCGTGAAACTGATTATTTTTAAAAGCCTATGACTGAAATTGACCAAAATGGACCATGAACTGGGTAGGGTCCTCACTATAAGATCGTGCAGTTATTCTGGTTAGTAATGCATGAGTCTTGATAGTTATGTGCATTTTTAAAAAATGTTTGTGAAAGTTAAAGTTTTTAAATTAATTATTACTATTGTCCCTACAACTGAAAGAAGGGATAGATGTCTGAAGGTAGAAGGCTAAGAAAAGGGCAACGAAGTCGGTAATACGTGGGCTGCAGTCGTTAGAAAAAGGAGCAGGAGAAGGGGGATGAGAATGGAGGTGATATATTAGAACATAACCTCTGGAGTACTGTTTCCTCTCCCCTGCACCCAAACATTTATTTAGATAATCTAAATTACAGTTTTCAAAATAAAAATATACTCCCTTTCCAAATGTTACACTATAATAGTTTGTTACCATTCCACTGCACAAGAATCCATCTTGATTTGCTGGACTGTTTTGCAAAATAAGATATTTGATTTACTGAATGTTTAATTCAAATAAATTCTAAACATGGTCTGAACATTAATATACTAACACATCTCAAATTTTTGCAATGATTAATTTAACAGAATCCTACAAATTAGAAATGGAAAAAACCCTATAATTTTATAATTTCTAAGCCACCATAGGATTGCTCCTTCAAGATTATTTTCTAGTGTTCTGTCCAGTCTAATTTTAAATGGCTAATTTCTTTAACTTTCTTAAGACACGGCCCAATTCTGAAAGGTAGAGCACCTCCTGCAAGGTACTGGGCATCCTCAATTCCCATACAGTTTGTTGTAAGCTGGCGTGAGAAAAACCTGCATTGACAGTATTAAGTTCTGAACATAAGCTATATCACGTACAAACATGTTATTTAGCAGTAGCCAAGTATGTGGGATCAAGCAACTTCAAAACAGAACTAGACTGAACACCAAACATTAAAACAGAACTTCATGAAGTGCCAAATGTTGCTGCTGAAGAGGTCACCAAAATAACAAGTTTTATTAATTCAAAAGTTGGGCATTTTTCCATCTGAAGAGGAAACCTATGTAATGTTAAGGAAGAGCCACAGCTCCCCTTACATATAAACATAAATGAAAACACATATTGTACTCATAGTATTGAGTAATATTTTAACAATACTTTATACATACTAATGAGAGCTGAGCAAATAATTTGTGATAATTTTGAAGTGTTTTTACTGTTTATGAAATGTCCAAGATAGTGATGAAATGTCCAAGATAGTCCAAGATCCAAATGCATAGTGATTTTCTCATATTTACTTCATTATTCAACTAATTATTCTTTGGACTTTGTATACTGTATAGCTTGCTGTTTAAGATGCATTGCTAGTTGTGACTAGTCACAAAAGTCACATATGCCTAATCCCAGGCATACTGCGAAGAGCTACAAAAGGATCTCTCAAAACTGGGTGACTGGGCAACAAAATGGCAGATGAAATTCAATGTTGATAAATGCAAAGTAATGCACATTGGAAAATATAATCCCAACTATATGTATAAAATGATGGGGTCTAAATTAGCTGTTACCACCCAAGAAAGAGATCTTTGAGTCATTGTGGATAGTTCTCTAAAAACATTCACTCAATGTGCAGCGGCAGTCAAAAAAGCAAACAGAATATTGGGATCATTAAGAAAGGGATAAATAATAAGACAGAAAATATCGTATTGCCTCTATATAAATCCATGGTACACCCAAATCTTGAATACTGCGTGCAGATATGGTCGCCCCATCTCAAAAAAGATATATTGGAATTGGAAAAGGTTCAGAAAAGAGCAACAAAAATGATTAGGAGTATGGAAATGCGGCCATATGGGACTTTTCAGCTTGGAAAAAAGACAACTAACGGGGTATATGATAGAGGTCTATAAAATCATAACTGGTGTGGAGAAAGTAAATAAAGAAGTGTTATATACACCTTCTCATAACACAAGAACTAGGGGTCACCAAATTAAATTAATAGGCAGCAGGTTTAAAACAAACAAAAGGAAGTTTTTCTTCACACAACACACAGTCAACCTGTGGAACTCTTTGGCAGAGGATGTTGTGACGGCCAAGACTATAACAGGGTTCAAAAAAGAACTAGATAAATTCATGGAGGATAGGTCCATCAATGGCTATTAGCTAGGATGGGCAGCGACGATGTCCCTACCCTCTGTTTGCCAGAAGATGGGAATGGGCAACAAGGAATGGATCACTTGATTACCTGTTCTGTTCATTTCCTCTGGGGCACCTGGCATTGGCCACAGTCAGAAGACAGGATACTGGGCTAGATGGACCATTGGTCTGACCCAGTAAGACCGTTCTTATAATATTGTTTATCTCCAATGTTTGGATGAGTAATTTGTATAGTCAGGTTTCTCAAGCACATGAAGAAAAATTTATCAAAATTGAACATAAAAGTTGCACAAACATGGATAAGGCAAAGTTAACAAATGTATGTGTGGACATTTTTTGTAACATAATTATTTATTGTTCCTTCTGTCCAGAGAATCCCAAAATCTTTCACCAATTTTAAGCTGCTTTACACCTACATACATATGTGCTGCAAATACATTATCTATTTTACATACAATGCTGATTAACCAAATCCCAGTTGCACAGAAGTCCAAGGATCTCAAAGCACATCAGAAATAATTAAGTATTTCAAAAAGCCCTGTGAAACAGGTAGTTATTATTAACCCATTCATAAAAAAGTAAATTTAGAGAAACAGTTATGTGACTTGGTCATCAGGACCAGATCTCCTGACTCCAAATCCTATGCTTTAAACAAGACAAACCTCTCTCTTCCATTCATACATTTTAAGGCCAAATGGGATCAATATGATGACCTAGTCTAATTTATTGTGTAACAAAGATCATACTTTTCATCCAATGATTCCTGAATCTAGTTCAACAACTTGTGATAAAACTAGAACATAAAGGGCTTTTCTACATGGGGAAATTTCCAGGCACAACTTTTTACTGATATCATTATACAGTTAATGCACTATGCAGACTTATTTATTCAGAGTAAGGGTGCCACATCTGAAGACCACATAAACTAAAGCAGAAAAAAGCACTCTTATTCCAGACAGTGTTGGTGTGTGAGTGTTATATTGTGCAACTATAGCACTATAGTCATACATGTATAATTATGCCACTCAATTTCCCTGTGTAGACAAGCCCTGTTTATTTGACAGAAATAAGGCACACTTTACAGACTCCAAAAAATGTACTTTTGTTCAAAATCTAAGCTAGAGCCGCCTCACCGCTCCAGCTCACCTGGCACTGGCTTCCCAAAGGCCAAGCGCCCCCAGCCCAGAACACAGTGAAATGGGTTCTATTTTCAGAGGGTCTGCTGCATTTACACAAGAAACAGGCTCATTTCAGCACCACCATCCTGACCCTTGTCCATGGCTCGGGTGCACAGCTTGCTGCCCCCCACACCATTGGCCTCCACAGGCTAGGGTGACCAGATGTCCCAATTTTATAGGGACAGTCCCGATTTTTGGGTCTTTTTCTTATATAGACTCCTATTACCCCCTACCCCTGTGCCGATGTTTCACATTTGCTGTCTGGTCACCCTGTCGCATGACCTTCCACTAGACTGGTGGGAGACTGCAGCTGCTTCAGTAGGGGCCCGGCAGCTCCCTCGCTGCCACTCACAGCCCTCTGCCTCAGCCAGTCCCAACCTAGAGACACATCGCCTAGCTTTACCCTGACCCTTGGGCGGAGCACACCGCCCAGCGACTGCTATCATCTCTTAGTAAGGGGACGGGGGGAGGGGAATAAATAATCCCCCCGCCCTCAGCTACCGCACAGCCGGTCACGTGATATATCCTCCCCCGCGGACCCCACATGGAAGCACCCAGCAGCAGCTGCCCGTCCGCCCCTCACTCACCCTCTCTCGCCGCCGTCGCGGACATGTCCTCTCGCGAGCTTTGCGGCCGAGACCTCTCTCTCGGATGCGGGTTGCGTGCCCAGACCGTTGGCCTGCGGGTAGAAGGGGTGGGGGAGAGTGTGTGCGCGCGCTCCAGGCTCCGGCCGCCTCGCACATGTGGGGAGCGGAGGAGAGGGAAGAGCAGGCTTCTCCATCCGGGTCCTTCTTTTCACTCTTGCCTTCCCCCGCCCTTTTTCTCCTCAGACGGCAGCCTGCGGCTTGCAGAAGTAGCCGGTTTGGGAGCTGCGTCTCATACTCACTGCAGCTTTCCGCCGCCCATCACACTTGGCTACTCAGTCACCTCAGGGGTGCAGGGAGGACCCGATTGTTCTTTTACACTCGCCGCCGCTTTCCGAGCGAGGGTGTGTCATACAGGGCATGGCCTTCCCATCTCCCTGCTACTGTGGGTGCAGGGGACAGATTTGTCCCTAGCCGGCCACCCACCCCTCCCTACACCAGGATCAGTACTCACCTTAAACCAGGCCCAGACCCAGAGACCTTTCTCCCAGGGCTCCTGAGGATTTCCACAGGATTGGGTGAGACTGGGATGAGGAAGGCAACAGGGCCCAGACAAAACAGAGCAGTTCCCACAGTATTTCCCTTCAACTGTTGGGTTTATACTAATCTGAAATTCAAAGCGAAAGGCCATAAATGTTGGAACTAGGGGTGCTGGTGCACCTTCTGACATGAAGTGCTTTCCATCATAAGCAAGGTTTATAGTTTGGTTCAATGGCTCTCAGCATCCCCACTCTATAAATTGTTCCAGGACTTCTGTGAAAGGTGGCTTATGATTCTGAACCTAGACTATACTACATGCATACACTTCTGTTAATCCTTAGCCACACATCTGGACCAAACAACTGCAGACTAGAACCAGATTAAACAACGCACAAAATACACACAGGCCAAATGCTCCTGTGCATAAGTGCACGGCTCATAATGGGCGTGAGAGGAGAGTCAAAAATAAATGTTCACAAAACCCCAGGAAATACAAATGCTGATTTCTACTCTGCTCTCACAAAAGGTTAGGGTGACCAGATGTCCCGATTTTGTAGGGACAATCCCAATATTTGGGGCTTTTTCTTACATAGGCTATTACCCCCCACCCCCGTCCCGATTTTTCACACTTGCTGTCTGGACACCCTACAAAAGGTCAATGCACAGCGAGACTGCTGAATTAGAAGACTGCAGCGGTGTATGTGTAATGGAAAAAAACCTACATTTGGATGATATTCAGGCTGCAAGTTTGAGTATTTCAAAATGCAAATATAATGGTTTTCATTGCATGTGCAGAGACCAATTCTGCTTCCACCCTAGTGAAAATTGAGTATTCCAACTGAAATAAATGTTCTACTAAGGTAGAACCAGTGCTGTTCTGCTTTGCACAATCTGCATCACAGATATACAAAAATCTTGCCTCTTGAGTTCCAACTATTTTTCTGCAAAACCACAAATTAAAAACCTAGTTGCAGCTCTATTAAATTGCACCCTGCAGCACTTATTTGTACTATGGTAGCACTTAGAAGCCCCCAGTCATGGACCTGGAGCCAACTGTGCTAAGCAATGCTTAAAAAACAAACTGGTCCCTGCCCTATAGAGCTTATGATAGAGTTGTTTGATGCCATAGTACCAAAAAATATGTACATGCATGAAAGAAAGCAAACTTTTAATCATTTACATTTTGTTTTTAATGTTAAAAAATAAAGTGGGTGAAGTTAATTTTTTTGCATCAGACAATAGAGAGATTTTTATTTCAAGCGCCCTTTTCATGGGAATGTGGCCTTAAATGTAGACAGAAGTCTGTAAGGACAAAATCATAAAACAAATTGAGAAACTCAGGATTATTGATTCACCAAGGCTGGGTAATTTTACAAATTACTCTAATATAAACCAAGGATTTGGCATGACAAGAGAAATGCATTTTATTGAGCAATATGAAAGGTTGCCAGTACTTCATGAGATTTTATTCAAAATTGATTTGGATCCTATGCTTCCCTCTATTGCATGGGCCAGAAGGGAAGGAGAGAGAAATTAGGAAATAAAGTGCCTCCTAGTCCTGCAGAAGGTGAGGCAACAAAGACAGCATGGTATGCTCCCCACATCCCTTAGCTACTTCCAAGCTACAGGATGTCCCTTCTGTGATTTCTCTAGCACAGCTACAATGGGATGCCATAACATTGGCATACCAAGGCAGGTTCCCAGAAGTTAGTGGATCCACAGAGCAATGCGTAGACCCAGGGACCCACAGGGTTACAAAAAGAGTTCCCTAAGGATCTTCTGGCTCTGCAAATTTAATGGGATATATCCCATAAACATCGCCTCTAAGGGGACATTAAGAGGAAACTAAGGATAGCCTTACATAGTATCCTGTAAAAAGCAACAAAGAGTCCTGTGGCACCTTATAGACTAACAGACGTATTGGAGCACAAGCTTTCGTGGGTGAATACCCACTTCATCAGATGCATACTCTGGATACTCTGTCCCCATTACCTATCATGTAGGTGCAGGAGGCAGCCCTTTAGTTGCATGGAACTGACAAAACAAGAGTGTTGAAAGACATTATTTTATAATTCTGATGCTAGAATACAGGCTACCACAATTAAAAGTAATTGACAGTATTTTAGGCTTATTTTAAGTGTGTAATCATCCAGGGAACTCCAAACTATTCAGAAAAGAGAGCAGGTATAATTTAGTGTAAACCTTTAACAAATTTTGGGGCAAAATATATACAGAAATTGATAGGCTCTATCAAATCACAGCTATGGCCACTACTTGAACTTGGGGAGTATTAAGAGTTAAACCCTTCTTTGGACCCTTCCTGAAAACATGAATGTCCTAACCTCTTACACTTTTTAATGCCTAGCTCTAATATCAAGCATTTGAAGTAATGTTATCTGGAGTATGAGGACATGCATATTCTCTTTCTAAGGATGACTAAATCCTGTGTGATGTTCTCTCAGATAAAATAAATGAATAAAATCAAGTCTACTGGAATAAAACTCTGGTCTAAGGAGCTCCAGTATTTAGACAGAAAAATCCTCATTAATGAATTCTAAAATGCACAAAAAGCCTATAAAGTACACCTCTACCCCGATATAACGCGACCCAATATAACATGAATTTGGATATAACGCGGTAAAGCTGTGCTGGGGGCGGGGCGGGACTGCGCACTCTGGTGGATCAAAGCAAGTTCAATATAACGCGGTTTCACCTAAACGCGGTAAGATTTTTTGGCTCCCGAGGACAGCGTTATATCGAGGTAGAGGTGTACTAGGAAAATAATATGATTTGTCATTCCTTAGCTTCCAGCCACAAGCATTTGAATGTTAACAGTACTGAAGATGAAAAGTCATATGGAAATGCCAAAGAAATTAAGTTATGGCATTTCCTCTTCTGCAAACTCATTGACTAATCAGGGTATTTGCTTTATTAATATTATCTCATCTTGCATTTCATAGACATTCTTTACTGACTAGAGAGTAAAGAAGGGAAAAGGACCAATAATGTCTGTTTTCCTAAGAATAGGAAGGAGGGCAAAGCACCTAAATTAAGATATCTGCCAAATATCCTTATATATTTACATGCATTAAGGTAAGTTGTCATGATAAGCTCTAATGGCTGGATTTGCAATTACTTTACCAGGGAAAGATCGCATGGACAAAATTCAGATTCAGAACCTATTCAGATGTTATTTCCAATTTAGGTAAGTCAGGTAACCACATATGTTTCAAGGAAAGGGAACTACAAGGAAAAATAAAAAATATTTTCAAGAAATGGCAGACAATGTTTTATATTCATTGTTCAAAATCAAAAATCTGAATCAGAGTATATGATCATCTACATAATTATTGCAGAAATACGGAAAAGTGTCTCAGATATTGACTTTATATGGGACATGAGACACCAAATAAAGGAGACTATAAAAATAATCTATGTTGACCAACCTAAGTTAGAGTCGGTAACCTTCCTACAGAATCTAATAAGATCTAGGTTCAAGTTTATATTATATCTAGTAATTTGTGTACTAGGGCATGATATTTAATCTCTCCTTTAGATACAGTATAGTTGTGACACTTTGTACCTCAAAGCAGCAGCCTGGAACCCCCATATTCACCATGATGATATAATTATGATATGTTTTGTCCCAAATATGCCTTGTGAGGTATCATTTTAAAAGTCTCGACCTGTTGAATATTAATATCCTGTTTGATTGTATGTGCTGTCATTATATGTGAGGTTATGGAGTATTGCTCTATATGTTACTGAAAAATGTTGTGAAGTTGGGAACACCCACAGCCAGCCTTTCTGGTGCAACAGTGGAATAGCCAAACAGCAGTCAAGGAAAGAATCCACTATTCCAGGAACTGTACACAATGGAGACTTCTCCAAAAGAACACAAAGACAATGGAGACATTTGACCAATGGGGATTGACTAACCCATCTCACAGCAAAGATCTTTTCAGCAAGATGGAAGAAACTATTAAAGAGGGGAAGTAAGATCATCACTTGTCCTCTCTCTCCCCTCAACTCAACACCAGGAATAAATATCTGGAGGACAGAGACTTTGAACAGGAGGCCAGAAAAGAGTTCCAGCCTGTTTATTCAGGATATGTGACCTGTTTGTGCTATCTATTGAATCTGCTTGATTCAAATCCTGTTTAGTTTGTAGAACTCAAACTGCAAATTTATTTCGTTTCTTAAGTAACCAACTCTGATTTCTATGCCTGCTACTTATAATCACTTAAAATCTATCTTTCTGTAGCTAATAAATCTGTTTTATATTTTACCTAAAATAGGGTGTTTTGGTTGAAGTGCTTGGGAAATCGCAGTTCAATTTACAAAGGCTAGTCTGTGTCCTCTCCATATTGAGGGAGAGGTGGACTGGTTAATGAGGCTTCTGACAGTGCAAGACAGTACAGTTCTGGGGTGCAAGCCTGGGGAACAGGGGGGGAATTGGCTGGAAACGCTCTATTGTTGGTTCATGAGTGGCTGAGAAAGCATTCATGTAACTCCGTTGGGTGTGTCCCTGCCTGTGGGTGTCTGTGTAAGTGCAGTACCTGCCAGAGGTTTGTGGCTTGACACAGCATCACAGAGTGAGAGGGATACCCCAGGTTGGTGAGACAGAGGGCTCAGCGGTCGCACAGTCTAGGTTGCACCCCGGGAACTCCCATCACTATAGTCTCCAGAGTATTTTAGAAAGCTGGAAGCAGAGAAACTTGCATTCCTGCAGAAAAGAGCATTTTTTGTCTAAATAAGCCACTTTGGGGGTAGGAGGAGGGAATAATGCAAATCACTTGTGGGAGAGCCAGGAAAAAAAGCATGCTGAAAAGATTTTGCTTACTTTATCCATATGGAAAGCAGCAGGAGGGCAGCACCAGAATTGATATTTATGTTCCAGAATTGGGGTACATACTATTCCACTATATTTGTTCCTCTGTTAACTGTTATAGAGAAGGCAATAGCCTCTTCCCCTCCATAAAAGATCAAGCAGAAAACAGTCTCTTTTTGCAAAATGTCATGTTTACATGTGTGACGGGTTCGGTCACAGAGACCCCCTTGGGAGTGTCACCTGACATGCTGAGATTACCTCTGAGCCCATTTTCCCTGCCAGATTGGGACTCCAGAACTGTGCTTTGTTGAGTCAGACATGCTAGCCTGCTGCAATAGACCCAGATCTGGTCCACGCCCCCAAAGCTGCAGATTTTAACCAAAAACTGCTCAGCAGGTCACCTATCTCTAACACCCAGACACTCAGCTCCCAATGGGATCCAAACCCCAAATAAATCAGTTTTACTCTGTATAAAGCTTATACAGGGTAAACTCA
Source organism: Terrapene triunguis (assembly GCF_002925995.2). Lineage (NCBI taxonomy): Eukaryota > Metazoa > Chordata > Testudines > Emydidae > Terrapene > Terrapene triunguis. The sequence continues at coordinate 21,446,323 of NW_020664444.1, read as the reverse complement.
TAAATTGTCCGACCTCTATAATACTGATAGAGAGATATACACAGCTGTTTGCTCCCCCAGGTATTAATCACTTACTCTGGGTTCATTAATAAACAAAAGTGATTTTATTTAGTATAAAAAGTAGGATTTAAGTGGTTTCAAGTAATAGCAGACAGAACAAAGTGAGTCACCAAGCAAAATAAAGCAAAAACATGCAAGTGTAAGCCTAATACATTAAGAAACTGATTACAGGTAAAATCTCATTCTCAGAGATATTCCAATAAGCTTCTTTCACAGACTAGACTCTTTCCTAGTCTGGGCCCAATCCTGTCCCCTGTTACAGTCCTTGTTAGTTCCAGCAGACATCTTAGGTGTTAAGTAGGGGTTTTCTCATGACAGGCCACCTTTGTTCTGCTCCACCCCCTTTTATATCTTTGGCACAAGGCAGGAATCTTTTGTCTCTCTGGGCCCCACCCCTCCTTCTAAATGGAAAAGTTCCAGATTTAAGATGGATTCCAGTATCAGGTGACATGATCACATGTCCTGTGAGACCCCAGCCTCCATTCTTCCTGGGTTGGCCAACACATACATAGGAAGGTTTGTAAGTAAACAGAGCCATTTATAACCAATTGTCCTAGTCAATGGGAGCCATCAAGATTCTAAACCACCATTAATGGCCCACACTTTGCATAATTACAATAGGACCTCAGAGTTATACTTTCTATTTCTAGCTTCAGATACAAGAATGATACATACATACAAATAGGAGGAATATATTCAGTAGATTATAACCTTTGTTATGATACCTTACAAGAGACCTTTTGCATAAAGCATATTCCAGTTACATCATATTCATACTCATAAGCATATTTCCATGAAACATATGGAGTGTTTCATGGAAATATGTCACAACACATGGCTAACAACAAATGGAATTGATTAATAAAGTTATATGACAATTTTAATAAGTTAACAAGATATAAATTACATTAGAACCTCAGTTATGAACACCAGAGTTATGAATGGACTGGTCAACCACACACCCAATTTGGAACTGGAAGTATGCAATCAGGCAGCAGCAGAGACAAAACAAAAAAGCAAATACAGTACAATACTATGTTAAATGTAAACTACTAAAAAAATAAAGGGAAAGTTTAAAAAAATTGACAAGGTAAGGAAACTGCTTTTGTGCTTGTTTCATTTAAATTAAGATATTTAAAAGTAGCATTTTTCTATTGGATAGTAAAGTTTCAAAGCTGTATTAAGTCAATATTCAGTTGTAAACTTTTGAAAAAATAACCATAACATTTTGTTCAGAGTTTGAACATTGCAGAGTTATGAACAACCGTCATTCCCAAGGTGTTCGTAACTCTGAGATTCCACTGTAGTCGTGGCATTAAAAGATTAAAACTATTGGCATATAGAAAAAGAAAAATACAGATTAATCTGGAGCTATTAACGTCAGTATGAGCTAAACAAAAATATAAATCAAGAGAATGTCCGTTTGAAATCAGCATTGGAGAAAATTACAGAAGATGATTGGATAGTGATAACGAATGACAGATTGCAAGGCTGCAGCAAAAACGGTCAAAAATGAATCTAAGATTAGAGAGGTAATAAACTGTCTGTAATAAACTCATTCAAAGAAGCTCTGTACAATTTCAAGCACTTCATTAAAATATTAATAAAACATTAGTATAGAAAAATGAGCAACAAAAAAGATAAAGAGCTAACTTCTCCTCTACAGCAATCTCTCCTCACTGGAGGAGATGGGAGTGCCATCAAGGAGCTAATTCATTGCTCTGTGATTCTGTGCTGCCCCACCTAGATTGTTCTAAGTTATGCTAGTAGAGGACAGGAGAAGCAGAGTTCTGCCAAGTCCCCAGCATGCTTCCTCCTTCAAATGAACACAAGCTAGTCTAGGGTGAGAAGCCAGCTCGAAGCCAGCTGAGAGTTCATTGCGCCACCTGATTGGTACAAAGAAAATGGAGCATAAACTAGAATCTGGCCTACAGACCTGACAATTCTCTGAAGTATGAAGAAAAGTTAAAGGAATTTAACATTAATAAAATTAAAGGAGATGGAGCGATATTATAGTTCTACACAAATAGATGAGAGAAAATAATATAGAAAAAAGTGAAAAGTTATTCAAGAACTAAAACTATTACAAGAAGCATGGAAACTGGACAACATGTGTAGGGGTGAAGGAGGCCAGATGGCAGAGAAGCGTGTATATGAGAACCGTGCAGAGAGAGGAACAGAACATATGGGAGGAGGAAATTAAATTAAGACAAGAAGTAGACTGTGTGAATAATTTCAAAAAGGACAAACCATCTAATTACCTTTGTACTTGACTGGAAAGTTGAACAGGGAAATGCTCCAGGAAGCAATCTCTCCACTATGATATGTTTCACAATTTGAAAAAGACCAATGATTTGGAGATCTTGAAGATTCTTCTTGCAATCAATCATACATAAAAGTAAAATCTTTGGGAGCAAAGATTTCTAGACCTCACATTGCAATATTATAAGTATAAGAACAGTAGGACAATGAAACAGACTGTGTAGGGAGGGTGTGGAAGCTCCTTCACTGGAGGTTTTCAAAAGGAGGCTGGATAGCCATCTGTCTTGGATGGTTTGGCCATCACAAATCCTGCATTTTGGCAGGGGGTTAGACTAGATGACCCCTGCGGTCCCTTCTAACCCTATGATTCTATGATTAAAAGGCGGGGGTAATAAACAACCTACATATTAGCAGATGAGATATGAACAGCATGACAAAGAAGCAAGAAGCCTGCCAAACAATCAGTGAGGCCACTGGATGATCAATCTGCTAAAGGAGCTTTCAAAGAAGACAAAAACGAAATTAATTATTTGCATTGGTTTTCACTGCCGAGGATGTTAGGGAGATTCCCACACCTGAGCCATTCTTTTTAGGTGACAAATCTGAGGAACTGTCCCAGATTGTGGTATCAATAGAGGTGTTTTGGAACAAATAGATAAATTAAACAGTAATAAGTGACCAGGACCAGATAGTATTCACCCAAGAGTTCTAAGGTAGTTCAATTATGACGTTGCAGAACTAACTGTGGTATATAGCCTATTGCTTAAATCAGCTTCTGTATCAGATGACTGGAGGATAGCTAATGTGAAGCCAATTTTTTAAAAAGGCTCCAGAGGCGATTCTGGCAATTTCAGGCTGGTAAGTCTCACTTCAGCATAGGCGTGCGCACGGGGTGTGCTGGGTGTGCCCGGGCATACCCTAATGCAGGGGTGGGCAAATGGCCCCCCTCTCCAGGTGCGGCAAGCCGCGGGATCTGCGCTCCCGGGCTGGAGCGCCCGGCCGAGCGCAGCAAGCTGCCGGCCCCTCTCCCGTGTTCCTCCCTCTCCTGGAGCCCTGCTGCCGCGCGCACAGCTCTCTGGGGGCCAGGGCTGCACGCTCCCGCGGGGCAGCATTTGGCTCTGTGGGGAGGCGGACACCCTCTCCCCTCTCCTGGAGCCCTGATCTATTCTGCCCCCAACAATCTTCTATTCATTGAACTTTTTGAAAGTTTGCACTTTTAGAGAGAGGTAAGGGATTGACTCTGTGTACACAAATTTGCAGAGGGACAATAGGGTTGAGGTCTGTTATTTCTCACCTCTATATATTATTTATTTAAAAACATTTTTGCTGTTAACAAGTATGTTATCTCTGGAGACACAAATCCACAGTTTGAGAACTGCAAAACTAAGCATCTCTGATGGAATCTTCTAGACTGAGCACTGAGTCTCATTGGGTAGATAGAAAGATTAACCTAAATAATCTATACAGAAACCCCTG
>NW_020664444.1:21363741-21437525 GCF_002925995.2 Terrapene triunguis | reverse complement strand
ACACAACAGTGGAGGTGTACACACTACAATACTCATTCTGCTGACAAAACTCTCGTGCTTTGCCGACAAAATAAAACCACTTCAATGAGGTGGCAAAGTTATATTAACAAAGTGTCAGTGTAGACACCATGCTTAGTTATGTTGCTGTAAATGGCCTCCAGAAGGTGTCCCACAATGCCCATTTTGATCACTCTAGTCAACAGTTTGAACTCTGCTGCCTGCACCCAGGTACACAGGCACCCGCCCTTCCCCCTTTAAAGGCCCAGGAATTTTTGAAATTCCATTTCCTGTTTGCTTGGTGTGGACCGCTCACATTGCATCTTGCCATCTGACCATGGCAGCTCCACATGGCAAATGCTCTTCCTCTTGGAACACACCTGAATTGTTGGATCCACTGGCACTGTGAGGAAGGGAGGCTGTGCAATCCCAGCTCTGTTCCAGCCGTAGGAACTTCAATGACTATGGGCAGATTTCTCATGGCTTGTTGGATAAGGGCTATGAATGGGACAGGCAGCAGTGCCGCACAAAGAAGAAAGGAGCTGAGGTAGACGTACCAGAAGGCAAGGGAGGCAAACCGTTGCTCTGATGCTGCACCAAAGACTTGCCACTCTATAAGGAGCTGGACACCATCCTTGTCGGTGAGCCCACCTCCAAGAGTCTCATGGATACTTCGGCGGGGCTGGAGGCAGTGGACCTAATCCGGAGGACGAAGTCGTGGAGGAGGAGGTCGAGTTGGAGGATGATGTGGAGCCCACTGCAGGATCGTCTGGTGGTGTGGTGAGTCAGGATCTCTTTTCCTCTCCAGAGGGGTCTAGTCAGTCTCAGCAGTCCGTCTCTGGCGTACATGATGAGATTTCACAGGAATCCTCCAGAGAGATCTCTAGGAAACTTTCCTGGAGGTACTCACCAATCCTCTGCCAAAGGTTCCTTGACAGAGCTTTGTTCCTTCCCACATTGTAAGAAACTTTCCCACACTGCTTATCAATCACTTGTGCAGGGACCAAAGTGGCACACAAGCGAGCAGCATAGGGACCAGGCCTGAAGTCGCATGCATGCAGGAGATGCACCCTTGCTTACCCTCAGGAGTGAGATACCAGCTTCAATGACCTCTGCCTGTGGAAAATGGTATCAGAATTTACTATATTGTCCCTAGTCACTTACACTGATCCACTTAAAAAAACATCTAGACCCTTTGCCCCACCTTGAACACCCCACCCCTAGCTGGGCTGAACTCACTGTGTTTAGGGTGTTTGTCGAGATGCGTGCTTGCCAAGGGACAGTGAGAATGATTTGTATGTTAAAAGAGATGTATTTTACTATACTGATTCAATGCTGTGTATGAACTAACAATCATGCTTCTGTGTATTGTTTGTTGTGCTACTGCAGATGTGGTCTTCAGGGGAACCTCCTACACACCGGCAAAGTGCCTCAACCAGATAAGGAAGAGACCAAGGCGGAGCAAGGAGGACATGTTCTGAGAGGTACTCCAATCCTCAGAGGCTGAAAAAAGAGACCGTAGGGAGTGGAAGGAAAATTTTAAAATAGAAAGGCAGGACAGAAAGGAGAGTGAGGAGCGCATTGTAAAAGGGCCATGAACGGATGATAAAAGTGATGGAGGAGCAAACAGAGATGTTGAAGTCCCTAATCATGCTCCAGGCATAACACAAGTGTGCTCCCCACCCCCTCGCAGCCAATACAGAACTGCTTTCCATGCCTTCCCCAAACTCCTCCCACACATTCCTTGCAACTTCCAATAATGTCTCAGTACATCATTCATTCCACACACACCCCTTGGACAGTTTCCAAAACAATAGCTGGACTTATACACAGCCATGAAAGCCTACACTGCCCTGCAATGTTATCTCCCTTCCCATCAAGCCTTGTGTGTGTGTTGTTAATTGGTATTTAATGAAAACAAACTCTCTGAAAGATAACCAATCTTTATTTGATTCCTATACTTGGTGGTTGGTGCTGGTAGTAATACATAGTTTGATCATTTGCTGACTACAAATTCCCATCAGGAATCATCACAATTTTAATGCAAGGTGACAAGTTAACAAAGCATGGCAAAGTGCTGTATAGAAAGACACATTAATGGTGCTCATTATCAAAATGTTGCCTCAAAGCCTCCCTGATTCAAAAAGCCCCCCATTGTGCCCCTCTAATAGTCCTGGTATCAGGCTGCTCAAATTCAGCTGCCAGGCGATCCGCCTCTATGCTCCACCCCGGGGGAAACTTTTCAGCCTTAGCTTCACAAATATGGAGCGCACAGCAGGTTGCTATGACCATGGGAATGTTTTCCTCAGTTAGGTCTAACCTGCCATAAAGGCAGTGCCAGTGTGCTTTTAATCTGCCAAAGGCACATTCCACGGTCATTCTGCACCTGCTCAGCCTATCGTTGAAGTGCTCCTTGCTGCTGTCCAGGTTTCCCGTGTAAGGCTTCATGATCCCTGGGAGTAACAGGTATGCTGGGTCTCTCAGGATCACTATGGGCATTTCAACATCCCCCAGTGGAATCTTCTGGTCTGGAAAGTAAGTCCCTGTTTGGAGCTTTCTGTACAGGCCAGTGTTCCTGAAGATGCGTGCATCATGCACCTTCCTGGACCACCCCACGTTGATGCCAGTGAAATGCCCACAGTGATCCACAAGCACCTGCAATACCATAGAGAAGTACCCCTTTATATTGATGTATTCCATCGCTAGATGGTCCGGAGCCAAAATTGGAATATGCGTGCCATCTGTCGCCTCTCCGCAGTTAGGGAATTCCATTGCTGCAAACCCATCTACTATTTCACGCACATTGCCAAGAGTCGGTCTCCTTAGATTAATGGCCCTTCACACTTGCATTAACACTGCCTCAATGGTCAACGTCCCGACTCCAAACTGATTCGTGATCGACCGGTAGCAGTCTGGAGTCTCCAGCTTCTGCACAGTGATCGCCACACACTTCTCCACTGAGAGGGCAGCTCTCATTTTGGTGTCCTTGTGCCACAGTGCTGGGGCAAGCTCTGCTCACAGTTCCAGGAAGGTGGCTTTCCACATCCGAAAGTTCTGCAGCCACTGCTTGTCATCCCAGATCTGTATAATGATACAATCCCACCACTCAGTGCTTGTTTTCTGAGCCCAAAAGCAACGGTCCACCGTGTTCTGCTGCTCTGTGAATGCCAAAAGTAATCTGGTGTTGTTTATTTCCATGTCACATAGCAGGTCAGGCAACTCTGATTCCAGTTCAGACAGGAAGCTCATGATATATTGTATGACCATCTGCGATGTGTTCATAACAGTGACCACAACAGTAGAGAGCAGTGCGGGACCCATCCTTTCAGACAGAGATAGCAGGTGCACAGTAAACAGGGGCCATTGAAAAATGCTGCTAAATGCAGTCGGAAGCCCATGGAATGCTGGGACGGAAAGAACTGCATCATGGGATGTTGAGCTTGCACCCATAATGCACCGCAATCCACTCTGTCTTTCCACAACTCCTAGCTGCAGAAGATGGCGAGTAGCACAGTGGGATAGCTACCCACAGTGCATTGCTCTCACTCTCGATGCTAGAGCACCAAGTGTGGACGTGTTCGGCCGACAGAATGAGTGTAGTGTGAACATGTACACGTGATGTAATTATACCTGGTTTTGATCATCAGCTTAAGTTGGGTTGACAAAACTCTGTAGTGTAGGACAAAGTGGATACATAACAGCTCATCTTATTAAACACTTGGAGCTCTACCCTTCTGAAAGCGGAGAAACAACAAAAGGGAAAAAAGCTGGTTAACAGTATTAATTAACACAATTAATGCTAGTGAATCGTTTAACAAAAGCACAGTGATACCAGCCAACATAACCAGCCAAGAAGTGAAAGCATGCAAATAACTATTCAAAAACAGTTAGTCCCAAAAACTCATTCCATGGAAAGTGTCCAACCCAACACAATAGTGCTAATCTCCTAGGCACCACCTTTCCTGTCTTGGGCATGAATAACTGTTACAAGGAAAAGGAGTTTCAACTATATGAAGGGTCAAGTTTTTTTCAATCCTATAGCTAAAAAGAGTAATAAAAGTAAACCTAGAACTAGTTATGAAACTGGAGCAGTCCAAAAATTGGTATTAGGCCTTAACAGCACAGAATGGAATGTATTTGTTATATCACTGTCAGTGATATGAATGCATCTCTTCTTGATAATAAAAGATTAAATAAACATAGCATAAACATTGAACAGTGATTACCTGTAAAAACAATCTAATGAAGGAGACAGCTGATGGGTCAGAGGCCCCTGCTTTGGTGTCACATGTCCTGTTATGTTTGGATTTGTAGCAGGAAAACATAAAAATATGGATTATGTTTCATGCTTCATATATTCTTCATCTTACAAGTCATCTTTCCTCTTGGAATCCAAATAATCCTCATCTCCAAAGAGTTATTATGATCTCTAACAAATATATGTTTTGGCATACACCCATACACTGTATTTGAGGGAAGGGCATAGTTAAAAAAACAAACCCAAACCTATGTGATTTTGTTGAAAGTATCATTCAGGAATCAGACACCTTTCAACAATATTTAAGCCATATTATAGAGTATGAGCTTGGCCCATAAGGACAACATCTCATGATCAGGCCTAGTAACAGTTAAATGCTAACATTTTATAGCAGTTATTTTCAGTTAATTCTACAAACAAAATTCTAGATTAAAAAAAAATCTCTCTATTACATTTTAAATTGGTGCCCAAAAGTTAGCAACCTATTTACATAGTTCTGGGTCCTTTTACAATATTTCAAACCCACATTAAAATGCCAGTAAGAAGAGCAAAATAAATGACCACATCTTGAATTTACTGGCAGCAATAATGATCCCCATAAAAACTCCGCACACAACCTCACACCTCAAAACTGCCGGAATACTAGCCCAAAATTTTTCAAACAGTCCCTTCCTCAAACATCTGAGAAAAGACATGGGTTTACAGTGTGTCTGGTAGGGTAATAAGTCCAGGCTCTGGTTGAATAAGAGAAGAAGCATGTTGCAAAATCAAGGGTTTGCCATTACTCCGTCACTTAAACCAAAAGACGTTCCAACTTAAACTGGTCAGTTCCCACTGATCTCAGTTGCAGCAGTATCACTTGGAAGCACAATGGCATCATTTGGTGATCAACAGTATCAAAGACTATAGAGAAGTCCAGCAGGATGAGTATGGATCATATCTGGGGCCCTTTGTTTTCAGTTTTTATTTTATTTAAATTTTCCCAGGAATTTATCAGTGTTTATTACCACAACAAAAAAAACAGGTGAAAATCAGTGCAAAAAACTATTAATTTTTCTGGGTAAATATTGGGGTTTATTTTGGTGGATGAAAAGATGGGGGAGATTCATCATGAATAAGATTCATCAGTACATTCAGATGCGCATGCACTTCAGAGCTTGCGTGCATGCCTGTTTGTTTATTGTGTGTATCTTCTAGACCAGAGGTTCTCAAACTGTGGTCCACGGACCACCAGTGGTCCACAAACTCCATTCAGGTGGTCCGCAGATAGTTCCGTCTAAGGTGTGTGCCTGGGCGGCCGCACACAAAAGAATGAAGGGCCACCCACCTCTTTAGTGGAGCTGCACAGGCGTGGCTCCACTAATTAGATGCCTGGACCCTGGAGAAGATGCACATGTAAGGTGAGGTGGTGGCCTTGGGGGGAATAGGGGGAAGTTGGGAGGGGGCAGTGGGGTGAGAAGAGGGGGTGGGGGGAATTTGGTATGTGCAGGCCTGCGGCGGCCAGAGAAAGAGGTGACTTTCCCCAGTTCCAGGGCTGCAGCTGCCAGGGAGAGACGTCCCTCCTTCCCAGCCTCAGCTCGGGGGCTGCCACAGTGGGGGAGGGAGGGAGAGACCCCCCTCCTTCCCAGCCCCAGCTCAGGAGCTGCCGCGACAGGGGAGAGAGGACACATCCATCCCATTAGAAAGGTAAGACTACTGATATTAAAATATGAGTTGTGTGCTTTTATTTGTAGAACAAAAAAATGTTAATTATTGTTAAGGTTTTTTTATATAGCGCTTTTATCCAAAGCATTTTACAATAGTTAGCTAACAGTACAAACAACATTTGAAAAGATCATTAAGTGGCCTGCCGAGACCCTCAGCAATTTTCAAGTGGTCTGCGGAAAAAAAAGTTTGAGAACCACTGCTCTAGACTAATACATAGACTGACTTCAACAGGCAGCTTTGCATATACACAGAGACTAATGTATTATCTTAATACATATATCTCATGCAACGCATTGTATTTTCCTAATAAAACAAGTTATTTTTATATATTTGAAAGATAGAAAAGTAGGGTGAAAATCAGAAAAACTGAAGCAAGCCACATTGATGAACAAAATGCAAAGCATTAATATACTGAATACTTTCCCCCCTGTCTTTCTGTCCACCAAAATAAACCCTGATATTTACCCAGAAAAAATAATAGTTTTTTGCACTGATTTTCACCTGTTTTTGTTGTTGTGGTAATAAACACTGATACATTTTTTTGGTAAAAATCGGTTTAAACTGAAAACAAATGGGCTTAATCATATCCCCAGTCTATGGTCAGGAAGAGACCACCCATCAGTACAAAGAATGCTGTCTCTTACTGAGTGCAGGTCTGAAAGGTATCCAAGGATACTGACAGCTGACAGGTTTTATGATTAGGTTACTGTTCTCATCAGTGGTAAAAACTGATCCCTGCAAACACAATTAGGACACACCTCCTCAAAGTGCATAAAGCACAGATGAGAATATCTTTCTATATTATTTTCTAATTAATGCATCTTCCAAATATGAGAAAGGGATTCATTGGTAAAGATTAATTATATACTTACATGTGGGTGTAGTTATAGTGCCAGGAAATGAATAGCCAGTACACCACTAGATTAACCAGCAATGACAATTTAGTATTAATTATTTTAAAAACACTTCTTATATCCATGTATTGAGCACCCACAACGATTCCTGTCTAATTTTCTTTTTTTGTACGTCTGTATTTAGTAGCCATTCCAGGGACTTGTTACAGTATCATTGCCGAAGGTTGTCTTCCATTTATTAACCTACATTCCATATTAACTTTCATAATAAAGCATAACATTAAAGAAATCTTTTTAGTATCCATTTTCAAGCTACTTTTCTTTTATTGAGCCCCATCTTCAAACTTTTTCTGTGAGTTGTATTTGTATTCTCCTTCTCAAGAAAGCACATGGCATGTATTTTATCAAATGCAAATAACTATTTTATTCAAAACACACTCTAGTTTATGCTGTTTCAATGACAGGTGTTTATCTCACTCGTCACCTTGCCAACCATAATTAGTAGCTACTGGGATATGCTACTGCAATACAGAGACACCTCTGTACAAACAATAAGGGAATATATATTGCTAGAACAATCTCTTGAAGAAGTTGAAAAGGGTTTACGACTATTGTAGAACATGAAGAAAAAACTGCCTAAATTCAAGTGCTCATGAAAATGTGCTCCCAGCTACAAAACTGAATTTCTGCAATCCAGATAAAAAAAATCCAGAATTTGAGACTATTTCTGCAATCCTGCCTTCACTCAGGTATATTGTAGAGATTGTATTGGCTCTTTTTCATGTGTCTTCCTTCCCTCCTTGACTACCCGTAGACCAAGAAGAGGGAGTTGGCACTTAGATCCCCCCTAACTGTATAAACCACTGGTTCCCACAATGCGATACTCAGTATGCAATTTTCAGCTCATGTTATAATCAATATGGAACACTACTGGTATTTGAAGTTGGCCTGCACTGGATCATGTAAGTAGTGGTGTTTGTCTGAACTATGTGGCATGGTCTTGCAAAAAACATTTTTTTTAATGCACACAACAGAATCTAAAATAATATTTTAAAAAGCCTTCGCAAATACATAGCAGATAGTGAATAAGGGCATGGAGGCCCGAATCATGATCAATGTCTTGTTATGCTGTCTATTGTAACACATACAATGACACTGCTCCTGTTCCATAATCCTTATAGTCTTAGGGTATGTCTACACTACGAGAGTAGTTCGATTTTAGTTAAATCGAATATGTGCAATCGATATTAGAAAGTCGAACGTGTGTGTCCACACTAAGGACAGTAATTCGACTTTGTCAGTCCACACTACCAGGGAAAGCGTCGACATTGGAAGCAGTGCACTGTGGGCAGCTATCCCACAGTTCCCGCAGTCCCCGCTGCCCATTGGAATTCTGGGTCGAGCCCCCAATGCCTTCTGGGTAAAAAAATGTGGCGAGGGTGCTTTTGGGTAACTGTCGTCATCCGTCAGTCACTACCGCCCTCCCTCCCTCCCTGAAAGCGCCGGCGGGAAATCAGTTCGCGCACTTTTAGATCAGTGACAGCGCGGACGCCACAGCACTGCGATCATGGATCCCGCTGCGACCATCGCTGCAGTTGTGGCCGTTCTCAACGCCTCGCAGCTTATCATACACCTTTCCCAGAGGCAGATGCAGAGAAATCAGGCGAGGAGGCTACGGCACCGCCGTGAGGGCCTGAAGTCGGAGAGTAGCACAGAGCTGTCAGAAACCACGAGCCCCAGCGCCCAGGACATCACGGTGGCAATGGGGCATGTGGATTTTGTTGAACGGCGATTCTGGGCCCGGGAAACAAGCACGGACTGGTGGGACCGCATAGTGCTTCAGGTCTGGGATGAATCCCAGTGGCTGCGAAACTTTCGCATGCGGAAGGGGACTTTCCTTGAACTTTGTGACTTGCTGTCCCCTGCCCTGAAGCGCAAGGACACCCGCATGCGAGCAGCCCTGACTGTCCAGAAGCGAGTGGCCATAGCCCTCTGGAAGCTTGCAACGCCGGACAGCTACCGGTCAGTCGCGAACCACTTTGGCGTGGGCAAATCTACCGTGGGGGTTGTTGTCCTGCAAGTAGCCAAGGCAATCGTCAAGGTACTGCTGTCAAAGGTAGTGACCCTGGGAAACGCACAGGCCATCATAGATGGCTTCGCCGCGATGGGATTCCCAAACTGCGGTGGGGCTATAGATGGGACTCACATCCCTATCCTGGGACCGGGCCACCAGGCCAGCCAGTACATCAACCGAAAGGGCTACTTTTCAATGGTGCTGCAAGCACTGGTGGACCATCGGGGACGGTTTACAAACATCTACGTCGGATGGCCGGGCAAGGTTCATGACGCTCGCGTGTTCAGGAACTCTGGTCTGTTTAGACGGCTGCAGGAAGGTATTTACTTCCCGGACCACAAGATAACTGTTGGGGATGTGGAGATGCCTACAGTGATCCTCGGGGACCCAGCCTACCCGCTAATGCCCTGGCTCATGAAGCCCTATACTGGCGCCCTGGACACTGAAAAAGAACTCTTCAACTACCGGCTGAGCAAGTGCAGAATGGTGGTGGAGTGTGCTTTTGGCCGTCTCAAGGGGAGATGGAGAAGCTTACTGACTCGCTGTGATCTCAGCGAAACCAATATCCCCATCGTTATTGCAGCTTGCTGTGTGCTCCACAATCTGTGTGAGAGCAAGGGGGAGACCTTTATGGCGGGGTGGGAGGTTGAGGCAAATAGCCTGGCTGCTGATTACGCCCAGCCAGACAGCCGGGCGATTAGAAGAGCCCAGCGGGACGCGCTGTGCATCCGGGAGGCTTTGAAAGCCAGTTTCAAGGCTGAGCAGGGTACCCAGTGACTTTTAAGTTTGTGGACACAGAAGCAGAACTTGCCCCCGTTTCTTTACCCAGTTGCCGTCGACTATCCTCTCCAATCACATACCCCCTTCACCCCCTTCCCAAAAAATAAAATCTGTTCTGTTTTGTTAATGGACACCATTGTCTTTATTACTGTTTTCGCGGGAATGTTTTAAACCTGGGACGCAGACTGTGGCGGGGGGCGGGTTTAGTGTTGTGATGCAAATGATGCTTCTAAACTCCAGGAATGACAGGCTCCGCGGTGGTGGACTGGTTGTTTCAACGGAGCCTGCCAGCCCTCCTGGCCGGGACTGCGTGTATGTGTCGGCTATGTGACTGTCTTGCAGGGGGAGGAGGGTTACAGATCCCCTGCTGCGCGGCTCTGTGATCCAGGGTAAGGACCGCTGCATAAGATCTGTAACTGCCCTCCCACGCCACCAAGTCACAGAGCAACACCACCCCCCCCACCACACAGAACATGAAAACCACCTCCCAGACTGACCAGGATAACTAGTCACTGCACTGTATATGTGCCCTGCTGCTGCACCTGCCCCCTGCTAAAGGTGACTGTCCTGTCCAATGACCAAGCCCCTTCCCCCCCTTCAGACAGACTCCCCTCCAAAAGAAGAGGATGGAAACAGAAATGAACAGAAACGTATTCTTTATTAACAACCGCACATGGAACGGGGGGGTGAAACTTGGACGGGGTCTTGTGTGAGGCGGGTAGGAAAGGACTTTTCAAATTTTGGGGAATGAGAGCCTTCTAGTGGTAGAGCAGTCCGCAGGGGTGGAGTGAAATTTTTCACAGCCCCTTCCACCCGTCCGTGTTTGGACTTTGGGTGAGGGGGGTATGGGACTTGGTGGCGGGGCAGGGCAGTTACAGAGAGACTGCAGCGGGGCTCTCTCCTCCTGCCTCCGGTCCTGCAGAACATCCACAAGGCGGCGGAGCGTGTCCGTTTGCTCCCTCATTAGTCCAAGCAGCGTTTGAGTAGCCTGCCTGTCCTCCTGTCGCCACCTCTCCTCCCGTTCAATGTTTGCCCGGTGCATTTGGGACAAGTTCTCCCTCCACTGTGTCTGCTGGGCTGCCTGTGCTCGGGAGCATGCCATTAGTTCAGCAAACATGTCTTCCCGTGTCCTCTTCTTCCTCCTCCTAATGTGCGCTAGCCTCTGGGCAGATGTGGCTGTGGGAATTGGAAAAAGGGAGTGAATTCCTGAGACAGATCAATGTATCTGTGAACAGAGAACATAGTCTTTCTCTGTGAACAAGACCATGCAGAGCACCTATCACACGCGCACTGAGGACAAGGTCGAATTTTCGGCCCTCGCCTACCGTGCCTGCGGTCTTGCTGTGGCGAGCTGAGGAGCAGGGCAGGACACCGGACTTTGTCTAGATGGCAAACATGGTAAGCCGTAGACTTGTGGCTGCTTAAAACTTTAAGAGTGGCACTGGCCTCCTTTCGCATAGAAAGCAATGCGAGTCTCTGCTGGCAGCAATCCTGCAAGCATGAACTCTGCCCCTGTCCCAGCCCCTCGCGGCTGTAAACCGCGTGGCTGTAAACCGGCGGTTGCAGTTCTGTAAAGGGACGGGCAAGCAGTCCCAATACTAACTTTCCCCTACCTAATTCACAGCAGGGAGTCATGCCAGACATCACCCTCCTGAAGGTCTCTGCGAGCCAGAAGGAGCGGATGCTTCGTGACAGCTTGCAGAAACCGAGGCCATTTGCTGCGCTGCTCTGCAAGGCCATGATCCCGGAGTACCTGCTGGCGTTGTGGCAGGGAAACGTGTCCTACCACGGGGGGCCTAATAAGCTCTCCCTGCCCAGGAACCTGCTGATGAGGCTGGAAAAACACCTGCAGGAGGTGTATGAGGAGTTCTCCCCGGAGGATGTCGCCTCTATCCCTGGTTACATTGACCAGTTCTTGGCTTAGGTGCCCTTGGAGGGACAAATGACTGCAGGGTTTTGGGCACTATAATCATGAAGCGGACATTGTGCAATTTTTTGAAAATGGTTCGGACTATATATTGAGGCGCCCAAAGACAGACTAATCATGACACACTTTGCACTGATTCCCCTTTTGTTTGACTTTCCTGTTTACATGTTTTGAAGCACTTTACCCACTGTTAATATTTTCAATCTTCCTGTTTTGTTGCAAATAAATGTTTACATGTTTTAAAGCACTTTAGCTACTGTTAATATTTTAAATATGCCAGTTATGTTGTAAATAAATGTTTGGATATTTAAAACACTTACTGCTTGATCCTTCCCCTGAATCTGTGTCTGGGGTAACGGCTGGGGAGGGTTGGTAGGGGATCTCTGTCAGGGTGATGAAGAGCTCCTGGCTGTCGGGCAAATCAGCGTTGTAAGCGCTGTCTACTGCTTCGTCCTCCTCATCTCCTTCCTCCTCTTCCCCGTCCGCTGAGGAACCGGCCGCGGACAATATCCCATCCTCAGAGTCCACGGTCAGGGGTGGGGTAGTGGTGGCGGCCGCACCTAGGATGGAATGCAGTGCCTCGTAGAAACGGGATGTGTGGGGCTGGGATCCGGAGCGTCCGTTTGCCTCTTTGGTCTTCTGGTAGCCTTGTCTCAGCTCCTTGATTTTCACGCGGCACTGCGTTGCATCCCGGCTGTAGCCTCTCTCTGCCATGGCTTTAGAGATCTTCTCATAGGTCTTTGCATTCCGTCTTTTGGAGCGCAGCTCGGAAAGCACGGACTCATCTCCCCACACAGCGATGAGATCCAAGACTTCCCGATCCGTCCATGCTGGGGCCCTCTTTCTATTGGATTGCACGGCCATCTCTGCTGGAGAGCTCTGCATCGTTGCCACTGCTGCCACTGCTGCTGAGCTCGCCACGGTGTCCAAACAGAAACTGCGCTTCAAACTGCCCAGACAGGAAAAGGAATTCAAATTTTCCCGGGGTGTGGCTGGTCAGAGCATCCGAGCTCGGACTGCTGTCCAGAGCGTCAACAGAGTGGTGCACTGTGGGATAGCTCCCGGAGCTATTAGCGTCGATTTCCATCCACACCTAGCCTAATTCGATATGGCCATTTCGAATTTAGCGCTACTCCTCTCGTTGGGGAGGATTACAGAAATCGATTTAAAGAGAGCTCTATGTCGAACTAAATGGCTTCCTGGTGTGGACGGGTGCAGGGTTAATTCGATATAACTGCGCTAAATTCGACATAAAAGCCTAGTGTAGACCAGGCCTTAGACTATCACTTGCCAAGTCTATGCTTATCATGTTACAAGTATATACTTACATATGTTGAACTCCCATTGAAATCAAAGAAACTTTTTCTTTCATTGAACCGCTCATCTTTAGTAGGATGCCCCAGTCTGGGTCAGTCCTATATCTTAAATCTCACTGCTATCTAACATAGAAAGAAATGTGCTCTACTGACTGCAAGAGCATATCATCCCTTGGCCACTTGAAGAGCATAACACCAACATTTCTGTATATTGAACCTCCAGGCATACAGAGGAGTAGCATAATTTGTCCATAAGTGAGAGAGCCTGTTTGAACCCAGGAAGAAAAATGACACATAATGTCTTCAATTAGGGACATATATTCCTGTAGTACCAAAAGGCCCCAAATCAGGATTAGAACCCCTTGGTTGTTTGGCATTATAAAAACAAGAAACTTGGTCTAGATATCTGATTACCTGCAAGTAAATTGTGAGAAAAAGGGGATAATATTTTTCAGAGCACAATAAATTTTTTTCTCCTCCACTAAATCACTGATTAGATTATTAATAGATAAGCTGTATACATGTTTATTTCCAAGCTACTCAATTAAAAAACAGCTGTTAAGGAAGAATGGGCCAAATTAATCTCTAGAGTAATTCTACTGAATTAACTGGAGTTACACTTAGAATGAATTTAGCCTGTGAGTGATCTTACCTAAAACAGTTTGTTCAGAATTATCTTATAAACAATTTCAGAATTTCCACTGCCAGCTTAGGTCATGCTGACCTGTATCACATACTGCACACTGGATATCATCAGCGAATTAATGAGTTATTTTATGTGCCATACTAATATACTAAAGGAGTTTTGTCCTATAGGACATGCAAAAAGCATTTAAAGCAGTGTGCTGAGGTTTGGAATCAGTTTCTGTGGGAAGAAAACAAAAGGGGTCAAGAGATGCAACAAAATATTTCAGCAATAACTTCAAGAATATTACAATAGGGAGCCTGTGACTTGTACTTTGCCCCAGTTCAATAAGAAATCAAAGCAGATGTTGTCTTAATAGTTTTCCAGTACAATAGCCAAAAGAAAACAAAATATGTCATACATACGGTTATGTTTAAAACAAAGATTACAATGCATGATAAAACAAATGGTTGTTACAAAATTAAGTGATAGTACTGGTAATCACAGTAAAGTTAATCAAATTAACTGCAACAGAAGTGTGTTTTTAAGTTTGACCAAAACTATCACAGGAAATAGATTTTATTAATGAAGTTTAAATTGTACATCTTCCATTCATTTTTTGATGTTTGAATGTTAATGATTCTAAACAATAAGAGCTTCTCTGATACTTTTCAGTGCTCTCCAGATTGAAAAAAAAAAAATAAAATGGAGTTAAAGCTATAAGAGGGGAAGAAAAGAATGTTTTAGTTTCAAACAAACAAAAAACAAACAAACCAAAAATGCCGAGACATATAAAACCAGGAATTTTGAAGTTAGGACTGCAACTGAATAAGCAAACATACACTGGAAATTCTGGATATGCAGACCTTTCCCTGAACAATTAGAACACTGCCTTAATACCCCTGCGTAAGCCACACAAAAATCTTGAGAGCTGCACATCATCTATCTGCAATACTGACAATGATCCATACACCCTTTTACTATAATAATGTCTCTAAGAGGCAGTAGTTATCATTTAGTATCATTAGGCTGGCTCACCACTTCCTCCATGGCCAGCAGTAGGTGCAGGTGGGGAGATATATATATTTAGTGTTAGTACTATAACAACATGTAAAAAGGTAACTTTAAATTTTGAAAGTTGTTTTCTCAGTCCTCAATTTTCTCTCAATATTCACACATGAATTTTTAATACGTTTTTAATTTGCATCATCATTTTGTGTCTTGAAAAGTACTGAAAACAAAACAGCTGTCAAATACGGCAGTACAAAAAAGATTAGTTACAATCTGTCATATCAAGTTCTGTACCTTTATTCCTAAATTCTTTCGGATCAATCACCTCCCAAATCCTAATAGTAATACTTTGCATTTTTATAATGCCTTCCATTCAAGGTGCTTTATAAACATTAATAGAGCAATGAAGTAATTTTGGTCAAAATATTGAGAGGGAGAGGGCCACGGCACCAGGAGAACACCTCCCTTCTGTGCAACCCAAACACAAGTTGCAAAACAAGTTCCTCTCTCATCCTTCCATCCCTCCTCACTCCTATTTAAAAACACCCCTAAAACCAGCACTTATTTGGCATCCTCCAGCCCGTCTTCCCTATGATGCCATCTTTGTCCAACTCTATTCCCATACCGTAGCAGTCTTCAGAAGCAGAGCTGTTCAATAATTGTTTTGGTTCACTAACAGTTCCCCTTCCCCTCTCTGCCTGTCCCCCTCCTAATTGTTTCAGGTTGAAATTTTTCAAATTTTTCAGCAATCTGAAAAGCCCAAAAAATAATTGTTTTTGGTCGAATAAAATGTTTTGTTAACATTTTGAGTGTTTAATGGTGTTTGATTATTTTTAAATAAAATTAAAGGCAATGCCAAAAGGTGATTAAAATAGGGAAAAAATGAAACATTTCATTTCAAAATGTCAAAACAAAATGATTCAATTCTTTTATTTTTATTTTTTTCCCTCAACACAAACAATTCACTCCTTTTCACCGTTAAAAGTTTCAGATGAAAAATTGTGCCTACTTCTATTCATAAGTCAGGTTGCATTTCCACTCTCCCACTAACTCCCCCAGACTCTCCTCTTTCCCCTCCAGAATGTCTCTTAGACTCCTCTATTTCCTACAAACTCCTCTGTCTTGTCACTCTCCTTTGAGCCTCCTCTCTATCTCAAAACTCTTCCCCAAAATCTCAGTCTCTTATTCCATTACCCTCCTCCAGTCTCTCCTCTCTCTCTCTCCAAACTCATCTTATTTTCTCCCTCTTGGCCAAACCCGTTGTTCTCTTCCCCAAAGTATGTCTCAGCCCAGCCACTTTCACTTCTCAAAAATCCTTCCATCCCTAAATTCTGCTCTAAGCTGCCCCATCATACTTGGATCCCACACAGGGGCCCTCTTTTCATTATGTCCACTGCGCTAGGTTTTGTGTAGTTCCATGTGTGAGATTTTATGCAAACTACTTAGTATGCTAATTTACATATAACCATACATTTCAACTTATGGTCAATACACCTTGCCCTAAGTAGGGGTCGGGTTGGTACATAGCTGCACAAACTATGGCTTGGGTTGGGAAGCTGTTGAGAGATGCTGGACAGATGGATGCTGGACAGTGGGGATTCTTGAATTGGGGGGTGTCTGAAAGGTACTGAGATTGCTGGAGTGGGTTTATGTTAACGTGTCTGGATACTGTCTAGCAGGCCGAAGGGTCAGATTGTCCAGGAAGTAGCTAGGTGTTGTCTGGGGGTAACTGGGATAGGTGGGTGAGTGTGTTGGTGCTATCTGGGAAGGTTTCTAGGATCTTTGGGGAAGGGTTCTGTTTAGAGAGCTGAGAGGAGGTAGGTAGTAATTAGGGTTTGGCTGAGAGACTCTGGGGCTAGTTTTGAGTGCCCTTATCTGCTGCCACACCCAGCCCCTATGGCTGCTGTAGTCTGCTTCTTCCCTGCTGGGTGCACCAGGGAAAAACCCGGTGACCACCCTGCAGGCCTGCTCAGCATATCCCACAATGTCCCAATAAGGCAGAAAAGCAGAAGTGTATTCAAATGCCTTCTGCCTCCACACAACACAGCTGAATGAATGAGGATCCAGATGAGATGTGGTAAAGTGGAACAGAGCTGCCAGCTGCACGATACTTGGCAGTCCAAGGTAATTATTATTATCGCCATTGTACACATGAGGAAACTGAGGCATATAGAGGCTATCAGTAGTAGAGCAGTGAAAAAGATCCCATATCTCTTGGGTCCGGAACCTTTACTATACCCACTAGATTATGTCTATCCACTGTCTGGGAGAGTTCTTTCCCTCAAAGCATAAGAAATACTCCCTAGATTGTGCAACAATTCACAGAAGACAAGCATTTCCTCTTACTCCCTCAGTCCATGAGCCTCATGTGTAAAAATGTCAGTGTGCGTCAAACGCTTTCTACTTTAATTAGAGATTGTTCATTTAAAGGAAACATTGTGAACATTAAGCTAGAATGAAGCTCAATATGAACAGCTCATGCTCTGAAATAGTTACTCATTCGCTTTAACCTGTATCCCAAATGACTAGTATAATGGGTTCTACATCTTGAGAGTACTTGGGTCCTGAATCCGGTGTTGAATGCAGCAATATGTTTTCTGAGTGGTGCGTCAGATTCAGAACACATTACAGCAGTAGCCTGGGAGTTGCACTGCTTCCACTGAGTTTCTGGGATGGACTCAGGGTGTTGTTTTTAATCTTTGAAGCACTAAATGTTTGGGGCACAGATATTTCTGAGACCACCTTTCTCTCAAATAAACAAGGAGGAAGTGTTAGTAGGACTCTCAGCTCTAAATCCATTCCCACTTGGTCTTCAGGAACCAAGATTTATTTAACTTATTGTTCATGCTTCAAATTCATACTCTTTTCCAGGCATTTGAGGAGGGGGGTGTTTTGAATGGGGAGTTTTTATTTAGTTAGAACATTGGCCGCTAGCTATTTACTTTTGATGGAATGAACAGTCTAATTTGCTACATGGGACAATGATTTGATTGTTACTTTTACTTTTTGTCAGAGTGCCAAAGCACAGGATGGGTGCCCAACAGTTAGAACATCTTTATTATAAATGGAAAGAATGAATCAAAATTAATTCACCATCACCCTGGGCAAAATGTTGAGGTTTTATTCAGGCAAACTCACATCAATGTCCAATGGTCTATAGCAGATGTGTGATTTTCTTTTTTTTCTGCATGAGGCAAGTACAATTTCTCATATAAACTATCACCCTGCAAACTGTGGAGAACTTATTTTAGTCAACAGGAGTTGTGGGGCCCTCAGTGTCTTGTAGTTTCAAGCCCACACTCAGGCTGTCCTGCCTCACTGTGCTTGTGGTATCTGAGACTTCTTTGTCATGGAAGATGCAGCTATCCCAGTGCTCATCTTATTGTGCAATAGAGGATTTTAAAATAAAAGTGCCACACAAGCCTGGCATAACAACTGTTTAAAATGTAAAAATAGCAGAATCTGTGGAGGCTGCTATTCTTTTTGTAAGTCAAGCCCTGTGACTAAAGAGAGCTGCTTAGCAACAGATGGAGAAAATTAGAAGATGATTACATCATCTCTCACTGCATATTAGGAGCTAGATTGTTCACTCCCAGTCTGCCCTGGGAAAAGGGCATCAGGTACCCATCTAAGCACAATTCCTTCCCTGTCCCCACTCCCACCCACACTCCTTGTTTCAGGCGTGTGGCACCATGCAACTGGTCCAGGCCAGTAACAGATTACTGGCCCCAATGCCCATGTTGAATCAGCGGTGCTGGCTGCTATCTGAGAGACTAGAGCCCAGGCTTCACCAGTTTGCTGCCCATCTGCCCTGGGTAGTGCTTGCTTACCCCTGGGGGCTGGTCACCTCTGTGCCATGCTTATCAATAATCCTTTTAAAAGCTGGCATGCTGCTGTCTCCACCAATGACAATCAACTACCATGCCCTTACTCCTCCCACACACCTTCCTTTCAGAACTTGTGTATCAAAACAAAAGAGATGGAACAGGACAGCTTTACTTCATGTGCATTATTTCACAACTCCAGTGAGGCTAAGGTTGCTTATGCTTCTTAATTTGGTTTTACCTACACACCGGTTCTCAACTTGTGGGTCAGGACCCCAAAATGGGTCACGACCCCATTTTAATGGGGGTGCCAGGGCTGGCTTAGATTTGCTGGGACCTGGGGCAGAAGCCAAAGCCTGAGCCCCATCACCTGAGGCCGAAGCCCGAGGGCTTCTGCCCAGGGTAGCAGGGTCATGTCACAAGTCCCCTGCCTGTGGCTGAAGCCCTTAGCCTTCAGCTTGGGCCCCCCACCCAGGATGGAAGGGCTTAGGCTTTGGCCCCCCTACCTGGGGGAGCGGGGCTTGGGTGGGCTCAGGCTTTGGTTCCGCCTCCTAGGGTCATGTAGTAATTTTTGTTGTCAGAACGGAGTTGCGGTGCAATAAAGTTTTAGAAACCCCGGACCCTAACATATTACACCTCTACCCCGATATAACGCGACCCGATACAACACAAATTCGGATATAAGGTGGTAAAGGAGCACTCCGGGGGGGCGGGTCTGCGCACTCCGGTGGATCAAAGCAAGTTCGATATAACGCGGTTTCACCTATAATGCGGTAAGATTTTTTGGCTCCCGAGGACAGTATTATATCGGGGTAGAGGTGTATCAAGATCCAAAGTTGATATCCCTTATTTCACAAAAAAATTATCCCCAGAATATGACATGTGGTAAGAATCATTACACTAAAGAGTTTGTGTTTCAATCACTCCTGCTGGCTTAATCTTGAGTGCCTGGAATGGGTGGGGTAGAGTATCATTATAAATTAGTGACTGATGTCTAATTTATTATTTGTAAATACTGTCTGTGAAAACTTAGACTTTAAAATACCTGTAAATGATGTCAATCAAGTTTCTAGGCTTGTATTAAGTGTGTATACCTAATCATAACACTCATTTGCACAATTAGCTGAGGAAGCAGTGATTTGCATTAACGTGTAAATGAGATGTGCCAGGTGCCAATGTGGAAAAATTCACCTCAGCAAAAAATGCTCAAGGCACTCTGCACTACTCAACTCAATGTAGGTTGTGAGTGAGTCTTAAATGGGCTGGAGTCTCTCTTCAGGGTGGTGAATTTTGGCTTTATAGTGTAGTTTTAACACATCTAAACATCCAAATTACAAGTATAAATTAAAGAATTACATTGTTTTAGCTCGTTTACACCCAAAGCAAGACATTGTGCTGGACTCTATTTTTTGTCACATACAGAGCTGAGAAAACTTCAGTGAATTATCAATTAACATCAGATGATTCTAAAAAAGATTGACAGAATGCTCTAATAATGCCAGAGGAAAACATTCTCATGTGCAAAAACAGTTTCTTCTTCAAATTCTCATTACTCTGGAAATAAAAACATTTTCTATAAAGCCTCTGTTTTATCTACAAGTTGTTACTCTCAGCTGAGTGCCTCTTTGGTCTACAACAACTGCTTTGGATTAAACATATCTCTGCTATACAAAAAGGAAAATCCTTTGTTTCAAAAAAATGAAAAGGCATTTACTGATATGTGAACAGAAACTAATAGCAGTAATTAGTATGGGAATCTATGGAAGAATGCATGATTAAATTGTCCTTCAGTCTTACAATTTGACTTGTGAGAGGTGTGGGCTCAAGGAGATGGATTCTGATTAAGAGTGCTATCAATATGCTTGTCAAGGCTGATTCCCCACTCTGGCACTTCGAGTGCAGAAGGTGGGGGCCCGTAAGTATTAAAAAATTAATACTTGCCACTCCAGGCTTGTATTAAACCCCCAAGGTTTCAGCTTTTCTCTGGCATTGGTTTGGTAAAAGCTGTCACCACCCAAGTGAAAAAACTGCCTCTTGCAAATCCTGGAGAAATTCACTTAGGAAGTTTTCCCTGAGGCCCCTTGGCTTTTCCACCCCTCCCTCAGGGAAGCCGAGAAAGAAACAAACAAAAGGGAAACCCAGCTGTTGCCACCAGCTAATTGAAAAACATATGCACAAACCTTTTAAGACACAAAACCAATCAGATTCTTTAAAAAGGTAAATTTTATTAAAAACAAAAAGAAATAAAATACATCTGGAACTTAGGCTTTTGCTAGATTTTAAAAGAGCAATTCCAAAGTTTAAGCACCCAAAATAGCTTTCTTGGGAGTTCAGCTTAAAGGTTACAAGCAAACAAAAGCATTTGGGGCATAGAGGAGTCCACAAGCCTTACAGAAAATAAAAGAAATACACCTAATCGTGTCTATCTAAACATTCCCTGTCCCGATAAATTTTCATACCTGGTCCAAACTTTACATAGCATTCCAGCTGCCCCCATCTCTTCAGCCCAGAGAGAACAAGGGAAAGCTTTTTCCCCCCATTTTAAAAAGTTCTAGCCTTCCCATTGGCTCTTTTGGTCAGGTGCCCACTCCCTTTCCTTTACCTGGGGACTTTTTAACCCTTTACAAGTAAAGCAAGCAGCCACCAACAGCTAACTGACTGGCTGGGTGTCCATAAATGGGAGCTACCCTTCCTTCATTTATCACAATACTTCTTCAATTTATATTCTAATCCTCTACTCATAATTACTCCAAATACTATCGGGTGTCCTGTATTTTTGATGCTTCCTTACTAATAGCATAATAATCAGGTGTGAGAAAGGCAGAGCATCTGGGACACCACTGAGTATTTTAGCAAGCTGGACTCAGTTGTGGAGAGGCACAATCAACAGTTAGGCCTTGTCTTTGCTACAAAATTTTATCATGTTAGAACTTGAGCTTGAAGAGTCACGTTAACCAAGATGCTAACTATAGTCAGTATAGTCAAGGACAAGTGGTGTACAGCATTGTGTCAGCTAGTCATGGTTAAACCCATGTCCCAGTAGTGAAGACAAGGCCTTAAAGATCAAATTCTGCTCTTGGGTACATCTGTGGGGCTCCCCTTGAAGTCAATATGCAAATAATTTATCCCTTAGCTAGTGGGATAAAGCAATATTCTCCTTTTGTCCCTTTTATGAAGAAGATGATATCAGCTGGAATTTAGACTATGAATTAATTGAGAAAAATGTCTACAGAATGGGAGAGAGAAAATGCTTCATTTTAACTGCTGATTGGATGCCTACAGAACAGAGGTGTTTGAATCTCCAGTACTTCTGCTTGAGGGGATTGAGACATGGCAGGACCATATAGTGGAAGCAGATGACTGAATTTTGTTCTTAAATCTTCTGTTCCAACAGTCATCTGTTATAGAACATAAGAACTGCCATACTGGGTCAGACCAAAGGTCCATCTAGCCCAGTATCCTGTCTTCCGACTGTGGCCAATGCCAGGTGCTTCAGAGGGAATGAACAGAACAGGTAATCATCAAGTGATCCATCCCCTGTCGCCCATTCCCAGCTTCAGGCAAACAGAGGCTAGGGACACCATCCCTGCCCATCCTGGCTAATAGCCATTGATGGACCTATGCTCTATGAATTTATCTAGTTCTTTTTTGAACCCTGTTATAGTCTTGGCCTTCACAACATCCTCTGGCAAAGAGTTCCACAGGTTGACTGTGTGTTGTGTGAAGAAATACTTCCTTTTGTTTGTTTTAAACCTGCTGCCTATTAATTTAATTTGGTGACCCCTATTTCTTGTGTTATGAGAAGGCGTATATAACACTTCTTTATTTACTTTCTCCACAGCAGTCATGATTTTATAGACTTCTATCATATACCCCCTTAGTCATCTCTTTTCCAAGCTGAAAAGTCCCAGTCTTATTAATCTCTCCTCATACAGAAGCTGTTCCATACCCCTAATAATTTTTGTTGCCCTTTTCTGAGAAGTACTTTGCCACAGAAGCAGAGTGAAAGAAATGGGCTTCAATCCTGAAGGATGCAGCCCAGAGATTGCAAAGCATGTTGTAACACTCAGGGATAGCTCAGTGGTTTGAGCATTGGCCTACTAAACCCACCGTTGTGAGCTCAATCCTTGAGGGGGCCATTTAGGGATCTGGGGCAAAAATCTGTCTGGGGATTGGCCCTGCTTTGAGCAGGGGGTTGGACTAGATGACCTCTTGAGGTCCCTTCCAACCCTGGTATTCTATGATTTGCATCTTGAGCTACTTATTTATCCTCTTGCAATAATTCAGGTTTCCACGGTTACCAATAATGGATTTCAATTTCAATTCAGGATTTCAATTTTGCCATTTTGCATAAGAGTTGTGTTATCTTTTAATGATTGTGAACATTTATAACTTAAAATGTTGCTTACATGCTAGGCTGAACAAGGGTCACTCTGAAGGTCAAATGTATTGTCTCCCTCTCTCTTTCTGCAGCAGGAATAAAAGGCTTCCAATGGCTAACATGTTGTAGGGGACTTTTGCCTTCTATATTGCAAACTATCATGTATTTCTCATTCATTTTTAATTTTCCTCTTAACAGTTACTGTCATTGAGACTTTAAAAGATAAGAGGATATAGCTATTTAAGTTTTTTTTAACTCTTTTGTATAAGTATTTTAATACAGTTTCTCAAACCTCACATTTATAAAAACTTAAAATGAGTATTAGTGAATTCATAACTTACTGATTATACCTGGCTGCAACAGCAGAGACTCCTCAAATTAAGTTTCCAGCAACTGCAATGGGGAGGAAAGCTCAGACCACTACCCCAAATGACCCTTGTATACATAATGCCCTCTTATATCCAAAACTGCCTCAGGGCTAAACAGTTGGTTCTTTCACTTTGACCCGCACGTCAGTAAACATAGGCTGTGATCAAACCACCATAGGAGCAAATTGTAAAGACATGGAACCTCTACCAAAAATGTCCTGCTCCTAATATCCCAGAATTAAAATCTTGGGACTGCCAATAAAAGCACCTCAGCTGATGACAGTCTGTCAGAGGCAGTCTCAAAGGTAGCCACATAGATTTTTACAAACAAAAGCCAAAAGTTAGAAATAGACTTGGAAGCATACTATTTTTGGGTGGTTTATACCTTGTTGCTGTCTGTCAGCCATAACGGTCACGTTACATTCAAGATAAATGTAAAGAAGCTGTTGAAATCAGGTGGCTGAAAGGGTTAAGTGGCCTCCACCACCACAAAGACCAGTCCACATCTCTAGCCAAAATAGAGGCACATCCAAGACCACTCAGGCATTTGACTATGTGGGCAGAGGCTTAGCTAGGTGACTCTTTTGGGGTAAGAGGGTAGTGTGTGTTAATGAGACGCAAGCCAGAGAGACAGAAGTAAAAAGAAAGCCAAGCAGAAACAGCCTGAAAGCCCGATGTGTGGTTGGGGTGCCAGCTGAAAGAAGTTTGGACCTGTGAACAAGGACAGAGTCTCCCATTGTTTAATTCCTCCTGCATTCAGGGGAAACAGGGACTTTGTACATTCTTGCTAAATAAACAAAATTACACCAAAGAAATACCTGACTCACCAATTTCTCCTCCTAATTGGAACAACCTTCAACCCCTCAAAGCAGACACAACTCCACCTAATTTCCTATCAAATACTCTTACAAAGGACCACCTGTCTTGTCTAGATTTAACTTCAGTCAACTCATCTTTCTTTATGTCTCTGTTTTAATCAGTTTCTGAGAAAGTAGATGACTACATTACACTAACTCCTTTCTTAACATTGTAGTTATGTTCCTGAAAAATGTGACTTTAAGCGAAACCATGTTAAGCAAATCCAATTTCCCCATAAGAATTAATGTAAAGGGGGGGGGTTAGACTCCAGGGAAATTTTTTTTTGCCAGATAAAAGGCATTATATACATTTTAAACAATTTTAAACAAGCAATTTAATACATGTATTAAACAGGCTGACAGCCCCCCATCAGCTCCCCTATGCCCCCCCTCAGCGCCTCCCGCCTGGCAGTGGACCCCGCGGATCAGCGCCTTCCCCCTGCTCCCTCCTGCCGGCAGCAATCAGCTGTCTTGTGGTGTTCAGGAGGCTGGGGGAGGAGCGAGGACGCGGCGCGCAAGGTCCCTCCTGCCCACGGCCATCAGCTGGTTTGCGGTGTTCAGGAGGCAGGGGAGGGAGAGGGGAGGCTGCGCGCCACGTCCTCCTCCTCCCCCCAGCCTCCTGAATGCCGCAAGACAGCTGATTGCTGCGGGCAGGAGGCGGGGGGGGGGGAGCAGGGGGAAGGCGCTGATCCGTGGGGTCCGCCGGCGGGTGGGAGGCACTGGGGGGAGATAGGGGGGTGTAGGTGAGCTGATAGGGGGACTGCCAGCCGTGGACAAAGCAGGCAGTCAAACAACGTTATAGGGGAGCATTGCACAACTTTAAACAAGCATGTTCTGTAATGGAGCAGGGACGTAACATCGAAACAACGTTACGTGAGAGGACGTTAAGTGAGGAGTTACTGTATTTGGGTATGATGGAAAAGATACAGAGACAAGTCTCATCAGCTTAATGGTGGCAGTGCAGCCTCAAATCCCTGGACATCCAACAGTAGAGTTAACCACCTACATTCACAATAAATTAACATTCTGGGCCCAGTTTTCAAATATTAATACCTTATAGGGAGGGATTAAAGTAAGAATAGAGCAGAGATGGTGAGAGGCACTACCCCCCTCTTCTCTGCTGAAAGAAGTGGGAGAGCTTCCCTTCTTCTTCCTGTCTTGCATAAGCAGCTCTCTCCTACAGGTCCCCCTCCTCCTTAGCTGGTGATGAGAGCTCCCACTCTTTTTCCAGTCTACTTTAAACCCTGCTTATAGGATATCCAGATTCCTAATTTGTTAGGTAGATTAATTTAAAAATAATTCATTATGTACCTAACCGCTGATCTGAGTATCCAAATTAAGGGGTTTCCACTTATTTGAAAGTTAAGCATTACATATTAAAATCCCTATGTCAGCTCTGGAAGTTGAGTTTATAATCAAATAAGACACTTTAAAATTGACGAGATAATTGCATTCTCTCTTCCTCATTGGGTTAAATCTTTATGTCCTTGCCCAGTTTTAATACATTCTTTATTCAAGCAAATCATCCATTGTAGTCAATGGGCATTTTAGCTAAGGACTGAGTCAGAACTGAAGTACTTAGGCCTGCTTTGGGATCTGCCAGCTCACACCCCTACAGAGTTCCATTGATCTCAATGGGGCTCCACAAGGATACGTGGGTTTGTGCTGGTGGATCTTGATGAAGTATTAGAGCCTTAGTAAAACTAAGATTTAGCCCTGTAGCTTGCAATAAAGCACAGTACCCTCAAAATAAGGAATCAGATGCGGGGACAGGAAAGATGGGTTTCTGATTAAGATACAGAACCAGGAGTTAGTATCTAGGTTCTGTTTCAGGCTTTGTCACTGACTTGCTGTGTCACGTTGGGCATGCCACTTTACCTCTCAGTTCTTCAGATGAGCCATCTGTGAGAAAGAGAAAAGAATACAGGGGTGTTTGAGACTGACTTCATTACTGTGTGTAAAACACTGAGATTTTTAGCTGGAAGATACTATAGAACTACAAAGAATTATTGCATTACATCCATTGCACAACACTACATTTCTGAATAGGTTTTCTAAAGAATTTCCAATGGTCATAAGTATTTCAGGTAAAATAAATTTGATACCTTCAATCACTGAGACTTACAAAAATATGAACAAGAACTTGTTAGCTTGTTAAAGCTTTTATACATATATTGTTCTAAAGATTATAGTGTCTTAATCGCAATCCAGCATTCCCATGATGAGATTTTCTACAACCTAACCTGGAGGATTTCCATGAAAATTATGTTTTATAAATGGAGAGGCCTAAATTTATTTAGCCAATTAAAGTTCTAACCTGTGCAATTTTATGGTACAAGGCATATTTCTAGTATCTGCATTTCAGAGACATAAAACACCAAACCAATGTGTCCAAATGGAAACTTCAATTACATTCACCGTTAGTAACACTGAGACAATATGTAAAGAGGTTTGAAAGACTGCCCAGAGAAATGAGTCCACACTCATTATATGACTGTTGTAAATAAAGTCTAAAGATAGATTCTCTTTCAAGCTCATTACAATTGTCTTTCAAAAAATATTTGTAAAAGAAAACAATCAAATTTGGTTGCACAAGTCAACCAGCTTTACAAATGTGCAATCAAGTTACATTTAATTAAAATTAAAATTAGGATTAAAGGGACATATTAGATCCTAGCCAGAAAAAGTCATAAATATGTTTATGAAGGGAAAAATAGAGAACTTAACTATCCAATGTCTAATTAAGTTTGCAAAAATTACTGTCTTGATGAAAAATATCAACATGATATAAAGTGAACAACCAGACTGTCAACTCTTTGCAAGATAATTAATTTGTCTTCAAAGAACTGGTTTATGAAATTTATTTTTAGATTAAAGTAAAATCTAAATTAATCCACAATGTTCTCAAACTTACCCTTCATTTCCACTATATGGGTGGATTCTCACAGACTTTAAGGCCAAAAGGGACCATCATGATCATCTAGTCTGACTTCCTGCACATTGCAGGCCACAAAAATTCACCCACCCACTCTTGTAAAAGATGAGCTTAGAAAGGTTCGGACATCATGGTTGCCAGGTCCAAAATTGTATCTGTCTCAGAAATGGTATTACTCTCCTTTGAAGATGCATCTAATACTTTGCATGACTTTAACTACGGTGTACAGCCTGCGGGTAACAAGTCAAAGATCTGTATTGCTCACAGACATATGAATGAACATGCATTGCAAAGTGCTCTTTTGGATCCCTTCTTCTGAGCAAGCAGGCCAAGTAAAACCTGCAAGGAATTTGCACTTTAGAGCTTCTTGAAAATTATGAGTCCTGTAACCTTCCAAGCCTATTATTTTAATAACATATTTGCATTCTACTAATCTGTTACCTTAGTGAAAACCTTTTTGGCTTGTGTAACTTCCAGCATATGCCGTGTAACAAAAGTGTAAACACTAAATAGTAATAGGCAGCAAAAGAAATACAGATACTGTACATATAGGGACCTTTTTGATGTTTACTTTTTTGTCATGTGCTAAAGTCTACAGCAGTTTTAAAAGAGTGTGTGTGGGGGAGAGATGGGGAGTCAGAATCTGAGGTTGCTGGTAGTAGCACTTTTCTTTTTCCCACCCTCTGCAATGAAGTGGCTAGTGGCAACTTCCCTGCAGAACCTCACTGATTGTAAAGGAATGCTTACTCACTCTGGACCCAATTCTGCTGCTCACACAGGCATTGATTTTACTTTTCCCAGTTGGTGTTCCATTCCAGCTCTGCGGCCGCGCTTCCACTCAGCCTCTTCCTCGGAGGCCCTGCTCTCGCCCCACCTCTTCCCCCCTCAACTCTACCCCCCAGACTCCTCCTCCTTCCTCTCCCCCAAATGCCTCCCGCCAGCCCCAGGGGCCACCGAATAGCTGATTGGTGGCCAGCTTTGTGGGCTGCCAGAACCACTATGGCTGGTGGGTGCTGAGCACCCCCTATTTTTTTTATGTGGGTGCCCACCCCTGATCTAGTCTGACCTCAAGTACAACACAGACTATAGAACTTCTCTAAAATAACTCCTAAAGCATACCTGTTAGAAAAACATACAATCTTGATTTTAAAATGTTCAGTGATAGCGAATACTCCATGACCCTTGCTAAATTGTTCCAATTGTTAATTACTCTGACTTAAAAAGGTATGCCTTATTTCCAGTCTGAATTTGTCTAGCTTTAGCTTTCAGTCATTGGATCGTGTTATACCTTTCTCTACTAGAGTGAAGAGTCCATTATTAAATATTTGTTCCCCATGCAGACACCCATAGACTATAATCAAGACACCCCTTAAGCTTCTCTTTATTAAGCTAAATAAATTGAGTTCCTTTAGTCTATTACTATAAGGCATGTTTCCCAATTCTCTAATGATTCTTGAGGCTCTTCTCTGAGCCCTCTCCAGTTTATCAGGAACTTTCTTGAATTGTAGGAACCAGAATTGGACACAGTATTCCAGCAGCAGTCACACCAGGGCCAAATAAGAGATTTCCCAGTTTACTCATCCCAGGATTGCATTAGCTCTTTTGGCCATAGTGGTTCACTGGGAGCTCATGTTCAGCTGATTATCCATCAGAATCCCCCCAAAATTTTTAGAGTCACTGTTTCACAGGATAGAGTCCCACTCCCATAAGTATGGCCTATATTCTAATATAGGCAACAGAAAGCTCTTCCTAGAGAACTGGCAGTGAAGGTGAGCTACTCACCTTTTCATAGAATCATAGAATATCAAGGTTGAAAGGGACCTCAAGAGGTCATCTAGTCCAACCCCTTGCTCAAAGCAGGACCAATCCCCAACTAAATCATACCAGCCAGGGCTTTGTCAAGCCTGACCTTAAAAACCTCTAAGGAAGGAGATTCCACCACCTCCCTAGGTAACCCATTCCAGGGCTTCACCACCCTCCTAGTGAAAAAGTTTTTCCTAATATCCAACCTGAACCTCCCCCACTGCAACTTGAGACCATTACTCCTTGTTCTGTCATCTGGTACCACTGAGAACAGTCTAGATCCATCCTCTTTGGAACCCCCGTTTCAGGTGCTTGAAAGCAGCTATCAAATCCCCCCTCATTGTTCTCTTCTGCAGACTAAACAATCCCAGTTCCCTCAGCCTCTCCTCTTAAGTCAGGGCTTCATGCAACATATCTTTAAGGACAGAACAAATTAGAAAGCTATCAGTAGATGACTATTACAGAGCCATAATTTCAAGGCTCCTGTTCCTCCTCTAAGTCAATATATACTTTGGACAGACAGGATTAAAAGTATCAGTAAGGGCTGACATGGGACTTCAGGAACTGGTTGGCAGTGTGTAAATTCAAAGTTAAACTATGAAGTGGTGGTCCTTTGTCTCAGTGTGTGTCTGTAATAAATGGACTACTTCCTATAGCCAATCAAATTTGCTTATATATTTACTTTACAGTAAGTAATGGTGAATTTTGAGAGAAGGTTGAGTGGGAAGAGTCACATGCTCCTGGCCTAGCTATTTGAGTGACAGAGACAACTCTACAGTCCTAGCCAGGGCCAGATTCTTGCTGAATACAAAGGATACATTTCTTCAGGCTTTTACAGATTACTGGGGGTTGGGGCTGACTTTGGACCTGATTTAGCAAAGTACTTAAGCATGTGCTTTACTGTAAGCACATGGAGTAGTTCTACTGAGTCTTGCTTACTCAAGGAGTCTCACTGACTTCAGTGGGATTGAAGGTGCTTAAGCATGCCAAGTGGATAGTGCCTTTCCCCTTGAGAGGTCCGACTGAAGTCAGTAGATCTACTCATAGAATAAGGTGCTACTTAAACGAGCAGGGGCATCAGAATCTAGTCCTCCAGCCTGGCCTATGCACAGTTTTGTACTGGTATAACTGTCAGTTAGGAGAGTGATTTTTTACTGATATGGTACAACTCCTAGGGTGGGCACAACTAAACTGAAATAAAGGTACTTTATATTGATATAACTTATTATCTTTCCTGTATGGTAATAAACTAAACCTATATAAGCAGATTTATACTGGTATAACTATGTCCATGCTATGGGGGTTGTGCTGCTTAAAATATACCAGCGTTGCTCCTTTTTGACATGAGTGGCTAGTCAAATTTTGGGGCCCTGGGGATGTTCCAGGTAGAAGCAGAATATTGATGGAGTCTGGTATTTTCTTTGATGCCATCTTGTTTATTTACAAATAATGTACAGAATCCTGTCTCTCTGAATGCAGAAGGAACCAAGAACAAAAGGACCAGTTTCTTAGCTTACAGCCCCCAAGCCTCTTTAGCCAACACCCAGCCTAAATGCACTCTCTCTCTCTACCTTTTTTCCAGGGTCACACTGTGCTTACAGGCTCTTGCTTGGATTTCTTGCCTCTCCTTCTTGCTCAGTTCTCAGTTTCTGTGTGATCTCTTTCCCCATCTGCCCCCCACACACACGCACGCACACACACACACACAAAGCAATAAGGCAACAAAAGCTCCTGGGCAGTTTCACACACACAACTTATCTCTTATGTGGGGGCTTATGCTTACAGTTATGTTAATTGAAGGTCAATCTCAATGGGGTTTTAACTCAACCCTTAACAAGGTTTCACCCAGCTCATAACACCAACATAGTTAAAGAGATACAACTTTTGTGTGCAGACAAGTCATCACTGTCTAGGAAGATTTTTAATTAAAACTTAGATTCAGACGGGAGAATGCAGCTGTCCTGTTCTGTGGATAGAGAACTTGAGTCTCTATGGCTGCCAATCCAATATCATTCAACACCAATAAACTCACATAAGAAAAAGTTGTATAACAAGCCTTATATAAAAAAAGGACAGTACACGATGAAGTTATGAAACTCTGCTATCCCTTCACATCCCACTTCCCTTTCTATATATGCCTAAAGTATCTAAAAAGAAGAAGTCGGTTGTAAAGATACAGTAATTAATTTTAATTCGTTTGGTAAGCGGATGGGGGAGTTAGGGGTTCCTTTCTGGAATGGTAGTATGTTATGGTTCAGTAACTTGAGCAAAGGATTAGAAGACATGTTCTCCTGAGTTCCAATGCTTGATAAGCTCTGATACTAACTCCGTGTCTTGGGCAAATCGCTTAGTGTGATTAAGGAGTGGCAGAACTGGCCCCTAAATAGCCCCCAAGGATGACTACTCATTTGAGCAGGGACTACTCACTGTACCAGTTGCAGAATCAGGCTTTTAATACCTCTGTTTTAATTTCCCCATATGTAAAATGGGATCATCAGGATTTGTTTATGTTTGTAAAACGTATTGAAAGTCAAATTCTGCTCTCAGCAACACCTGGGTAATTTGGTTAAATTATGTCGCTGAGAGGAGATTTTATACCAATCACTGTGAAGTACCATTATTTAGTCTCTTAAAATTAACTTTTTATCATCAGGACATTAGAAAACTCCCAATCAAATAAAAAAATAACCCCAATAAAGGTTTTGAGTGACCTACCCAATGCTGCTCTGCAGTGCAGTTATCTAATAAGTCTCCCTGAGCTATGCACAATCCTGATGAGATCATCTTTTCTGCTTGTGTACAGACCAAGACA
The DNA here is from genome assembly GCF_002925995.2 of Terrapene triunguis. Taxonomy (NCBI): domain Eukaryota; kingdom Metazoa; phylum Chordata; order Testudines; family Emydidae; genus Terrapene; species Terrapene triunguis. The sequence continues at coordinate 21,405,996 of NW_020664444.1, read as the reverse complement.
AACAAAAAGAAAACCATATAAATGTCTGATATATTAGCTGGAACACAGCAAAATACCACAGAGCAAAGTCAGGAGGGAAAGACCTTTTATCATCAAGCCCCTAATGGGCTATTGCAGCCAATGAAAAGTAAACAGAATAATTCTAAGTGATAAAAGGGATTTGACTGTGCCTAAATAAATCTTTTTGTCAGGCTTACTATGTAAATAATGACATGGCTTATCAGATTTCTAATTCAAATAAGTCTCCAGTTCTAACTGTAGTCACATAAAATAAACATATGTACAGTACCTTGAGAAAAATCTGACTGCAGGTTCCACTAATTGATTGAGAATATCTGAAAGAAAGTATGTTTTTCTCTTCTGTATGGAAGGAACTTCTTGTTCAATGTGGTTTGAATCCTGAATCTGGCCTTAGTATTTCAATGTTACCATGTTTTACATTCAATAAACAAAGCATTCAGGAGGACCTTTATATGCACAATGTTGTCCCTCATGCTTCTTCCCTGAAATACTATACTATTCCTAAACTTACATTCTACTTTGGACAATTAAACTACTTCTAAAAACAAAGGAAAAAAGATGTCTCTGATTTGCAGGAACAGTCATAAGCTGACTGTTCTGGGATCATCTTCAGAATTACCTCATTATTTATTCTTGGTGCAGTCCACAAATTAAACAAACAGTTTCTATATATAAAATGGGGATGGGCTTAGTTTACATTATCAGGGGTCGCTTTCACAGAGACAGATGCTGAAAACACACAGGCTCAAGTTACCCAGCACAGCAGATTGTGTGTTTGTGTGTGTACTGTTGTGAATTATTTGGTAAAGTAAAACAAAGTAAAGGTTGGTAAATAAAGGGAAGTCAAAGATCCTGCTGGATATGAGTCAGAACTCATGTGTCTGTGACAACTGTGCGTCTACTTTTGTAGACTTACAAACCCAAACCACTTGAATTATCTGTCAGATCAGTGGAAAACTGAAAAAAAAAGAAATTCCCACCACTTTAAACTTCCATTGAACTTTGTGAGTCAGCATCTCAAATCCCTTTACAAACTTTAAACCTTACAAATATTTGTTTAAGGTAAAGTATTATTGTTACATGCAGAAAGAAAACACTGGCTCTGACTGGCCACCTTAAAGAAGAATTTCTGGACAATTGCACCATGAAACCAAGGATATACTCAAGATGCATCAATGATATTTTCATCCTTTGGACGGACGACCTAAACTCCCTCACAGATTTCCACCACAACTTCAGCAACCACCACCCATCCATTAAACTTTCTCTGGGGAATAGGTGCTGACTTTTATTTTTCCTGGGGGGTGCCACACCCCCTCTCTGCCCTAAGGCCCTGCTCCCACCCCGCCCTTTCCTCCGAAGCCCTATCCTTGCTCCACCTCTTCCGACCCACTCTGCCCCCTTCCTCGAGGCCCCTCCCCTGCTCCCCCCCAGGCCTTCCACTCACCGCTCGCTGCTCTCCGCCCTCCCCGAGTGCCTCCCACCAGCCGCCAAACAGCTGATTGACGGCCCCACCAAACAGCTGTGGCTGGTGGGTACTGAGCACCCCCTATTTTTTTTCTGTGGGTGCTTGAGTCCCAGAGCACCCCTGGAGTTGGTACCTATGCTCTGGGACACTCCCACACTAGCATCAACTTCCTGAACACCACAATTAGCTTCAACAATGGAACCCTACAGACAACTATATACAAGGAACCCTTGGATCATCACACCTACCATCATAGATCCAATAACCACCCCAAACACATAAAGAAATCTGTTATATACAGCCAGGCACTCAGATACCACAGAATATGCTCCAAGGAGAAAGTCTGGGATAGACACCTTAACACACTCAAAACAAGTACATTCCACCAGAGAAGTAGATCACATCATGAAATGGGCCACCCAAATACCTCGACAGAACCTGCTTCAATACAGAAATAAAACCCCCTCTGACTGCACACCCCTACTTGTCATCTGCCACCTCACACTGGAACCCATATGGGGTATCATGGAACAACTACAACCCACACTTTATGGGGACCCCATCCTGTAACAAATGTTTCCCAACCCCTCCCCACCCCTTTCTGGCCTTCAAACAATCCCCCCACCAACTTCTCCAAGCTCTTCATCAGAAGCAAATGCCTCACAGACCAGGACACACCAACTCAAAGCAGCATCAGACCCTGCCAGAACAACAGATGTAAAACCTGCAGACATCTCTCCACTGCTATAATGATCAACATCACAGGAGCCGACTTCCTTCTTTACCCAGAGGTGCTCAACTCCCATTCCGCCCCAGGCCCTACCCCCCACTCCACCCCTTCTAGCAAGTCCCCACCCCCGCCCTGCCTCTTCCCATCCAGTTCTGACCCCTCCCACAAGCGCGCCCCATCCCTGCTCCTCTCCCTTTCCCCAGCGCCTCCTGCAAGCCGCGGAACAGCTGATTGTAGCAGGCGCTGGGAGGGAGGGGGAGGAGTTGATTGGCGGGGCTGCTGACGGGCGGGAGGCACTGTCGGGGGAGCTGGCTGCCGGTGGGTGCTAAGCACCCACTAAATTTTGTTCTTGGGCGCTCCAGCACAACATCCACCACAACGCAGCTATCAAGAGCCATGAGTCCTCCTACACTTGCCTATTACAACATGTGGTGTACCTCATTCAGTGCACTAAATGCCCCAATAATCACTATGTTAGTGAAACCAGGTAATCACTATGCTCTCAAATGAACTCACACAGGAAAATAATAAAAGACAAAACCACCACACTACCTGTGGGTGAACACTTTGCACAAAGTGATCACTCTATATCTTATCTCTCAGTCCCCATCCTCATAGGGAACCTGCACAACACTTTCAAAAGATGATCCTGGGAGCTTAAATTTACAATTTTGCTAGACACTAAAAATCATGGTCTTAATTACAACAATCTGTAATCCACTAATCCCCCCTTTTTGTCCTATGACTACAGGGATGTTAACGGGACATTTCACCTTAGAATATGTGCTAACTACTTATGCTAAACTATCTGTTCCATCTTGTATTTAGCTACGACAGTGACTGCCTTTCCCAGATCTGAGGAAAAGCTCTGTGTAGCTCGAAAGCTTCTCTCTCACCCCAACAGAAATTAGTTCAATAAAAGATATTACCTCATCCACCTTGTCTGGCTGAAAACTGCCATGTCACCAGTTTCTACTATTTACCACTTCTGTATGGGTTCCCCATTGGCTCAGATGCCCTGCTGCCCTCTGTAGGCATTTCCCCAAACCTATTCATACATTGTGCCAAAATGAGCTATCATGAAATAAATTGTTCATAATATGATCCTCTCTCTTCTGTCTTGCATGCTTTGAGGAGCAGTGAAATAGTTAATGATATTGACACTTAAAACATCAAAGTATTAATTTCAATAAATGAATGGAGTAGGTCAGACCTCTCATAAGTATTGTTTCAAGTTCTGCAAATGCAAGCAGCTCTCACTGCATCACTTACCCTCAAAAACCATGAACAAAGTGTATCTTAGCAACAAAAACAGCTAGAGACTAATTTAAAACACAAAAAGCAAACTTAGATTTTGGAGAACAAGGTGGCAGTATAACTAAAGTAATGCTAGTATGCTGTACCACCACATACCAGCCTAGTCAGTGTGCTGAAATAATTTTTTATATAAATTTATAAAGGAATAATTCTTACTGCTGACGTTGAAAACTGGTTTATGCTATCATATTGCTCCAGTGCATTAAATGTGAAATAGATCCCCAGAACTTTGTTATACGTAGAAGAATGCTTTGAAGGTTTGATTATTTCTAGGGCTCTGAATACTTTATACAGTTGATTGTAATTCCATTATATCCAAGGTCAGTCTGGTTTCACTTTATTTTCAAAATAAAAAAAAATTAAAAAAATCAGAAGTACAGTTTGCAAGAACTGCCAACCTGCTGTTGTGTTCTCTCTATGTCAATTTTCCCACTGTGATTAGTCTCAGGACTATGAACTAAGTGAAAATGAAGCATAATACATTTTTGATCCATGCCTCAAGATGTTAAATACTGGAGACAGCTCTATTGAGGCTGAACCCCGTCTGTGAGTGCTTTGTTGGAAGCAGTTTGCACTTCGCAAGATCAGCCAGTTTGACTGTTGAATTTCTAAACACTGTTCTATGATGGCTAATTAGCTGCTTTATGTGTGGATTTATCATACTGCTTACAGTGGAATAACGTGGACATAGAAGAGGGAGAATTTGGGACAGTGCACCATCTTCATGATTCCTTACAAAAGATCCTTTCAAGGCCTTCTGATGGAACCTCTATAGTTAAGCACTGAGCTCAGTGGCTGCCATTCCACTTTAAACATTTCGCTCCTTCAGCACATGGTGAAAGAGTTTTCTAGAGATCACAGCAATGCAGAAGCAGCATTACTAAGGGGAGATATAACAGGACAAGGAAACAGGCCTTGGATCAGGACTGAACAGAAAAATTGGGATTATGGCACACAAAAGTAAAAACATAGGAAAGATGAACAAAGTTTAGGAAGAACATAAGCAGAAGTCATCAGATATAAGTAGTATTAGAGAAACTGTAAAATATTACTTCATTCAGTACTAAAAGATGTTCCAGGGTGTGACACACAGGAGGCCGCCAGTGCAGCTGCTGCATCCTGTTACTATAGATCCTTGTAACATTCCATTAATCTAAGTGGACATTCTGTAGAAAACAGCTGACAGAACATACATGTCCCCTGTGGGAGAAGCAAAAGGACTGAATGGGAAAAGTAGAGCTGAACAAACAAATTAGAATAATTTATTTAAAAATTTTTGCTTTTTGGGGCCAAAGGTTGATGCACAAAAGTGCCTGCACAAACATTATAGTATTTTCAAATTTAGTCATCGTTTGCCTATTTCTTCAGTTTGCAAATAATTCAGTACAGATTGTGGCATACATTTGAAATTTGAATCCATGTGTGTTACAAAAGACACATATGATATGATTTCTGTTCCTTGACAGGAAGATGCATCAGTATGTCACTAAGAAAGCATGAATCAGAATTATACAATTAAAGATACAAAATGAAATTCACTTTTTATTCTTACTAGTCAAGTTCTACAGGACTGAAATACGTGCTTAAGTGCTTTGCTGAATTGGGGTTTATGGAAGCAGAAAAGTGATTAAAATATAGTTATTGATGGAAAATTTTAGACCTTGAGGAACTGTACCTTTTTAAAACTAGTTTTACAGAACATTTACATGAGATGCTTTTGGTGTTACGGTAGGATTTTTAAAATCTCTCACCGCACTGGCCGAAACTCTGCTCCCGTCAAGTGCTTTTGAAAATCTTACTTTAAAGACTGAGGTGTAAAATTTGATTTCATGTAGAGATATCATCTAAAAAGGCTGTACCTTCTTATTTCCAAAACTTGCTTCACTGGTTTTGGAACTAATCCTTGCTCAATATAAATATTTACTAAACAGAAAGGACATGAATGATTTTCTTTTGAATCACTATAAACAGAATAGTGCATGCACTATGAAGATACTGTGGCTTACTATACAAACACCTATTGGTTTATAGTGAGCGACAACAAAAGCCATCTTTTTTAAAAAAGTTTTCAAGCAAGAACCAGTTGCAGATCTTTTCCCTCTCCCTACCGCCCCTGCCCCCACCTCCAGACACCACACTTCCACCTAATTCGCTGTCTCAAATTCTCATTCCTCACTTGTGTATATTTAGTTCTGGGAGAAGAGGTTGCATTGCTGGGTAACAATCCCATTTGCAAAGTAAAGAGCAGCAGGAACGAGTTAGGGAGGGGTCTATTTCTCCTTGACTAGAAGGATAGTAGGTGGTATGTTTCAAAGGCTGAGGAAAAAGATGACATTCAGTGAGAGGACCCTATAAGGGAAACTTAAACTTGCAAATCCAGATGGGAAACTCTTACAGATGGGACCATTGCCAAATGAATATAGGTCAAATTTGCAACCTAAATACCAGTGTCCTTTTAAACACAATTTTAGATAATAAAAAAGTTGCTAAATTAGTAGCGCTGGGTGTTGAAAGGGTACCTTTGCCATGTTTGAGTCACAGTAAAATTAACATATATACTGCCTATTTTGATACATTGCAGCACCATTTTCTGTTTAGACAATAACAAATCACCATAGCAGCGCAGTAGCCCTGGTTACCGTAAGATCAGTACAACGAAAGAAGAACACTCTTGGTTGAGGATTGGCTGGCTAAACTGCTGAACATTTGCTCTCAGTTTCCAAGGCAACATTGCTGAGCACATTTTTTTACCTCATAAATTTATTGCAGAGAAGCTTGTAAAATGCAGATCAAAACTGAAATGGAGATGGCTAGTCTGCTCATTAGAGCCAACTTATATCAAGGACTCAGAGCTTCACTCCTAATATTTTGTAACCAAAACAAAATTCAGCACTGAAGCTTTAAAATGTATTTGAATATTCCCTCATACAATTTTACCATATCACAGCTGTCAATTTATACAGCTCTCTCTCTGTTTGCCATTCTACTTTAAGTGCAATTAACTTAGAAGAACGTATCTTTTGCAGACACCTCTATTAGATGGTATTAATATAGCAAATAAAAAAAAGAAAGGAGACAATAATGCTAAGCAGCTTCATTTCAGAAGAGTTCCTCTCTATTTATTTAGCACCAGCTTCGCTGAGCTTCTTTCATACATATCAACCAAGTTAACTGCAGTAAATTAGTGAAAACACATTAAACTTCCATTGCCTTATGCAAACACTAGCCCACAAGCAAAGACAGTGTGTTTTTAATCATCCCTTACTACGGTCCTTTCCTTTTTCCTTGTGAGAGCCCCACAGAGATTTACACTAGGAAATAAACAAATTAAGAGGTCCACTTGTGTTCCCACTGAAGCCAATAAGAGGATAACTAGGCCTAAACTCACAGCTGACTTATCAGTCAATTAAATTGCTCCTGGAGCCACAGGTAGTCTCAGTAGGTTTCTGGGTGAAATTTCATGGAGTGCCTGAGCTCCTAACTCATCCCCTCCCTCTTTGGTCTTGGGGTATGTCTACACTACATGTCAGTGGACTCACAGCCATTGGGCTGCAAGGATGTGAAACTGCAGTGTAGGCATTCAGGCCCAGAGTCCAGGCTCCAGCTCGAGCCCAAATGTTAACACTGCAATTTTATAGCCCCACAGCCCAAATCAGCTGATCTGACCCACCCATGGGTATTTAATTGCAGTGTAGACATACCCTTATTTAGAGGCCAGAAACAATAACTTGGGATCTTCTTCCAATATTTGGGTATTTTGCCAGTCTGTTTTCTTTCATATTGTAAAGTATGTGACACTTGATAATTTATAAATTTTCAAATTTGATCTTGACAAAATATCATTACTCCTTACAGGAGTTACCTAATTATTCTATGCTACTAGCCTTACAAGACTTACCTTTAACACTGTGACAAGCTGTCATATTTATTAGTTTAACAGATGACTCAGGTTTAACTTTTTCCTCCCCTCATAGTCGAAGAGAAAGGCTCTCTGTCAATGAAATTTGAAACCAAAAAGGAAACAGAAGTAAAACATTAGAAATTAGAAAGGCCATTGCCAAGGATAGTGAATGTCCTCTGTGTTTTATTCCTGGCTTTTTTATTAACCAACTGTGTGGGAGGGTAATGGGTTCATTATTTAAGATGTGTAGCTTCAGTATAAATCAGGCCTGCACAACTCGTAAAGCGGCGAGGGCCATATTACTCCAAAGAAAACAGCTGAGGGCCGAAACCCCGCGGCCCTGCGGAAACACCCCCCCCAGCGCCGCCCGGCCCCGCGGAAACAAACCCTCCTTCCCTAACACCGCCCCGCCGAAACAGCTAAGGTTTGGGGGGGAGGAGGTGTGATACTTTATTAAAAATTTTTCAATTAAATCAAAAATTTTTAAACTATTTTAATTGTTTTTATTAATCATGGAAAAATGAAAAATATCTGTTCCGTTGAAAGAAAACATTTGTACTTTTCATAATTACCTTGCAAATTTAATGAGAAATATTACATCTCTTTTCGGCAACAAGCTTGTCGCATTCGGGGGTCATATTTGAAGTGGATATTTTCATAATGTCTTCCAAATGGTCGTCAGTCAGAGAAGAACGTTGCTTGTTTTTATTCATGTTCATGATGGAAAATGTTTGTTCACATATGTAAGTGCGTCCAAAAATGCTGAATGTTTTCAGTGCAACTTCATTGTCCAGACTTTTGTAGAAGTCCCGCAAGCTGCTTTCTCTGTGCTTATTTCGGTAAACTGCCGAACACTGAAGTTCAATAACCTCCAACTGCAAATCTAGTGGCACTTCCTCTGGATCCACAGAAAAGGGATCTTCAATCAGCTTCAACTGGATGTCTTCTTCTTTAGACAAAGTAAGTCTTCTGTCAAATTCTTCAATCAAAAGAATGATGTGCTTTGCATATTTTTCTCCTAACTTGGCGTGTTTGTGCTGAGGGATACGCTGTGCACAAGTGGGAAAGTGACACATTTCACCTTTTGACAGCTGACTTCTGAAAAGTTTCAATTTCATTTTGAAAGCTTTCACTGCTGCACACATTTGAAATATAAGTTGATTTTTTCCCTGAAGTTGAATTTTGAGATCATTCAGGTGTGCTGTAATATCACAAAAGAAAAAGAGATCTTGATTCCAGGACTCATTTTCAAGTTCTGGGAATTTTATTGGCCCATTTTCTAGGAATTTTGCTACCTCCTCTTTCAAAGCAATGAAACGCTGGAGCACTCTTCCTCGACTCAACCACCTCACTTCTGTATGGTAGATTAAGTCATTGCACTCGGTGTCTACCCCTTCAAGAAAGGCTCGAAATGTCCTATGTTTTAGTCCTCTAGAACGGATGTAGTTTACAATGGAAACTACCACTGACATTACATGCTCAAATTTTAAGACTTTGCTACACAAAACCTGCTGATGTATAATGCAGTGATGTTTGGTTATTTCTCTCCCGATAAATTCTTCAAGAAGAGTAACTGCTCCAACATTTTTTTGGCACATAGCTGGAGCACCATCAGTACAAATGGCCACCAAGTTTGTGAAATCTAATCCCGACTTATCATTCATGCACTTTATCACTTCACTGGAGATTTCTTTTCCGGTTGTGCGACCTGTCATGGAGCACATGCCAGCAAGTTCTTCAGTAATTTCAAAGTTTTTATCAATACCTCTAATAAAAATAAGAAGTTGGGCAGTGTCTTTTAAATCGGTGCTTTCATCCATAGCTAGGGAGTAAAAGCAGAATTCACTGACTCTCTGCTTTAACTGATCACTTAGATTGGTAGAAATGTCAGCTATGCTTCTCCGTACAGTCATGCGTGATAGACTGACATTCTCAAATATTCCACTCTTTTCTGGACATAACTCAGATACAGCAATCAACATACACTTTTTTAATAACTCGCCTTCTGTGAAGCATTTCCCAGCAGCAGCAATTTCCTTAGAAATTTTAAAGCTTACTTTAGTAACTGTATCATTCTCAGTGCTCACTTTCTTGAAAATTTGCTGTTCTCTACTAAGGTTTTTCGCTAAACTGGCTGCTTTAATTATTTTTTCATTTGGGCTCAATTTGGCGAGATTGGGATGCTTAGTTTCAAAGTGCCGCCGAAGGCTGTATTCTTTCGGAATGGCTAACGTTTCGCGACACACGAGGCACAGTATGTTGTCTTTCGAAATAGTACATAAGTATTTATTTGTCCATTCAGTGTTGAAAACTCTGTGCTCTGATTCTATTTTTCTCTTTTTCTTTTCACTTATGGTATCCATTATGAAGCTCAAGATTTTGTTGAATAAATTCACACACAAGGGAAACACTCACAGTCACACACAAAGAGAAGAGATATCTCACGGCGCATGGCACACTAGCAAGGCACTGACGGTGTGTGGAAGCCTGTAGGTCCAGGGGTCACTATATTACTGCACACAGCAGTCAATCAATGCAGTTGTAGATAAATCTCTGCATTATGCATTTTTGTATAACTTTTATATGACTTTGTATTGAACCTTGGTACTATGTTATAGCGGGCTCCTAAGATAGTATAATTAAGGTAAAAGAAAAATTTCTTCTGTGCAAATTTTTGAAGCAGAGTTCAAATTTGTGTGCCATGAGGCAAATGAGCCCAAGTGAATAAAATGCTTATACATTTAAAAAGTTTTAATTTGCAATTTGTGTCAATTTATATGGGTTTTCAGATAGAGACATCATAAGTAAAAAAAGAAAAACAAAAGTTTGTGTTTTAAATTGAAAATTTTCCTAAAAAATATCAATAAATGATTATCAGCCAAGAATAGGATATGTAATTACAAATGCATTTTAATTTCCTTATTGGTCGAAATGTCAAAGACTGCTAAACTAACCTTACTGTTTTTCCCTGCGATCTTTTTCATTTGCCCATTTAATATAAACTCTGTCCAGATCTCAGTCCTCAATCCAGCTGGTAACTCTTAATACACATCAGCACCTCACACAGAACCCCCCGTCGCTAGTTTCCCAATACACACAGATTTCTCCTCCCTCCCTCCCAGTGCCCTTCCCCACAGCCCCACCACCACAACTAAACAATGCCCCACACAGACCCCCAGTGCCCTGACACACACAGATCTCCCCCACTGCCCAGCACCCCCCAACAGGCCCCCACTGCCTAGCACCCCAAAACACACAAACCTCCCCCACTGCCCAGCGCCCTCCACACCCTCACAGCCCAGCACCCCCCCGCACACCTCCCAGACACTCACTCCACCACACCCTTCCCCCTTCCCTGGCTGCACTCACCAGCCCTGCTGGGAGGTCTCTGGCTCCTAGGGTGAGAGCGGCAAGGGGAGTCTCCAGTGGTGAGCTGGAGCCAGTTCGCACCGGTTCGCGGGAACCGGTTGTTAAATTTAGAAGCCCTTTTAGAACCAGTTGTCCTGCGCGGGACAACCGGTTCTAAAAGGGCTTCTAAATTTAACAATCGGTAAGTTGAAGTGACCAGGAGCGTAGCTGGGAAGCAGAGGGAGCGGCTGCTCCCCCTGAGCACATTATCCAAAAGTGGCGCCTTAGGAGCCGACCCCATGGGTGCTCCAGCTCTCCGCCCCGCTCCCCGGCCCAAGCTCACCTCCGCTCCGCCTCTGAACACTCCGGCCCGCTTCTCCCCCTGCCCCCCCGCTTCCCGCGAATCAACTGTTCGCGCGGGAAGCCTGGGAGGGCAGAGAAGCAAGTGGCGGCTTCGCGCTCAAGCCCAGGGAGGCGGAGACGAAGCGGAGATGAGCTGGGGTGGGGGGAGCCACCTGCGACACAGCAGGTAACCCGGGGGGAGGGGCGCGCAGGGGAACCGCTCCCCGCCCCAGCTCACCTCCGCTCCGCCTCCCTGGGCCTGAGCGCGAAGCCACCACTTGCTTCTCAGCCCTCCCAGGCTTCCAGCGCGAACAGCTGATTCGCGGGAAGCAGGGGGGCTGCAAGCTCAGCCTGACCCGGTGCTCCAGGCACTGCGCGGTGGCGGCGTGGCCCAGGGGGCCGGCAGCACGCGAGGGCTCTGTGCCCGTGCCCCGCTTGGGGCGGGGGGGCCAGTGGCGCGTGAGGGCGCAAAAATATCCTTGCGCCGGCGTCGGGTCGGGGGTCGAGGGGCGCCTGAAAGCCCCGCTCCCGCAGCTCTGATTGGGCTGGACTCAGCCGCCCGCATTGCTGGCTCCTGTCAGTGGGCGGGCACGCCACAGGGAGCTGCCCCAGGAAGCGCCGCCATGCCAGTCTCGGGACTTTGGCGGTGATGGTGAGCGAGCGGTTAAAGGGCGTCCCGACCGATGTGCGGTTGGGACGCGAGACAGATGTGTCCGTGGGGTTTAGAATCCCCCCGCGGGCCGCACAGTGAGCCCCCACGGGCCGTATGCGGCCGTATGTTGTGCAGGCCTGGTATAAATGTTTGTAAAATAATTTGAGATACAAGAATAAAGTGTTCTACAATTGCTAATTATGAAAATATGTTCCATACCTAGACAAATTAGATTTTCATTGTGAAACACACAGCTCACAGCTATTTAACATCTGGACTTTATATCAAAGAGAAAGTGATTTAATTCAATTTGGGATCATGTTGGCAGTCATCCAAATTATGGCCACAGTGACTGGAGTATAAACGGGGCAGCATAAGTACCTTTTATTTTACACTACTGAGTTCTAAAGGACATCATGGCCTCAGGACCTTGCAAAATTTTCTAAAGTTGAATATTGTGCAAACCCATATTAATCAATTAAAATTAATTTAGGCTCAGTCTATGCATCCAGCTTTTTATAACAGCACTTAACAGAATTATTATGAAAGGGTCAGAATTTTCTTTATAAACTTTGCTATTAAGGATTTTACACTTAACTGTAACAAAATTAGGTCTGAAGACTGGCACTGGGAGGTAAGAATGGTCATACTGGGTCAGACCAATGGTCCATCTAGCCCAGTATCCTGTCTTCTGACAGTGGCCAATGCCAGGAGCTTCAGAGGGAATGAACAGAACAGGCAATATCAAGTCATCCACCCCCTGTCATCCACTCCCAGCTTCTGGCAAACTGAGGCTAGGGACACTCTTCCAGGAACTTATCTAGTTCTTTTTTGAACCCAGTCATAGTTTTGGCCTTCACAACATCCCCTGGCAAAGAATATGAGCATACAGACAAATTCTCTAACAGTCCTCTATTACTTTTGCTTACACAATGTTTTTATTTAACACATGGAGAATGTATTCTTTTAATATCCCTATTTCTTTAACAGATATTTGCTTAATGGCCCACCTTATAGTCAAAGAATTGGAATCCTGCATGACTGAAGTAGTTTGGCGAGACAAACTCCTCTAAAAAGATCTACTTAGCTTTTGTTTATACTATTATGGTTAAAACAAGATCTTGAATCAGACAAAGGGGAACCTTTTATATTTGAACTTCCTATTCTTTTTCTCTTTGGCAATGTCACTCCCTTACTAGAAGGTGACTGCATATTGGTAACTAAAGGCAAAATATTAAACAAATAATATTAAGCTTCAGACCAAGGTCTGGTGTGCACTTAAAATTTTTGCCAATATAGCTGTCAGCTAGAAATGGGGCAGGGAAAAATGACACCTCTAGAGCCCTGCGTGGACACAAAATTTGCATCTGCATCCTATCTGCAAGAATGATCCGCGGACGCAGATATCCATGGATATAAAGTGGATATCCACAGATTTGCGGGACTCTAGATTCAAAATTTGTATCTGATCTGCAAAAATGGCCCATGGATATTTACAGCTATAAAGTGGATATCGGTGGATTTGCAGAGCTCTAGACACTGCTAACCAGCACAAGTCCTAATGTAGACACATCTATACCAGGAAAAAAAGTTCTTTTGCCAGTATAGCTCATTTGGGGAAATAGAATAAGTTATACTGCAACCCTCTCTACCTCAAGGCAGGGGCTTTGTCTGGACAGGAGAAAGGGTAGTGGGCTCCTTTAAGAACTCCCCCTCCTTACGGACTAGGAGGTGATGGCTGGGAAGTGGGTGGAAAGTATCACCTGGGGGCAGGGAGGCACTAAGCCATTGTCCTCTGCACAGCTGGGGGAGGTTATATAAACCTTATTCCTCAGCCTGAGCCCCTCTAAAACCTATACTGACTAGGTACTTATTCCATAGGGTTTCTGGTTCCCTGATAAACTGGATAGGGAAGTGGACTATGGAGAAGAAATCCCTCAAAGAAGCTGGTGAACAGGGTTAAGGCTTCTAATGTCTGGTAGAGTGAGGAGAGAACACCCCTTTACCTTCATATGAGGGGAGTGTGGTGGAGTCCCACCCATGGGCTGGGAACCAGCTGTGGAGGCCCGGGGTGGGCAGCTGATAGCAGGAAATGATTAAAGAATCATTGAAAAGCACTGTACGAGTTATTGCCAGTAGTTGCCAGATGAGTTAAATTAATAAAGCTGCAGTGTAATTAAACCTTGCATCTTGTCTTTTTTTCCTGAATGTCCAGGACAATAGCAAAAGAACTCACTGGTATAAGCTGTGTCTTCACTAGAAAGATTTGCTAGGATAGCTTACCAGCAAACCCCTTCTAGAGACAAATCCTAAATCAGACTGTAGAAATAAGATTACAACAGCCAGTTAATAGCTCATCTCCAACTGGCATATTCTTTTAGAAACGTGTTACACATTATCACCACTTCTAGATACATATAGTCTTCAAAAATGTGGAGAGTTAGAACTCAAAGATCCCCAAACTAAAGGTAAGTTTGACCATTGTAAATGCACAACATAAATAGAAAGAAAAAAAAGTCAGGCACTGGTAAGAACAACTGCACCAAAGTAATTCCTTTAAATGAACACATTTAATTAATTTGTGGGGAAATTACAGAATAAGATCTTCAGGGCAGGGAACATGTCTTAAGGATATATCTAGACCCTAATACAATTGGGTCCTGAATGGGATCTTTGGGCGTAACTATATTACAAATAATAATGCTGTATCAATACTAAATGCTATTTTTCCTTAAAAAACACAGAAGTCCAGTATAAAGTAATGCTAAATTTACTCTATAGAAACAAAAAGCAACTTAAATATTATACTTGATTTACTTATACCACCTTTATTATATCACTGTCAAAGTCACATTTTCATGCCCTTCACTTTCACCATGTGCAATTCTGAGAAACGTACGAGGGAGCTGATCCAGCTGACAGGCAGTACAACTAAAATGACAGTTCTTGTACTCCTTAGTGATCCAAACACCAGAAGATACAGATGTGCATCCTGGTTTTGTTCCACTGTTTACTTTTCTGAAGGAGTCTGCAGGATAAACGTTCGTGACAGCCATAATCTTTATAAGAAGATTAATAGACATGATTTTTCTTCTCTTCTTACAATCACTTGTGTGATTTATTATACTTAACAGCAGCTACTTATGATTTTTGGCCAAAGAGCTTTACATTTAGCCATGAAGCAATACTTTTTTATACAAAGGGGGAAAGAGTTAGACTGTTAGGGTCCTAAAAAGCTGAGAAAAGCAAGGAAACGGAGGATCACATTCCACACTTTCAAAAATCCTGCAGACTTCTGTAATAACTAGTCAAATGGGGTGACAGAAGCACAGCATTACAGTTGTAACTGCAAAGCTTTTGTTTTTGGTCTATTTCACCTAGAACCAAAACATATTGAATTTGGTTTCTGCAGAATAAAATTTTCTATTTGAAGGCCTGCAATAAATAGTACACTTAGATGAGTCCCTGAATGATAATTTAATGACAAATTCACAGGTAATTTAAATACTTATGTATGTACAGTAAACACTAAAAGACAGTGCACAGTAAAAATCATGAGGCTAAAAATGTCAAACTCAAATACAGCAAATATATATTTTTTTCTGTACTGTAGTACATGCAGGTTTCAAATCAGTGAATTGCTAAAATATGTATTACTCTTAACTGGTACATAGTCAAGACTTTGTAAATGTCAAGTGTTAATGCATTAATGCTTAGTGACTGGAAGCTGCATTTATCCCCATGGGCAAAAGCAGGCTCTGAGAGGCAACTGTC
This sequence comes from Terrapene triunguis, assembly GCF_002925995.2. Taxonomy (NCBI): domain Eukaryota; kingdom Metazoa; phylum Chordata; order Testudines; family Emydidae; genus Terrapene; species Terrapene triunguis. The sequence goes on along the minus strand of NW_020664444.1, from coordinate 21,390,443 downwards.
CTTTCAAAGTTCTGCACAAAGCATACCTCTTTTATAACAAGTGACAGAAATTATTGCAGAGAAATTAGATTTCTACTCCTATTCTGTGCTACCTAAAAATGCTAAAAGTCAGCTCTCAGGTGAAAAGAAGTAGCAGCACTGAATCTATGTATATATCTTCCATTCAAGGCACTCAAGTGCAAAGTATTAAAACATTTAATAGATTTCAGGTTTTAAAAACTGTTCACTTTTCAAGAAAACTTCACTTTTGAACAATAATTTTATATGCTAGAAAAAAATCCTTTCATACAACAGAAAGACCAACAAACCCAAGAGGGTGCCACTTTTATGTAGTCATATTTCTGACCAAAACAGACACTTCTGATAGGAAAGAGGATTGTCAAGTTAATGAGTCATCCACAGTTATTTTTCTTTAAACAGAGGCACAGAATTATGAGCATTTTAACAGCTGCCCCACTGTCAATGGAAGAGCTGTAATTTAGATATCATGTTGACAGAAAGGGTGGTTTATGGATATTAAGGGCAAAAGCAACATATTATGCAAAATGGCACCCGTATTCCACCAATCTGAAATTTAACACATCTTCACTTATACAAGACAGTGTACATGTCTATAGCCAGTTTCTCTTATTTTAAGAGATTCTTCTTCATCCTTTAGCACCTGATTTTGGTAGGTCCTAGGACACCCTTCATTTAAAGCTGAACTACTCCAGAGATGGCAAAGACACTAGGAAGAATAAAATGATGCACTAATTAATGCTGTTTAAAGACAACTTGTCTTTTGTACACAAAACTTGTTTTCAACAATAAAGACCTCGGGAATGTTGAAATATGGTGGAATGACATTAACAGGACACAACTGTCTATACCAAGAGAAAATTAATATCTAATAAACTTTACCAAAGTACTATCTAAGGCACATCAATATGGCCTAATTAATCATCTTTTGGTTTTCGCTTGAGAAATGGCCTCTGCATAGGATATGTGAATGAAGTCATAAAGCTGCTTAGCATTGACAGCATTGCCCAGAATTTCCGAGAGTTTGTCCTGTGACAGAGTTACCAGCTCTGAAATGCTCTTAACGTGGTTCATTAAGACACGGCAATTTTTGGCATTTACACCTGGTATTTTTAATAAGAAGTCCTGTGGGCCAGGATTATACTTGTCTGACTCAGGAACGATTTCAGAATCTGCTGTAATGGCCATTGCTATTGCTGCATCAGGCTGTGGCCTGTTCTTTTTCAACTCCTCAAACAACTCAGCAGTGGCATGGGGAGACGGACACCATAGAATACGTAACCTTGGGAAATGAAGAGTAAGAAGGGTGAGTTTAGAAGTAATATCGTTACTGGAAATCTCTTGATGTAGAGAGCCTCGTGAAGTGAGAGAGAAAGATTTGCTAGGGTCGAATTCAATCAGAAGAATTGGTCGCTTATAATAACGAGACATAGAAATGCATTGGGAATAGAGCCTCCCATTATTTAAGGAACCGATCAAATCGCTGATACTCTTCCGCTCTATGCAGATATCAGGGGTGAGAATGTAATCTCCAACTTCCAAAGTAACAGGTTCAATGTCAATGCCACGACGATGAATCAGAGATGGAAGCTCACTGCGAAATTCTCGCATATCCACTATTATAGTTTGTTGAACGCTCTTCTGTTCCTGTCCACCTAATGAATAAACAGTTTATAGTGAATCTCTTTCATATGAGTGACTGCTGTATTTTGCATAAGACCACACATTTAAAATTCTGCAAATACTTTTATAAAATCTCAATGTTCAGGGTTTGTCATTTAATTAACGAATTAGAAAAATCCTATAACCCAATATGTAGTATAGTTTGAATATTAGGGCACTAACATCACATTCAGAGTGTTGGGTTTTTTTTTTTTAAAACCTCAAATTGAAAAAACACCTTAAGGATATTTTCATTGCTTTCATAATGGATGGATACCACCCCTTCACCCCAGAGATCCTTAGTATGGGATTTACTATACCATTGAATCAGCCTATCACTAATTAAAAAACAAACAAACTAGCTTGCACCTACTAGACAAAGTTTTAAAATGCAGCTGTATTGAGCATATATAAGAATGTACTAAGAAGGCTTTGCAAGATCTGTGAGCCTTGTGAGAGGAATTTAAACTATAGTAAATGGCTATTGAGTAATTATGATTCAACTGGCTGATCATGAGAATTTTAATCCATCTGTAGACAAAAATCTATTTAAACACATTGGGCAAATGTAGGCAAAAAAAGTTGTACTCAAAGAAAATTATGCTTACCTTAAACTCTAAAAAGCAAGGAACATTGACAATTTGGTATGAAGCTGTTCATATTTACTCCCAACCGTCCGCCACCCAAATGGGATAGTTTATCATATTATTGATGTATCTGGGCCTTTACATATTTGCAGGAGGACAAGATTCCACCCTTGAATATAAACAAGTTTGGCTCAAGAGCTGGTATAGATGGGACTGGGAAAGATATAAGTGATGGAAAGCTAAGTGAAAGTAGCAAGTTTTAAGGAGGGATTTAAAATATAAAAGCAATGTAGTTTGTCACACAAACTAAAGTTCCAGGTGTGGGTGGAGGGTGGTCAGTATTAAACTGAAAGTGGGAGGAGACAAATGGAGCATAATGGAGAACAGATTAGGTAGAGCATATGGCAAGAGAGGAATGCTGAAGGAAATGAGAGCCAAGATGTAGGCAGGGGCAGAGCTGTGAAGATGATGGCAGGGGCAAAGATGAGAACAAGGAGTTTGAATTTCTAAGGAAAGGAGAGAAAAAACTGTGAAGAGACTGAAATAAGGACAAACATTGTCAGAGTGGCAGCAAAAAAAGATGATTTTTTTTCTGCAGTGTTTTGGATAGAAATCTTAGAAGAGACACATATTGAGGATGTATTATGTATCTCTTCTCTGCTTTGTATCCAAAACACTGCAGCAAAAATCTCCTTCCTTTTGCAACCACTCTGACAATATTTCCCCCTTATTTGAATCCCTTCACTGGCTTCTTCTCTCCTTTGAAGAAACTATTTGTGGAACACCCAAAATTAATGAATACATTTGCTTTTGAGGTTGAAAACTAAACCTTAATCTTCCATCAACAGAGCTGTCAGTTGGCTGTATTTGCACATTTGTTAGGTATTGGCTGAATTCTGTTTACCATAAGAACAGTCCTTTCTACCAAGTTTTTGGATATTCATATTAGTTTTCCAATATATGTTTATCTTTCTACATTCTAAGTAGTATATTGTGTGTTCAGTTTGCAAATGAAACCTACTCACTCTATAAGTCAATGGGAATTTTGCACATCTATCAAAGGAACAGAAGGCCCTGATGGCCCAACTTTTCTGCTTTAAAAGGACAGCATCACTTTAAACTCTCCCCCTTCTTAAGTCTTCACACAGCAGGCATCATTCACTCTGGCTGAGAAGAAATAAACAGGCCTCCTTACAGAGTCAGTTAATACAGCTACTTTATGAGTCAGAGGAGTTGGTAGTGTGTGCTGCACAGCACTGCTTCCTGCCACCTTCCAAAGCTTATAGCACCGCTTCTGCAGCAGTTCCAAACATTACTGGCCCAGGCAACTAGACTTTCAGTCAAAAGAGAGATTTTTTTTATAAGGCAGTGCAGGACATTTAAGCCACAGACCTGGCTTTGCATGCAAATTGGACCAAATTTAGTCCCAGAGCAAGTGATTTCAGCTCCCAATGAAGATCATGGGAATTGCACCCACTGCCAACAGAGCTGATTTTTGCCCTATGTATTTTTAAATGCTCTGACAGGTATCTTGGAGCATTATGTCAGGCTCTGTACAAAATCCTTTTAAATTGCACCCAAAGGTGTGCTAAGCACAAAATAAGACAGATTCTTGCCCTGAAATGCATGTGGTCTAAGTAGATAACACATTCACACAGATGTTCAGAGAAAGGATATGACACAAGATGACTATAAGCAAGAATTTGGTTACACTTTAATCGTATTCTAACTTGTTCCTTTTTTATCCTTATTAGCTGATCTTTTAGATAGTTAACTCCTGCATGTCTTTTATAAATTTGAGCCTTTGATTAGTACCCTAACCTTCTTCCTACTGCTTAAAAAAAAAAAAAAAAAGCCAGCCACTTTCCCTCTTACTGCAGCACATGTAGCCTTGCCCTGAGGAGTCCACCCCTAGACTTCTTTGTGTTCACTCTCCTCTATACCTTGACTTATATAAAACAGTTGCATCTTGCTCTTGTGGAAAGATATTGCTGTCACCCCCATTCTCTTTCTGCCTTAAAATCTCACAATGAGAGAGAAGGGACAAGTTCTTTTGCCCATTGAAATCAATTGGAGTTTTACTATTACTTTAACAGGTGAATGATTGAGCTCTTATCAATCAATTTGAAACATTAAACCAATACACTGCAAGCCATGACATCTTCCCTCTAATCCAGGAGGGTAGGATGTGACTCTCTACAATACTCAGCCGCAAAGATGGTTAGATTTACTACATGACATTTCTACAGTGATCCAAGGTGCTCCATTTTCACCTCTAAAGGGCAGGGTGCACTGATTCTGTAGCACTTCCTAGACTCTGAGGACAGAGATCTGAACTCAAATGCCAACGTGTTACTGCTAGACCATTAAGAGCATGCACGACAGATTTCTGAAATAATAATATGCTAGATATTTCTGTCAAACACTTCTCATTATATAACCCAAAGCCCTACAAGTAGCTCCAGGAATTGCTAAAACTCACCTGCTTTGCGTGTGTCAGTAGAAACAGTTGCAGAAGTAGAATCTCTTACGAGATCCAAGTTTGTTTCATCTCTGCCTTCTCTTTCCTCAGGGATAACCATGCTGGCCTTCTCTCTAAAGAATTATTACCAGAGGAATAGAAGCATTTGGAATTACTTGCATTATATTTCATAGCTATTTAGGCCTGGGTTTTCAAGGATAAAAGTATGACAAATACTACAAAACATTTTCTATCTGGCTAAACAGCAACAAAGAACTCACATAGTTTAGTATATTGCCTGCAAATCTGATCAGAATTACAATTTATTTTATCTTTCAGATCATTAAGGACCAGATTCTGCTATCCTTATTCATCATATACTTTACTCTGTGAGGAGCCTCATCTGATTTGTGTGGGATTCCTCCTGAAATAAGGGACTAAACACATGACATTAGCATAATCTAGCCCTAAATGTCAGCACAAACATTGAACTCTGTGGTACCATCCCAAAATTTAATGTTCTCTCCCTCCCATGAAACTACTATATAAAGCCATTAAAACCCACACAAGTTGCTCGGTATCTTGCAAAACTTACTATTCTGGAAACCAAGAACAAAATTTAAGCTAGTTTCCCATACAATATTGGTATACAGCTGTGAATATCATCCAAAAGGCTGCTTGGGCCTGTCAAATTTCTGACTTTTGGGGCAAACAGATGTTTCAGAAGAGGACTGTGGAAGACTCTCTGATTAATGTTGAAAAACTAGTAAAATTGGAAGCTTACACAGACATTTTACATAAATAAGAAAAAAACTATATTTAAGAAGTGGACATTAAAAAACAACAACCATGAAACAGTTGATGTACTAGAAAGCTAGCAAGCCCACTTTAAATTACCGAATGAGTTTTTCAAAAGCTTCTTTTTCTTTTCTCAGCACAGTGAGATAGCGCTGTTCTTCTGTCGAACCTCCATATATAAGGAAATAAACCCTGTAGGTCAGGAAACAATATACTTCAGGTCACAAAACACACAATTTTATCCTGAAACCAACATGAACATCAGTATTTGAGATAAGCAGCTTTAAGTGCTTGAAAAATAAATATTTGACTAAAAATAGACTCCATTATTTACACTTCTACTAAAGTTAAACTGATCAAAATTAATCTGTTAGAGTTCTTCTATCCAAACTACTCCCATTTTTCCAAAAGAAGGATAAGTGTTAAACTCTGGAATGCAACTGGAGTGGATGAGACAGTTCCCTACTCAGAGCTAGTTTACAAGACAAGCTAGTCCTTTTACAAAAAGCAAGGAGGAAATAAAAACTGAGAGGTCACGTCTTCCTTGCAGTTACATCCAGTCTTCTCAGAATGATTTTTATAAAATAAATGAAGAGGTGGGAATACTTTAAAGAAAGCACTATGAAAGAACATAAGTTATGAGAAAAACAACAACTGAGATTTAGTATAACTTCTCTGTAAAGGGAATCATCGGGTCCCCTTTTGCAGGTAAGTATCACATTCACCACAGCCATCATGTATTTTGCATAAACATACACATGTGGACAAGTTAAGTTTCTATTCTATAAACATGCACATAAACAACTCATATGGATTCTACTGGGATACCTGTAATTAGTTTGAAATATTAATAAAACTATCAACAAATGTCTTCAGCAGAACCGTGTTCAATTTTTGCTGTATCAAAATGTCAGACAATTATGTCAGTTGATATTCTTCTGCACCTCTTCCAACAATGTGTGGGAAAAGCTATTGGTTCTTTCGCCCATGTGATATTTACTGCATCTGGCTTTCCTGCCCTCTCCTGAAGGATTGGGGTTGACATTATTTGACTGCATGCAACTCCACAAACAGGTGCAATAAATTGGATAATTAAAAATAAGATACATCAACTAATGGCCCAGCAGCTACACATTTAAAATATCTTGTGATTGCTGCAATTTTAGGTACACTTTTAACCCCACCCTCCCCAGTTGGACCTTAACTCAGTATTAGATATAGATTACTTTCTCTATAAAACTGTTCTTTCAACTGCAAGGTGTACACATATTTATACTTGTATACTGATTTGAAAATTACAAGCTATACTGCTAGCTTTACAAATACAAGGTGAAAACTGAATTTTTACATAGCTGATAAGTGTTTTTTCCAGGTACGTATATAATTATAATCAATTACACAGAATATTTATCCTAAATCAAATTAATGACACCACATTGATAGCAATGTATTTATAGAAATTAATGTTGTAATTTCATTGTAATCCCTTATACATGCCAGTATATAATGCTAGTGACTGTGCTACTGTACTTCATCTCTAGTATGTAATGTACATTTAATGATTCTCATGCACTGCTATACATAGAATACCTGTGAATCTAAGGGCTTGTCTACATTGGGAATTCTGGAATAGCTATTTCTGATTAACTATTAGTGATTAATTTGGAAGTGGATTAAGCTAATTTTGAATACGCCACTCTCACTCTAGAATAAGAGTGTTATGGAGTTAATCAGAAAAAGTAAATCCTCTTTAAAAATCACACCCTACCTTATTATAGATTAACTTTCAGTAAATCATAGCCTAACCTTGCATGTGAGAAGTCAAGCAGTCATGTAAGTCAAGACTATTGCACTAGCTCAAGGGGGCAGAGAGTTAGCACTGTGTTCAATTTTAACTTTTGCATTTCCTGATATTTTTGCATTTAAGTTTGTATCCTTTATGCTGCAATAAATGCAAGATTTGTATTTTATCAATTTATCCAGAGTGAACAACTTACATGAAGCTATTTCCACCATCTCTCCCCCCATGTTCAAGATATATCCAAGTGTTGTTTTCTTGATGACATATTTGAAGTGTCATTAACATTAGAAAACTTGAAGCAGAATGATCCTAATTTCCTAATCTTGTTTTCCTGTACCTGCCCTAACAATATGTTTCTGAATAATCTGTCCAACAGCAGGGTTAGGCTTCAGGATGAGTGTAAAGAATAAACTCTCAGAAGGAGCATACAAATATGAAAACAGAGGAGCTTGGTCGGGAAGCAGAGAGAATTTAGATGTACAGCCAACATGAAATGTTTCATACATACCTAGTACTAAACCTCCCCTACACCACCCAAGAAGAATATCTACAAGATTAAATGGGAGGTCTCTAAAGCAGGGTACAATATATGTAATTGATTACTGGTGTATTGATAAATTGTTAAGGGGGTTTGACATCCACTGGAGAAATAAAATTATATATATATAATTTTTTTTTAAGAACGGTAAATTACAGTCTACATGTTTTTCAATTTTTAAACTGAAAAAGAGACAGATTAGGAATTAGATAGAGGAAAACTAAATAAAGCCATTAATTGATTTTCTGGGTTCACTTCCAAAAGACCTCAACAATGAACATTTTGTTTTTGGTTTTAATTTTTTAAAGAGCTAAAATTAGAGCAACTGCATTCTGTTATTACCAAGTCAACTTGCCTCAAGGGCTTCCCAGGCCTGCTTGCCTTGTAGATTTCCAGCTGCCGAACAAAAGTTAGTTCTGCATCATATAGCACTACATATCTTGGTTCCACTTCATGCAATACCCGAGTGAGAGCATAGGGGTCACTACAACCCTGCAATGGATGAATAATAGTTAGGGGGGTTTTGAAGATACCATAATAAGCATCTGATGCTAAGTTTAGATGGAAATCTTCAGGTTTGGATTCCTCTATACTGATTTCTTCGCTGCTGCTTAATTCCTTATAGCCCTCCATCTCCTCTCCTACGTTTTCCTCCTCTGTTTTTCCCATCATTTGGGTTAGAGTCAAGTCTTGTTTCTTCATGATTTTGTTTTGTTTTGAGGAGGCCTCTACTTTGGCTTTTTTGGCTTGAGGTCCTTTGTCCGATCTGGCATTTCCTTTGGACTTGACAGCTTTTCTATCCTTAATCCATGCTTCTCCAGCTCTTTCATCCTTCCCAAAAGTTTTGTTATAGAGCCTCATTAAAAGTGCCTCTGCTCCAGCAATAACATACTCTCTCAGTTGTGCACAAGTTCGGTCATCACTGGCACAAATAAGCACTTGCCCTGCAGTCAAGAAATAATATTATATTTATAATTTGTTACACTGCACTTTTTTATATCCAATTACAAGAATCCTCTTGGGCAGAGATATAAATTGTTTTAAAATGATCTCAGAAGTACACTTGCCAAATGTCTTTTACACTTTTTACTAGTAGTCGCTCTGGAATTTTGGGGACAGTCTAAGTTGCATGATATTTTGTTTTGAACTGAACAAAAATCAAATCACAGAAAGTCAATGAAAGTTCATTGTTCTTTACTCCTAAACTGTCAGAATCAGAAATGTTTTTCTTCTGACCAATTGAAATGAGACAGATGTAGCATATAGTGTAACTTTTTTTTTTTCCCCACCATGGAATGAAATGAAAAACAACACATTAACTGAAACTGTTCTAATTTTCAACCATTTCCATCTGCATTAATGAGCCCAGAACACACAAAAGCACATAATGCTATTGTCGTTTGGAGTCCCCGACTCTCTTTTTGCAGACTGAAGCTTCCCCACAAGCTGCTTCAGGTGGACTCCGACCTCAGCAGGGGGTGGGGCCAGCTGATGCTACCATAAGACCACCAGGGGAGGGGAGAAAAGAGCACTTGTGCCCCCTCATTGCCTCCCAATAGAATTTGGTACAGTTTAGGGGAAGAATAACTCGACAAAGAGGTGAGACAGTAAAGGAGCTAGTCAGGAGCAACTATGCGCCACCCCCACAATCCAGCATCTACAGCACTCAGAGGGTAGAGGGGTGCCAAGTAAGGTGCCGCACTCTCACAATGGTCCAAGCTTCACAAGATGGAATGAGTTGTAGCTCAACTCCACCAGATTTTAAACTTAGAGCAAGATCATGGTGTCTCCCCAAACCTGGAAAGGAAGCTACACTCCTAGGAAGTGCAAGTAAGTCACACTCTTGTGTAGCTCCTATGGCTTTGGAGGATTTATTGAGGGGGAGCTCTACTTGTCAAGTGTTTAAAAGTGCTGTAGGACTTCCTCTTCAGAAGGCTGGAGTATGTACAACCACTACAAGCTTACAAATAAGGTATACTAATTGTCATGGTAATTGACGTGACCATGTAACAATAGACAAATATAGTTATTTCAAAGATTCTAGTTGTTTTCATGGTGGTACAATGGGGGCAGAGTTAAGGGTGCTTGGGTGACCTTAACTGAGAATTGGCATCACTTGAATGTTTGGGTCTGGATTTTTTGAGGATAAAGTGGAAGGTTAACGTTGAACTTCCAGGGTAATGTTCGTCTCTTTTTATATTTTTTATTGAGAAAGCTATTCTCAAGGATTTTTGGGATGAAGTTAGAGTCTTTAATCCTTAAATACAGGTTAATTAAGTGCTTTGTCTGGGAAAAGTTATTTTCCACATATGGCTTAATCATATATCCTCTACCTCACACTTAGCAATGAAAAGGAGAGGAATGTTTTCACCTCAGGAGCCTTTGTCGGGACCAGTTTTATTACCTGTACCCTCTTTAAAATATAGATATGCTTGTATGCAAGAGACTTAATTAAGTTTGCAGAGACTACACACCTATTCGATCCCTTCATTGATATTTCACTATATACAAACTACTAGAGGGGTCTAAACAAAGAGTCTGCCTGTCCAGGAAATATCTTAATCTAGGTAGATTATGGGTGGGATTTATAAAAGCACATGATTTAGGAGCACAAGTTCCATTAAAACTCAATGGACCTTGTGCTGCTAAGTCACTTAGGATATGTCTACACGACAGACTTCTATCAATATAACTGTCATTCAGGGGCTCAAAGAGGTGTGAGCCCTAACCAAACTTTTGCTTGCACAGCTATGTCGTAGCATAGAGGCAATTAACCAGCAAAACTGTGCTTTTGCCAGTATAGCTTTTTTCCACTTGTGCAGGAGATTATACTATATCGTTACAAACCACTGCTTTGCTGGTTTAGCAGTATCCACACTAGGACCAATTTGCTGATATATATATATCAGCATTCCTATCCTGGCAAAACACTCTTACAGTAGACACATCTGCACTGGTGCTACCTCTAGAATCTAATTGATTAGGAATATAGGCTCCTAACCTGTTTCACTTCACAGATGTCTCTAATCAGAAACCATAAGAGATGAGTGAAGGTGGTGGTGGTGGAAGGAGAAGACAGTTGCGGTAAAAATTTTAATAGTCTGTACTGTTTTATCCACTTGACTACCATAATTATGTTTGGTTGGCGTAAGAGATACTTTTTTAAGGCAGGCATGCTCCCAACTTGTAGGTATTTCCACAAGTTAGAGTCCCTGTGTGCATTCTCAGCCTCCTCCAGGTGATACTGCATAGGGTTGCTCCTTAAAGTACTGTGTGGCAAAAAAGAGTGGAAGAGGGCCTGACAGGGAGCAGAGAGCGTCCCTACCAGGTCAAACAAGGCAGGAGAAAGGAAAGATTGGGGGAAGCCACCGGGGCTAGAGGGGCATGGGAAAAAGAGGCATATCAGAAATGAAATGAGAATAAGAAAATGGACAGTGAAAAGATAAGATGGTGGCAATCATGGCACCAGGGGATAGAGTAGGAGAGGGCTAGGATGCCTACATGCCAATCATAAAGGAGTAGTCAACACAAAATGTTGGTTGCAACACTGATTTTAAGTTATGGACTTTCATGTGTGAATGTGTTCAAAGGCACATTTCAAGCTCATAAATTTACAGTGCTTTCAAAAGCTCAGACCTTTTTATTTTACACAGAACTTCTCTCTCAAATTCATAAATATTACACATCTAGTCCTTTGGTAAGATATATTTCAGAAACATAATTGCAGTTCTGTTCTCTTAAAAAAAAGATTAACCAAATGAGAAACATTTAGTACTCTCTCACCTGGTCCGCCAAGATCCTCACTGTTATTGTTCTCAGATTCAATTTCTTTCAATACTTCTCTTAAGGCCTCCCACTTTGGGTTGCTTTCTAAGACCAGTTCCCTTTTCAGTTCTGAAATACAATAAAGGAGAATTAATTTAATATAGCAGCTTTCACAGTCAACATACTCCTAAGAGCTTCAAAATAATGGGTTAGATGCTGATAATGTAATGCCTCTTGGCAAATTCAACAAGAGCCCACATTTGCAACTTGTTATGCTGGGGGGTGGTACAGCTATCATATAAACCTATTTATAGATAGGGACGAATGCTATTTTGAAGCAAAGATAAACATTCATATTTTATTTGTTTAATTTAAAAACTCTTAATTATAAGATTGCTTTTATAACTGTGACTATACACACATTTATATAAAATGAAAATAACATCAGACTAATATTAAACTAAACATTTCAGTGGCTCAAGAACAATTCTACAGGACCTCCACCAGTGACCTGCTGTGCAACCTGGGCAAGTCACTTTACCTCTCTGTGCCTTTGCTTCCCCTCCCATTCTTTGTCTTGTCTTGTCTATTGTAAGCTCTCTGGAGCTAGGACTATATCTCAATGTGTTAGTACAGCACCTAGCACAACAGGGTCCTGATCTCAGTTGGGGTATCTAGGAGATACTGTAATACAAATGTACAGAACATTAGAAACAGCATAGTTTTGTAAACTGAACTAACAAACCAGTGAATTCATGCCTTCTTTCTGAAGTTATGAACCTATCTTTTTAAGTGTACCAGACTAAGAACTTTTGATTTATATTTTGGATTTATAATTAGCAACAGCAGATAGTCCTGCATGGAGTAAATTCATGCTTCTAGGTAGTCAGCGTGTGCTTTGCCCCTAGACCTCCTTACAAACTACTAATGTTACCTAACACCTATATAAGGCTTTCCAGAAGTAGATCACAAAATACTTTAAAAAGTGGCTAAAGCACAACTATCCCCCTTTTATAGATGGGACTCTGACATTTAGAGATGAAGTAACTTGGCTGAAGAAGATTTTTGAAGGGATCTTTTAGTAAACATACTTCAGAATAAAGACAAATTCATTGAATTTGAGTTTTTGGTTCACAAAGAAGTCAGCATTAGAAATGCTCACAATACCTTTTTCCTCTTTTATATCCATTTTTTCAGATACTTTGCTTTTCTTACTTATTTTGTCATCTGAAATGCGATAAACTCTCGCTCGAGCTTTTACAAACATTGAAGTACTCGAATCAAGAAATAGCCACCCTAAAAGGTGGAGGAAGACAATATTAATAGTCAATTAGACATTTGCAACATGCCCACTTCAACCCCCTCAAAAAAAGAAAGCCCCAAATCTTCCATCTGAAACAGTTGCGCTACATGCTTGTTATATAATTACTGTCTTTGCAAGATACAAAAATGCAAGTTTCTGATATATTTTATACATTAAGTAACAGCAGTTAAGTGGGAGGGTGAAAGCATTAACTGTCAATAAAACCTCCGTCCTTATGGCTAAGTACATAAGCTTAATTAGAAACTTTAGTATGGCTAGTACGGGTTTTTGATTATTCAAAAATAAATCAATCAATCAAGGTTTCACTCATGTATTAACTTCTAGGATGTTATTCACCTCATACCTGAATTCTGACCAAATGCTTTTTCAGTTGCTCTCAATGACTCCACAAGGTTAAGAAAAGTGACACAATCATACTGAGTTAGATATTGTAGCAAAGTACGTAATATCTTCAAATCCTGAACCAAAGATTTCGTCTTAGCTCCAAGTTGGTGCCAAAGAGGATCTAAATAGTGACGAATTGTCTAGAAATATAAATTGGAAAGTTAAGTGTTGCAAACACAAACTGCAGCAATCTATGCTGGAATGCATCAGTAGAGCCTCATGAAACTTTTTAAAATATTATTTTGTTTTATTTTTCAGGAATTTATTGTTCATTCTTCCCTCTCTCCCATGGGGAGGAGGTATGGCTCCAGCCCCCTGGGGGGGTGGGAGGGCCTGGGGGTGTGTTTGGTTCCTGCCCCAGGAGGGAGGAGAGGAGACCCTGGGTGTATGTGTGTTGATTCCTGCCTCTGTGGTGTGAAAGGCCCTTGAGAGGGTGGATGCAGAGCAAGCCTATCCCCCACTCACCCTGGAACAGTGGAACCTGTGTTATGGGGCTGGGCCTGGCATCCTGCTCCAGGTTTTGTTACCTGTAATACGGGGTAGCAGTACCACTCACTCAAATTTGGCCTGACTGCCCTTCTGTCATGATGATAGAAGGGTGGACAGGCCAAACCCCAGTGGTGCTGTGGACACGCATACCAGGTCACAATTCCTGGAGCGGGGAGCTGTGCTCAGTCCTGCAGGACAGGAGTTGCCACTGCAGGGCAAATTTTTCATTTTATTTTGTTTTAAATCTTTGTTTTATTTTGTGTTATTTCATATCTGCAAAAAACCACACGGGCTCTACACATCAGCCCCTTTTCTTTGTAATAGATTTAGGGCCTGAATCAATGTCCACTGAATGTTTCCACTGACTTTCATTGAGATTAAACTAGCTAGAGACATAAACGGTAACAAGAAAACATTCAATAAATACATTAGAAGCAAGAGGAAGATCAAGGACAAGGCAGACTCGTTATTCAAGGGGGGAGGGGGAACAACAACAGAAAATGTGGAAATGGCAGAAGTGCTAAATGACTTTTTGTTTCTGTTTCCACCAAAAAGTTTAGTAGCAATTGGGCATCTAACTTAATGAATGCCAGTGAAAATGAGGTAGGATCAGAGGCTAAAATAGGGAAAGAACAAGTTTAAAATTACTCAGACAAGTTACATGTTTTCAAGTCACCATGGCCTGATGAAATATATCCTAGAATACTCAAGGAGCTGACTGAGGAAATCTGAGCCATTAGCGATTATCTTCAAAAAGTCATGGAAGATGGGTGAGTTTCCAGAGGACTGGAAAAGGGCAAATATAGTGCCAATCTATAAAAAGGGGAATAAGGACAACCCAAGGAAATACAGACCAGTCAGCTTAACTTCAGGACCCGGAAAGATAATGGAGCAAATATTTAAGCAGCAATCTGCAGACACCTAGAAGATAATAAGGTGATAAGTAACAGTCAGCATGGATTTGTCAAGAAGAAATCATGTCAAACCCACACTAACAGCTTTCTTTGACAGGGTAACAAGCCTTGTGGATAGAGGGGAAGAGGTAGATGTGGTATATCTTGTCTTTAGTAAGGCTTTTGATACGGTCTCGCATGACCTTCTCGTAAACAAATTAGGGAAATACAACCAAGATGAAGATAGTATAAAATGGGTGCATAACTGGTTGGAAAACCATTCCTAGAGAGTAGTTATCAGTGGTTCACAATCAAGCTGGAAAGGCATATCCAGTGGGGTCCCGCAGAGATCAGTTCCATTCAATATCTTCATCAATGATTTAGATAATCGCATAAAGTACACCTATAAAGTTTGCAGACGACATCAAGTTGGGAGGGGTTGGAAGTGCTTTGGAGGGTAGGATTACAATTCAAAATGATCTGGAGAAATGGTATGAAGTAAATAAGATGAAATTCAATAAGGAAAAATGCAAAGTACTCCACTTGGGAAGGAACAATCAGTTGCACACATACAAAATAGGAAATGACTGCGTAGGAAGGAGTACTCTGGAAAGGGATCTTCGGGTCATAGTGGATCACAAGTTAAATATAAGTCAACACTAACCCTGTTGCCAAAAAAGCAAACATCATTCTGTGTTGTATCAGCAGGAGTGTTGTAAGCAAGACAAGAAGTAATTCTGCTCTACTCCAAGCTGATAAGGCCTTACTTGGAGTAGTGTGTCCAGTTCTGGGTGCCACATTTCAGGAAATATGTGGACAAATTTGAGAGACAGTCTAGAGAAGAGCAACAAAAATGATTAAAGGTCTAGAAAACATGACTTATAAAGGAAGATTGAAAAGATTGGGTTTGTTTGGTCTGAGGAAGAGAAGACTGAGGGAAGAACATGATAAAAGTTTTCAAGTACATAAAAGGTTGTTACAAGGAAGAGGAGGGAGAAAAAATTGTTCTCTTTAACCCCTGAGGACGGGACAAGAAGCAATGGGCTTATATTGCAGCAAGAGAAGTTTAGGTTGGACATTAGGAAAAACTTGCTAACTGTCAGCGTGATTAAGCACTGGAATAAACTGCCGAGGGAGGTTGTGAAATCTCCATTATTGGAGATTTTTAAGAGCAAGTTAGACAAAGAGCTGTCAGGGATGATCTAGATAATTCTTAATGCTGCCTTGAGTGCACGGGACTGGACTAGAAGACCTCTCAAGGTCCCTTTCAGTCCTACAAGTCTATGATTTTATAGGCATTGTATCAGGCCCATAGTGTCCAAGTACAGGTATCATTACAAGTGTACAGAAGTTTTATAACAAAACACATTATAGTTACTTTGCCAAAAGTACCCAAATAAAAACATATTTAATAGTTATAATATTTACAATAAGTAAATGAGTATCTTGGAAATTTAGTGAAATATATGCAATTTTATATAAAACACAGCTGAACAATTAACAGATATCTGCATCCTCTACCGCATTAAGTGTAGATTTTTACTTCAAACACAACTGCTGGGAGAAGGAAAGAGACAAACATACCTATCTAATTTCACTTGAACTGCCCTGTGGCCTTAGTATTCAGTACACTTTATTCAGTGAAAGCAGAAAGCACCATAATATCATCTTATTCTCAGAATAGACGAGTACCCTAGAGATGGGCAATTTTGGTATTTTTATAAAACAAAAACATTTTCTACAAAAAGCCAGAAAGCCTCATGTTAACATAAAAGCAGAGATAATGAATGTAAGTAAACTGTGTCACAAAGTGAATGTTGAAGTGTGTGGCTGTCCTCTGCAAAAGTACATCAACCAAGTTGCAGCTTTACTACCAATGGCAATATAAAACATTCTTAATGACATATAGCAACTCGATACAAAACAAATACACCAGGGTATATGCTGCTTTCCATGCATAGGAAGAGATCCTACTAATAAGAACATGAGCATGCTGTCAAGAAAGAAGTACTGTATACCGTATTATCTCTTCTTTAATATTAAGGATATATTCTGAGCAGAAACTGTACAGCCATCTTAAATCTTTAAAATGCTATTATGACACAGTGGGTAAGATAATATATTTTATTGGACCAAATTCTGTTGGTGAGAAAGACAAGCTTTTGAGCTCTTCTTCCCCCTTTTCTCTCTAATATCCTGGGACCAACCCAACTACAACACTGCATACATTAGTACACAGTAACAGATGGTAATTATAAATCTTATTTTCCCATTCGATATAGCTAACTACAAAAAATAAGGAATTAAACATAATAAAGACTAAGTAGCTAAGCTACATAGAAATAATTTAGTCTTTAAAATGTTAAAAATTGCCCCATTATTATTATTAATTGTGTTACCATAGCCCTAGTTATGGAGCAGGACCCCACTGTGCTAGGTACTATACAAACATAGACCAAAAAGATGGTCCCTGAGATTACAATCTAATTTTACAATGGCAACTACACACAATCAACACTACAGATTACTACAATTCTCAATTTACAGTGGCAAGGAGCATGCTGAAGGTGAGGTTTTAAATTGCTTCTAGTTATTTTTCGGAATTATAACAGTACATTATTGTAGAGAATGCTAACTAGTAAAATTACCTGCATTCTTTACAGTTACATCATAGCAACAAAAACAAAATTTACCTTGTCAAAAGGTTTTCCAATAGCATTTTCTAATGATAAGTCTTCTACTTCAAGAGCTGGGTTATAGCATTTGAGTTCTCTCAGACACACATTCAGGATGTCCAGTATAGAGGTTTGGATAGTGAGCATGGCAGGGGTCATGGATACATGTATTTCCACCACTTCAGGTTTGTGTTTCTCTAAAAATGAATTCACTGCTATATGAAACCTAGGGAGAAAATAGCTTATGAAGATTTATATGAGCAGTACAGAATCCTTACAGGCTTATTGCCACAATTATTTAATACAGTCACATAAAATGAGGTATAGAATCAGTGTAAGTTAAACCACCAAGCTAACTGAAAAGTGCACTGTGTTCTATAGAAGTGAGGGTAGTTGCCAGTGTGTACAATCAGCCTCAATAAACTATGCTTTGATCACACCTGTATTAGTCCTTGTCAAGTATCAATAGAATAACAAAGCTCATACACATAAGAAGATGGAGAATTACAATATTATATACTAGAATCCCATTTATCTGGTCTAATTGGGACTGGGGCCAGATCAGATCATCAAAACTCCAGATAAACTGGAGAATGGGAAAATGCAATGCTGCAGCACCATCTATGGGCCACAGGAGAGATCACCCGCTTCTGGCCCTAGTCCTGGTTGTTTGGTAAATACGGAGAGATGGTTAAGGGTGGGTCAGATAAAGGGGGTTGTATTGTATTCCACAGAATAACCATGGATGGGCCAAATCCTGCAGTCCAGTGGAAAGGAAAAATCCCATATAGCAGGCAGAAGAATAGGGTCTAAATCCTGTGTAGCCCAAGAATCTACCAATAAATCCTGTAGACCCCCAGCCCTCCATACAAGTATCAGGACCCCTTTATAATGCTCCTCTCGGCTATTTTATACCCCAGTACATACAAGGCAATTAATGTTGATAATGGAGTACGGCATAAGGAGCAGTTGCTCATTTTGTCTGCCCCCTCCAAACTTAAGTGCACATCTTCCTGACCCACTGAACCTCCAACTTGTAGAGGGGATTTCATGATTTAGAAGCAAAAGAGCATTGTGCCCAGCCCCTGTTCACCCTTTCCTGCCCCAATTAAGCCCACTTCTGCTCCCTTCTACAACTAAAACAAAAGCTTCTGAAGTTACTGCTTAGAGAGGCATGTGACAGACCACAGGAGGAAAAGGTGAATGGACCACTTGACAGAGTGGGCTAAAGAAACAGTAAAGTGGGATACATCAGATGACTTTCCTATCCAATGCAAAAAAATGTTCTCTGCATTTTCAATGTTCATTGTCTCACCTGGAGTAAGACAAGAGATTTCCATCCTGTTCCAGGCTTTGCTCTGACTCATTATGAGACCTAAAGCACATCAAACTCTGTGCCTTAGTTTCCATAAGTCAAATGCAGATATTCTTCAGACGCTATATGCATTTAAAAGAAGGTCTTAGCTTTTGATTTAAAGCTGGATGTTGAAGACATAAACCTAAGAAAAACTACCACAATCCAAAAAATAATACTCAGTTAATAAAAATACATTGTGAAGTAGCAAGGCATCTTACCTTGGCCAAAGATAAAGTTTCCGTACAAAGAGATTTCTCATCACTCTTTCCACATGACAAAAGCCGGTATTAAAGGCAATGGCATTGTCTGTAAAAGCTTTGATGAACCCTTTCTTGTTCTTCTGGCGAAAGAGTCGCAAGATAAATGCTTCCTGACAAGACTCAATGATTCTGTGTGCTTTGTATACCAAAATGCCTGGCAGAAGAAGAGGTTTTCAAGTTACACTAATGGAAGAAAAAGTTAAAATATTGTGTCTATTTTTCCACAAGAATGTTTTATTCTTTTAATGTTTTGCCAATTAAACAGCAATAGGAATTTAAATCTTCTATCACATGCTGCAAATATGGAATCATGTAGGACCAGACACCACCCTCGCAGTTGCGGGGAACTGAAGCGTCTCCTGGTCAGCACGAAACCCTGCTGCAGGAGGAGCCGGTAGGAAGCGACTCGGGGGGGCGTGTGTGTGTGTGTGTGTGTGTGTGTTGGACTGGTACCTTGTCCCCGGTAAGCCTCAGCGTGTTTCGGTGGGACCCCCCCGCTGAGCCAGTGGCAAGGTCCTACATCGTTGTTGGGGCCGTTGTTGGGGCCGCCTGCAACCAGGGGCGGTTCTATAGACTCTGGCCATTGGGCCGCTCTGCCCCGCAGCCAGGGGCGATCCTATAGACTCTGGCCATTGGGCCGTGCTGCCCTGTAACTAGGGGCAATCCTATGGACTCTGGCCACTAGGCCGTGCTGCCCTGTAACTAGGGGCAATCCTATGGACTCTGGCCACTAGGCCGTGTTACCCTGAAACGAGGGGCGTAAACCCTCACAGACCTCATTTTAATGGGGTTGCCAGGGCCAGCATTAGACTTGCTGGGACCCAGGGCTGAAGCTGAAGCCCAAGCTTCATCCCCACCCAGGGTAATGGGGCTCAGGTTGCAGCACCCTTTCCCCTCACCCAGGGTGGCAGGGCTTGGGTGCCAACCCCCCTACCTCCCTGGGGTCATGTAGTAACATTATTGTCGGGGGGGGGGGGGAGTCGTCGTGGTGCAAAGAAGTTTGAGAAACCCTGATGTATACACTTGATACAATAGTCTTTGAATAGCTCATGTATTCATAATATCTATCACAGAGGTTTCTTCAGTCTAGCAGACAAAGGTATAACAAGATTCAATAGCTGGAGGTTAAAGCTGGACAGGTCCAGATTAGAAATGAAGAGCAATTTTTTAACAGAGAGCAATTAACCATTAGAACATATTTTCAAGGGTTTTGCTGGATTCTCTGTCACCAGAAGTTTTAAAATCCCAATTGGACGTTTTCTCTAAAAGACTTTCTCTAGTTCAGCCATAGCTATCGGACTTGAAACAGGAATTAAATTCAGGTAAGTCCTCTGGCTTGTGTTATGCAGGAGTTCAGACTAGATCTCAACTGTCCCTTCTGGCCTTATAATCTATGCTTAGATTGTAAAATGTGAGATTTTTTTTCATAAAAGAAATGGATACATTGTTTGCATGCCTAGAGATATTAGATACATTTAAAAAGGAATGAGAACTTCACATACATTTTTTTCTAGAATTATTCCATCCTTTCCTTTATATCCAATACCATTTCTAATATTCCAACCAATGTGTATAGCAGGAAATGAAACTATAATAGCTATGGTCACACTGACATCTAGTGGTAATAGCATCAAAAGAAAAGACGAAGTTATAAATGACCTGCAAAGGATTTTTTAAAAATAGGTTTATGCCTTTTTTGTTATTTCTTTTGTACAGAGGCCTAAAAGATGGGAGTTGGGAGGTTCTTATTTGTTCTTCGAACTAGAAATATCAAGAATGTCAAGACTCATCTACCCCGGTTTTGCTGTAGGACCTCTTAAAGGTTCTAACATAGTGGGAGCTCTCACACATTTATTGAAGGGATGGAATATTGGATCTGTAACAAAGATTCACTTTCTCCAAAGTGTGCATTTATCAATTATGTTTAAGCATTAACAAAATCCAGAATTTTATTTTCTGGCTAAAAATTCCTTCCTCTTCCAATTTTCAATTTTGGGGGTCTTGTGCAATTATTGTACTAGCTCTACAATCACTAGTGTGTCTTCTAGGCTAGACAAGATCTAAAATTCTAATATTAATAAAACAACTAGAAAAACCACACAACAGTTTTCAAATCTAATTCATATAAAGCAGAATAAAAGGCCACAAGCTTTTCACATTGCCTTTAACACAGGCATTGTTACTGCAACTTTCACAAAGGCCTAATTCTTCAGCCCTTACATCCATCAATTGGACTACCCATAAGTAAGGGTTGCAGAACTAATCCCTGTGTGTATAAGTGAAGTAAAAGGAGTATAAATAGAAAATTCTTAGCTTGCTTTCACTAAACTCTTACCAGTTATAAGATCTGAAGGAATTCTATCTGTCAGGAAATCCACCACAAGAATTCGACTTGTTGCGAAGAGGACACCACCTTGTGTGTAAACTTCATATCTACAGTTGCTTGTAATTTCATTGGTAACACGCCGAGGAAGATGAACAACTCCATCTGACCTCAGCTGATCAATAAAATACTCCTACACCAAACACATGATTAGAACACAGTATTTCACCAGGGTAAATGCTTTGATTAAACAGATGCAAAAAATTATAGATTTCTATATTCTTTGTTGATTTTTTGGGGACTGCCATCAAAAATCTACAAAGTAGTAGCCATGATTACCTACATAGCTAGATGCAACAGATATTTTTCTGGTCAAGTATTATGGGTAACATTTTCAAAAGCATCCAAATGACTTAAGACCTTAAGTCTTATTTTTAAAAGTAACTTAGCTAAATAGAAGGGTGAAAGACTGACGGTCTTTCTGTTCTGTTTGTACAGTGATAAGCACAATGGGGTCCTGATCCATGAGTAGGGCTACTATCACAATACAAAGAATATATTTCACCACATAGCTGCATTTCAGCAGAGAATAAAGTGACCCATGTGTGTAGTCTATGTATCTGTTTTTAAAAGAGTGTTAGGATCCTTAGGATGAAAAGCCCTATATAAATAAGATCATAATCATGTTTTTCTGTGGTTACGTATTATGATATTACATTTGTCTGGGGCCCTTCATCCTAAAGGATCTTAAAACTCTTAAAAATAGACACATATAGACTCAGCCTTTGTCTACACTACCACTTTTGTCAGTCAGGGGTGTGAAAAAACCATACCCCTGATCAACATAAGTTTCAATGGCAAAAGAGCTGCTGTGGACAGCACTATGTTGGCAGGAGAGGCTCTCCTGCGGACACAGCTAACGCTGCTCGTTGGGATGGTTTAATTATGCTGGCAGGAGTGCTCTTTCCTGCCAGCAAAGCATACCTACATGGGAGACCTTACAAAGGTACAGCTGTCCCGCTGTAAGGTCTGTAGTATAGACATAGGCCTGGTCCACACTATCCCCCCACTTCGGACTAAGGTACGCAAATTCAGCTACGTTAATAACCTAGCTGAATTCGAAGTACCTTAGTCCGAACTTACCGTGGGTCCAGACGCGGCAGGAAGGCTCCCCCGTCGATGCCGCGTACTCCACTCGCTGAGCTGGAGTACCGGCGTCGACGGCGAGCACTTCCGGGATCGATCCGGGATCGATTTATCGCGTCTAGACAAGACGCAATAAATCGATCCCAGAACATCGATTGCCTGCCGTCGGACCCGGAGGTAAATGTAGACGTACCCATAGATTGAAAACCACTGGTTTAGGCTTTTTTCGTTTGCAGACCCCTAAAACATTTTGAATGGAGGTGTGGACACCTTTGGAAATCTTAAACATAGTCTGCAGACCAGCAGGGGTTCGTGAACCACAGGTTGAAAACTACTGGACTAAACAAAAGGGTCACTTTATTCTACACGGAAATCGAACTGTGTAGTGAAATGTAGTAACTAATTAATAGCAAGTATTTGCTTATACAAATGTTTACGGGTAGTTAATAGGTCAGGTTGCTAACAGTAAAGCAAATAAAGTTTTTATTTGATTGACTGTTCACTAGTACTTGTGTTCAGTATTTGCCCAATTCCGTTCAACATACATCTCCATCAATGAAACACAATCTTTAATAACCACTGATCAAGATCTAAGTGTATCGGCAACTTCAGCAGCACCGTATCTCCTGCCATGTTGCTGAGGCATTGGTTCAGCACCAACTCCTCAAGGCAACTCCCCCTCCCCATCACAACTAGTTCTAGGTACCAAGATGATTGACATACCCGCTCTGGAAAGTGGCCACCACCTGAAACTCCTGAGGAAGGAGAAGGCACTCTGAATACGAGGAATCACGGGGGTAGGTTTGGGGGGAGAAATCGCACCCCAATCCCTTAAAGGGGGATTTGGGGCAGGTAGGTGTGTTTGTGAGGGAGGGATTTAAATTGCATCCCACTCGCCGTGGGAGTGATTTTGGGGACAGGAGCGCGTATCTGTGTGTCAGCACGATCATATCCCACTCCCCCTGGCGGGAGGAAAGGTTCCCACCCCAGTGAGAGGTGGTTGGGGGCAGGTCGGGGAGAGCTGAGGGAGTGTTCTCCCGCCCAAAGGAGCCTCGTAGGCAGTGACTCTCCCCACGCCCCGGACAGCCGCCCCTCACCTCCTCGGCCGGGCTGGTGTTGAGCACTAGCACCAGGCTGGCCGGCTCGCAGTAGAGGCGGAGGAAGCGCAGCAGGATGCGGTCGATGCCCAGGCCGCGGGCGCAGATCACCAGCCCGTCTTGGTGGAAGAGATCCAGGAAAACCTGGTTCTCGTGCTCCAGCGGCGCCGCCATGACCGGCTGGGCTGACAGACCAGCAGCCGTTGCGCTCGCACGCCCCAGAAGAGCAGAGCATGCGCATTAGCAGCAGTGAAACGTCTGCCTTCAACCCAAACGCCAGGCGAAGGCTCCTTGCGCTAGCGACGGGCGCCAAGCCGCTGCACTAGCGCCACCTGCAGGATGCAAACGCTAGAGGGGAGGGAGCCTCTCGCGGGGGGGGGGGGGGGGAGGAGCGGCCTAGCTCTCCCGCACCGTGGGGCGTGTGTCCTCCCGGGCCCCAAGGGTGTAACTCCCCCAGCCTGCTTCTTAGAGGGGCAGGAGGAGGCAGACGTAACTCCGCAAAGCCCTAGCCGTGTTCACGTGCGAGCAGAAAGAAGGGGAGGAGCCGCACCCCCATCCCCAGTCCATACAGGAGAGGAGAGGGAAGAGATTCAGTCCCTCAAGCCTTCCTCAGGGAGCGGGGGAGCTGAGACCCTTCCAGTCCCCTTGCAGTGTGGCGATCCCTGACGTGCAGGAGACAGGTCCCAAAGGGCATGATTGTTTGAAAGATGAAACCTTGGGTTTGGGTTTTTGAATAATTACAGGTAGGAGGCACCTCACAGCTTCCCTCCTGGGGAGAGGGATAAAAGAGTAAACAGAGCCACCCACAGCAAGGGAGGAATTAAGGCGATCTGGAGCCCTAGGTATGCCCCTCCTGAGGAGGGCATCAAGTTAAAGAGTTAAGATAAATGAAAAAGTTCACACCCCTTGAAGCTATTGTTTCAGGCTGTCTGCAGACTCAGCCAGGCATCTTGGGTCATGTTTTCAAGTTTTTCTTTACATGTGTGGGGGGTAGAAATATATTTTTAATGAAAGCTGAGATTCTGTTTCTATCATGTGACCCCAGTATATAGGGCCCCGGGCCAACAGTACTTGTGCCTTAATCCAGCCCTGGCCTCTCAGTCTCTGATCTCGGGAGAAAAAACTGCTCAGATTGTCCTTCAAGTGTAAGAGAAGACTCTCCCCAGAAAGCCTTTAGGGGTGAGTGAGTGGGGAAGGAGGCTTCTTAGAGTTGCCACAAAACTTAACATGGTAAGAGGCAAGGGGAAGATACAACCTTGCCTCCAATCCCCTGCAATATAAGTGCAATTTTCTAGACTTTCCCTGAATCTCCCTCAGTTGTGAAGACATCTTCTCCAGACTTGCCCAAATCTTCCTCTGGGAGCGTGTAAGGAGAATTGTGACTTAGCATAGGATCATCACACAGGCTCCTTTGGGCAGATGGACAATCAAATCACTTTATCCTACAGCTCCTTCATTTATATGAAAGTGTAGGAGATGCCCCAAATCTTCCATATTTGAAGTGGGAAGTAATCCCCCAAACTTGCCCCAAGTTTAGCTCTTTCTCCGTCCTTCAGGTGGCATTCATTTACCAGACCTACTGGAGCAGTTGTCTGCTGTGATCTGGCAAATCCTCTCTAGAATTGTGTATTCTAAACTGTTGCATATTACCAGCTCTGTGGTAAGTGGGATTTTTTTTTTTTAAATTAAACCAAAAACTGCTTGTGTAACACCGACAGACCCTGGTCGTCAGCGGGCAGGATGTCTGGAGCAAAATGCATGAGCCTCTATTGCATAAGCTAAAAGCCATATGGCCCTTAGCTAAAGCTGTAGAACAAACTCATTAATCTCTAAGTGGTCTCGGTGCCACTAGATGGGACAGAACACCACACCAAGAAGGTGTGTGGGTTACACTTGATTGTCTCAGATTAGTTACCTACCATACTCCACTTTTGTAATTTACATATTAATACAGATGTACTTGCTCTTCATTACACCAGTATTAGTATTTTTTGTTACCAGGCCTATGCTGCAATACATGATAATTTAAATTAAGAAATTTTTAAAATTATTTTTAAAAAATCAGTCTTATGTTAACTTACATTGCCAAATCATTTACCACAAGAGGGAGGGAACTGCAAAAAATTTATTTCCCTCCAATTGTGCAAGATTGGTAGATCCATAGTACAGATCTTCAGACAATGATTATGTCTGTGACATGGATGAGTGAATGAATTTTAAACTAAAGATTATCTGCTGTTAGGGTGAGCAGATGTCCTGATTTTATAGGGACAGTCCCGATATTTGGGGCTTTGTCTTATGTGGGCACCTATTACCTCCCACCCCCGTCCTGATTTTTCACACGTGCTGTGTGGTCACCCTATCTGCTGTTGTTGAAGGAAATGGTAGCTGCATACCTTTCTTGGTTAAGAAAAGAATAGGTTGGCTGATACTGTAAGGTCACTCATAGCACTCATACACATAGTCACACACATAGTCTCTCTCTCACACACATAGTCACTCATAGCAAATATCTGGAGAGTTCCACAAGAGTGCCGAGAAATGTCAGTTTAAAATGAGTGAGACCATAAGAAAGAGTGAGATTTTAAATGTCTCATTGAAATGCCTTACAAATGTCTTCATTAGCAGCATGAGATCAGGGCCATCCTTAGGCATACACAGCTGCATAGGGCAACCAAAAATTTGGGGCACCATTCCCCTCACTGGCTGAGGCTGGAATCCTCTCTTCTCCAGACCCTCCCCTGCACTGGGCTTCTCTCCGACCCCAACCCTGCCCCCTCCCTCACTCCTCAGCCGGCCAGCTGAGGGCTCCAGCCTCTGGCTCTGCCGCCCCAGCACCGGGGAGCCCAGAGTGGCACTGACGGTCACTGGCAGCGTGGTGGCTCAGCCCACCGTTACCTGGAGCGGAGTCCCTCCCTGGACCCTCCCTGGCTACGCCACTTGGTCTCCGACAGGAGCCATGCCGGGGCCAGGACAGGAGGAGCCAAACTTCCATGTGAGTCGAGGGGGGAGGAGTTGGGCCGAGCGGCGGGGTGGGGCGGACTTAAAGTGACAGATTCATAGATTCATAGATTCTAGGACTGGAAGGGACCTCGAGAGGTCATCGAGTCCAGTCCCCTGCCCG
>NW_020664444.1:21166338-21363341 GCF_002925995.2 Terrapene triunguis | reverse complement strand
AAACAGAGCCGAAGTCTGAGTCAGGGGAGGAGCAGAGCAGCTGGAGCCGGGGAGGAGAAGTGCCCGGCCGTTGGCTGGGGTCCGGAGGCAAGGGGGCTGCCCGAAGCCGGTAGCGCTTGCTCGGGCAGCTTGGCTCTTAAACAGAGCCGAAGTCTGAGTCAGGGGAGGAGCAGAGCAGCCGCGGGAGAGGAAGTGCCCGGCCGGTATTTTTCCCGGACATGTTCGGCTTTTTGGCAATTCCCCCGGACGGGGGTTTGATTGCCGAAAAGCCGGACATGTCCGGGAAAAACCGGACGTATGGTAACCCTAACTTACCAGAACTTATTTGTAGATCCTGATTTGGCTTTTCCTGTCAAAGATATGACTGTACAGAATATTTGTCAGTCCATAGATAGCCTTTTTCTGCTCCAGATAGGATGTTCCATGAAACAGAAAAGCCTATTGACACACATCAGGGCTTTCCTAAGTGTGGCTGGACAAAGAGAGGGCTTTGTCACAAAACGTCTTTTCTAGGCTCATCTGGAAAAGAAAAACATATCTGATGACCTATGAGGAAGGGAATACATGTTCACTGTCCTGGTAGGGCACTGATTCTGGTCTGGTTCTAGCCAGGGAAAGATTGTGGTAGGGTGACTACATGTGTATATAGATCCATAAAATCCATCCTAATCTATTATAATTTCTATATTCATACTTGCTAATATCCTCTAACCAAAAAACAAAATATATTATTTTAGGATTTTATGCTGCCCATCACTAATATTTGAGTGCCATCCACATAAAATCAGTAGTGATAGCTAAATCCTTCGTGGACTCCATGGACCTTCTGGCACTTCTCCCTTTCCAGGGTAAAAACTGTGCTTGTGTAGGGTTTTGGTTTTGATACTTATATTTTATATTATTATTATTTATCTAATTGATTATTTAATGCAATATTATATTTTATTTTATTATTTTTGATTAAATTATTAATTTACTTTGTATAGGCTGATTTATTTCAGACTAATTTTTTAATTTTGATTGGTTGGGGGTGATTCATTGGGTAGAAGAGGGTGTTAATGTTGTGTGTGTCAGACTTGCGGGGGAAAGGCAAAATGTTCAGAAGCAAGAGTCTTCCCTTTTTTAAAGATATGCTGGGAAGTTAAGAAAACCACCCTTATAGAAGGATAATTGCATGCATCTGTGCAGAACCCAGAGTGTTTGATAGGTGCCACATAATATATACATCAAGTAATAAAAAAGTAAACTTCAAGCCATTCTTCCAATATTGTTTTTATCTCTTTCTATGGTGAAGAGGCCAAAGAAAATGGGGGGAAGGCTTGTTGGTAATTCTACCTTGCCAATTAATTATATCTAGAAAAGCCAAAAGAGAATGTACTAAATCATACGATTTTAGCAACATTTATTAGTGTCCTTAGAAGAGCTGGTGATGTTTTTTTTTAGGCTGAACACTGAAAAGTGACACACCCAAAAATCGCATTCTCTTTTCCCCCCGTGTGTTTGCTGACTCCAACTTAACTTCAAGAAATTTTCATATCACGTTTCTAACTTGAGTTGGATCATGTTAGAAATGTAGAAATGTTTGCTTCGACTTACATTTTCAGAGCATCTGCTGAATCCTTGGGTTTGGATAATCTAAACTGAGAAAAGTCTTCAGATCAGAAGATTACTTTGAAACAGCTTTGTTCCAGAACCGTTACTTAAATATACACAAATTACTTACATGTTTCTCATGAAATCATTCCCAACACTGGGCCCATCATCATTACAAACACTAGATTATAGATTTTTTATAGCTGCCCAGTTCATTCTGGGTACCACCCACAACCATACCTGGACAACAGTACAGGTTTTAAATACTGCCTTAATGTGTGTACATGTACGTGAAAGAGACGTTGTTCTAAATATGAAGAAGTGAGTTTATTCTTCTGCCACTGAAAGTATTTATGCCAAGTGTGTAGGAACTTTATATTTAGTCTACTCAGCAGGCCACTAATGATATCTTTTCCAATATAACATAATATGGTGGAGAAATGTGGGAATATTCCCCATTATAATTTAGGATTTATATTCAGCCATTTCCCTTGGTCTGTCTGTATTAGAAATCAGATACATTCCTAAGTGGCCCAGATACAATAGTAGACTAATTTAAAGGCATGAGCATTTGCTTTGATCTATATTAGACATTACATATTCTTTCTTAATTAGACCAAGGACAGTACTAGAGTATGGTTTGTTCGTACATTATAGTTTGTATGCTCATACATGCATTTAGCCAGTAGAGGGCTGTCATTTGCTAGATTTGTTGGAGTAATATCTAGGGCTAAAATATTTTGTGGTGTTCTGTTTTTGTGTAATTATTTTAAATTAAATTAATTATATTAAAAACTTTATATTTTACTTGTTTTTAAACCATTACTATAATGCATAATTGTAAGAAAAAGAAGTAGTAGGAAACAGAACAGATGAAGTGGCAAGAACATTATATTAGCTGTGATGTGTAAGTAAGGATTCAAAGACAAGGAAAATATTGGCCAAGGGAATACAGAGTTATATAATTCTGTATTTTTCAGCGAATTCTATATATATCAAACACTGAAGCCTCTAAAGTAAAGCTCATTTTGTATGCAACCAGTAAACATGTTCATTAATAGCTACATTAGATTCATTCCATATAAAACTTATTTGCAAAAATTAATTGTTATTTTGTTGCATTCCAACTACAGAGTGGCAAAAATATTTTGTCAGGTAGAGAAATACAAGACAAGTACCAAGAAAAATACCATACTGTTGTATTAATTCATATTTGCACATATATTATAGATGTATACAAAAATAGCTGAACAGAATTTCAGTACATTTTAGTGTTTATGTAGTTTTAACTACATAACAGAGGTGCCTAAGCTTGTGTATCTTCCCATGGGAAGTGACATCCCTGAAGTTAAATGTGGTACTGTAAAGCCTTACTCTTGTAAGTATCAGGTTTTATATTTCTTATTAGCATTAAATTAGTAGATTTCTAGCAATTAGATGATATCTGACTAATTAACATGTTTCTAATACAAATACAATTATTTAGGAGCTTTAAAATGAAAAAGTTAGTCGTATTTCCACTTTAGTTTCAAAATTTCCCTGACATTATAAAGTCTCCCCCATTTCATACTCCCTCACTCCCGGTCTAATGTACTTAGATACCACTAATTAGCACATTTATCTTCATGACATTCCCATTTTGCATTTTTCCCTAGGGTCTTCAACATAGAAGTGATTGCAAACATCACATCTCCAAAGGCCTGATTCAGAGCTCAGTGAAGTTAATGGGAGTCTTTCCATTGACTTCTGTGAGCTTTGGATCAGGAGTCAAATATTACAATCCCATTTTTCCCTTGATAGCAAGGACCTATTTTTCATTAGGCAGCTAATTTGTCCTTGTAGAAAAGACTATGTAATCCCTGTAACTCAATTTATTTTTCTCTTTGAGCCCAAACTTTTACCTTTTAGAAGATTTAATGTATGTTGTTTGATGTTTGTGCTAACACGCAAATTTAGATTATTTACATTTTTAATAAGGCTGTCAAGCGATTAAAAAATTAGTTGTGATCAATCACGTGATTAAAAAATGAATTGTGATTAATCGCATTGTTATATAATAATAGAATACCATTTATTTAAATATTTTTGGATTTTTTCTACATTTTCAAATATATTGATTTCAATTACAACACAGGATACAAAGTGTACAGTGTTCACTTTATATTTATTTTGATTACAAGTATTTGCACTGTAAAAAGCAAAAGAAATAGTATTTTGCAATTCACCCAATACAAGTACTGTAGTGCAATCTCTTTATCATAAAAGTTGAACTTACAAATGTAGAATTATGTACAAAAAACATACATTAAAATAAAACAATGTAAAATTTTAGAGCCTGAAAGTCCACTCAGTCCTACTTCTTGTTCAGCCAATCGCTCAAACAAGTTTGTTTACATTTGCAGGAGACAATGCTGCTTCCTTCTTGTTTAAAATGTCACTTGAAAGTGAGAACAGGCATTCTCATGGCATTGTTGTAGCTGGCGTCAGAAGATAGTTACGTGCCAGATGCGCTAAAGATTCATATGTCCTTTCATGCTTCAACCACCATTCCAGGTGACATGCGTCTATGCTGATGACGGATTCTGCTCGAAAACAGTCCAAAGCAGTGCGGACCGACGCATGTTCATTTTCATTATCTGAGTCAGATGCCACCAGCAGAAGATTGATTTTCTTTTTTGGTGGTTCGGATTCTGTAGTTTCCACATCGGAGTGTTGCTGTTTTAAGACTTCTGAAAGCATGCTCTACACCTCATCCCTCTCAGGTTTTGGAGGGCACTTCAGATTCTTAAAGCTTGGGTTGAGTGCTGTAGCTATCTTTAGAAATCTCACATTGGTACCTTCTTTGCGTTTTGTCAAATTTGCTGTGAAAGTGTTCTTAAAATGAACAACATGTGCTGGGTCATCATCCAAGATTGCTGTAACATGAAATATATGGCAGAATGCGGGGAAAACAGAGCAGAGGATATACAATTCTCCCCCAAGGAGTTCAGTCACAAATTTAATTAGTGCATTATTTTTTTAATGAGCGTCATTAACATGGAAGTATGTCCTCTGGAATGGTGGCCGAAGCATGAAGAGGCATACGAATGTTTAGCATATTTGGCACGTAAATACCTTGCAATGCCAGCTACAAAAGTGCCATGCAAATGCCTGTTCTCACCTTCTGGTGACATTGTAAATAAGAAGAGGGCAACATTATTTCCTGTAAATGTAAACAAACTTGTTTGTCTTAGTGATTGGCTGCACAAGAAGTAGGACTGAGTGGACTTGTAGGCTCTGAAGTTTTACATTGTTTTGTTTTTGAGTGCAGTTATTTAACAAAAAAAATATACATTTGTAAGTTATACTTTCACGACAAAGAGATTGCACTACAGTACTTGTATGAGGTGAATTAAAAAATATTATTTCTCTTGTTATCATTTTTACAGTGCAAATATTTGTAATAAAAATAATATACACTTTGATTTCAATTGCAACACAGAATACAATATATATGAAAATGTAGAAAAACATCCAAAATATTTAATAAATTTCAATTGGTATTCTATTGTTTAACAATGCAATTAAAACAGCGATTAATCATGATTAATTTTTTAGTTGCTGTGACGGGGCAGAGCGGCCCCGCAGTGGTACAGCAGGGGTTAACCCTTCTCTCCTAGCAGAGGAAGCCACACCCCGGAAGCTCTGCTGGGCATGCTCCAACTGGAGCACAGATATAAAAGCCTGCAGACCAGCTCAGTCTGGGCTGACTGCCGGAGGAGAAGGACGCATGCCACTAGCTTCTGCAGAGGGAGGGCATGCAAGCAAGCCAAGTCCCGGGAGGCAGCCAAGCCGAGGCACTACCTGAGACCCAGACGGAGGGCGTCACCGGGGGGGAACAGACCGGAGGACCCCCTGCCGCGGAGGAACTGGTATTCACGGTAGGAAGTGACCCAGGGGAACTATAAAGATAAACGGTGTTAAAGCTGTATTGACGCTCGGCGTGTTGCGGGCAGATCCCCGCTGAGTGAGTGGCAAGAAAAGCTTGCCGCTACCAGGGCCCTGGGTCAGGGCTCGGAGGAGAGGGCGGGCCGAGTCCCCCTACCCCGTCACCCCCAAACCGTGAGGGATCTTGTATGGACTCCAGCCGCTAGGCCGTGCTACCCCATTCGAAAGGGTTTTTTTATGGACTCTGGCTGCTAGGCCGCACTACTCCATTCGAAAGGGGGTTTCTATGGACTCTGGCCGCTAGGCCATGCTACCCTGTTTGAAAGGGGGTTTCTATGGACTCTGGCCGCTAGGCCACGCTACCCCGCTCGAAAGGTGGTTTCTATGGACTTTGGCTTCTAGGCCATGCTACTGCTCCAGACAGGGGGGCAATAGAGAGGAAGGCCGAGAGGCCATAACAGACCATCCGCAGAGGGGTGGCCACAAGGACTGTAGAGTGGTGAGGCGCTGACACCCCATCCTACCCCTGCCCCAAGGGGGTGCTGCGGTAACAGGCCCGCCACAGTTGCCATTAATTTTTTTGAGTTAATCATGTGCGTTAACTGTGATTAATTGACAGCTCTAATTTTTAATGTGCATTACTTGTTAATTGAGAAATGAGGAGCATGTTAACTAATTCTGACTTTATGCTGTATCCATAAATAGAAAATTCAAAGCAAGGCTAAGTCAGCAATTAAATTTAAAAGATAGTTTTTTCTTTTCATGTACTGGGCTTATTTTCTTATCCATCCCAGTACATACCTTTTCCTCATGTTTTTTAAAAGACTGCACTCTTTAAATAGTGAAATTATGTTTAATTAACTTGAGTTTCATGCCTGTGAAAGGTGCTAGATTGATAGCCGTGTGTGCTGAACTACTCGTTTTAACTACATAATAAGTATGCGGTACAGAGAATGATAGCGCAAGACTGCTCAGAATGTCCTGACAATGTGCCTCACATCTTACATTTACACATCCATTAGGTTTTTGGCTTCTCTGCTGAGATGGCCAATGTGGTTGCCTACGAGTGAAAAAATCTGGCAATTGTTTTCTTATGGGAAAATTTGACCACTGGGCTAAGAACACAAAATTCCATTGACATAGTGTCTTAATGGTGGCCTTTCTAGGCCCTGATCCCCTAAGAAGCCCCAGGAAGACATGAAGGTCTATCTGCACGGTGTTTTGTAAGACACTAGACTGGCTTCAAACTGATGTCATAAGCGAGGCAGGCAGTGTAGTCCATTACCAATGTATCAAGGCAGGCATCCACTTACTCAAACAGTGATACCTTAAAAAATGCATAAATAGCAGTATTTACCTCATGACTTTCACATTCTATGAAAGTGAGATCACCTGCATAGTAATGTGATATGAGTCAGTTGAAGATACGCTTATTATCTGGATCAGTAATTACTAGGGGAATCAAAGCAAAATGTTAATCTTTAACACTAATCTTCTCTTGGAGATATGTGCTTTTGACGACTAATTGTTTTTATATTTTTGACTTTTGACAAGTTATTAATCATTATGAGAGGAGAGAAAAGATGTAAGCAAGACGCTGAGAATAAAAGTCAATTACCTGTGTAATGACAACAATTTTTCCCGAAAACTGATAACAGTTCTTATATATTATGCAATTAACCTTTTGTTACTGATTTGCAAAGAGCTGAGGAAGGCTTCCAATAAGAAAAATAATACTTTAGTCAGACAAGCTTTGCAGAGCTTATTTCATATTCTTTTTAAATGAGTAGACGTTTCTTTTGTATTTCCTTCCACCGCCCTATCTGGGGAAAATTCACTATCAGAGCTCAGTACATCCAGCAGAGAGAATGGGGTGAGTGGCTCTCTGTGAAGTTAGTGACAGTCTGAGCAGAATCCTCAAAGCTATCCACACATTTGGACAAGTGTCCTTCAGGTGTGTATCGTGAATGAATTGGAGAACTTGGAGTGAAGAGTGCTTCCCAGGTGGCAGAATGTGATGGGTGTTGTCCAATTTGACATAGAGGTCTTTATCATTGATGTCCGAACATTCGCCAGGTGTCAATGTTCGGTGAAGGTCCGTACAATAGTCCAAGAGTGTTTTCCTATCCGATGGCAGCTTACTAAGATCATACAGCCCCTTCCCTTCCCCCCCAGTTT
Source organism: Terrapene triunguis (assembly GCF_002925995.2). NCBI lineage: Eukaryota > Metazoa > Chordata > Testudines > Emydidae > Terrapene > Terrapene triunguis. The sequence goes on along the minus strand of NW_020664444.1, from coordinate 21,355,643 downwards.
GCTTCATTTGTCCAAACCTTTCTTCAGTGGACACTCGAGCAGTGTCAATGAGCGAGCAAAAAACCTCCCTTTTGCATTTTTCTTCTGAGCTTCCCATCATCTCATCTCTGCACTTGTAACCAAACTGTCTCTTCTTCCAATGAATACGCGTTTCCTTGAGGACAGGCTCAACTCCTAAGTTTTCCACCATTTCTTTGGCAGCAGTTATGGCATCTTCAAAATCCGTTGTCCCTGTAGGCCACAATGAAATCAAGGTAGCTTCTCATCAAAGTAGTAGTGGTTGTGATGTCCATCGACTGAGTTGTAAGCAAGGCATTACAAATGTTTACATGGAACAGGATATCATGCCAAACCACAATTGAGACCAGAAATTTGAAGTTAGAGATCTGGTTTGCCAGGCTTTGCACCTCCTGTCGGATTCTAGCCTCGACTTTACTTGACTGCACCAGTTCCATCAGGGCGTCATAAACCTCTGCCACTTGGTACTTCACTGGCCTTATGCTGTCAATGCGGATCTCCCAGCGAGTGTCACTTAGTGGCTTCGTGATCAGATTTGTAACATTATCCAAGAGGATCTTCTACCTGATAGTCGATGCTGAAAATAGGACATATATTCTTTGCAGTACTCCCAAGAGAGATACTGAATCTAAAGAAGATGATGTTGCATCTGACACAACCAGGTTGAGAGAATGGCAGCCAAAAAGCACAAAGAAAGCTCTTGGATTCAGCGCAAGGATTCTTACCTGGATGCCACTGTTCCTTCCCTTCATGTTTGCGCCGTTGTCATAGCCTTGGCCATGGCAGTCTTAAAGCTTTATTTTATTCTCACTCAAAATGTTTATAAACAGTTCTGTTAGGCTTTTCCAGTAGAATTGTCCACTGAAACAGATAAAGTGATCCTTTACTTGGATACAGCCATCCTCATCAACAAATTGTACTGTAAATGACATGTTTTTACTGTGACTTATGTCGGGAGTGCAGTCTATTATTACGGCATAATACTTCACTTTGACAAGACGTGTCAATATGTTATCAAGCACCTTCCTTGCATAAGGTCAGTCAATTTATTTTGAATTGTTTTGCTTCAGTAATAGTCTATAGCTTCTTTATGAACTACTCAATGTAGATGCTCACACATGACATCATCGTATTTCCCAAGGAGCTGTACCAAACCAATGAAATTACTGTTGTGTTCAGTGAACAACTTATCTTCTTTTCAAGGAAGAGGGTAATTGAGATCAGATGCTCAGTTCCTCCAGTGCTGGGTTTTTACATTAATAATGAACTGGTTTTCTGTATGTATGCATTTATTCAGCTTGAGCCTGGACTCGAGTTCCATCCATTTGGAGTAGGCTGTAAAATGGCTGGGTGACTTTTCATGTTGCTTCAGAGCATCAGCTAAGTTATGTCAGTAATTGTATCGAGAAAGTGCAAGCAACGATTTGGCATTCTTGTTAAATATTTTGCAACAAAAACAGAACACTTTGTGAGTTGATTTTGAGTAAGCTAGCGAATGCCAATTCAGTTTCTCACCATTTTCGAGCACTCTTTTGCAGTGTGACTACGAGAAGTGTTGCTGATCATTTACTGGAAATGTCATATCCTTGATTTTTGCCTGGCTCATTCAAAATTGTCCAGTCAATATCAGCAGAGTATAGGATCACCAGCCATAAACCAGGATCTGATGTATTGATTTGTGGTGTGCAGTTTTTCTCACTGTGTTTCTGTCAACTTGTGAGGCTGATTCTTCTTTATCGTTTCTCTCCTTTCATGTAGATAAGGGTTTGATAGCTATCTCTGGCATCTCATTACATATGTCCTTTATTAGTTACTACTTACACTCTTCAAGTCTTAAAACACAAGTACACTTTCGCAATTACACAGTAAAACAAGGTTGACAGTATCACAGCTGGGCTCTCACTTCACTTCAGTTCGTTCTTATATCTCATTAACTGACTGGTGATGTCCCGCCCCTTATATATCCATGAAGGCATGACTGACAACATTCTCGGAGGTTTGAGGAAAATGTAGTTCTCAGAAAGTCTGGAAGGTTCCACGAGATTCTACAAAGGTCCAGAATGTTCTAGGAGGTTAATGAAAAATGAATCCACATACAGAATACCTGAAACATGTTATTTCAAACGTTCTATTTTCCATTTTGTCGCTAACAACAAAAACAGCACTTTGAGCCAGGGGCCCCAAGGCCTGGCATCCCAGGCAGTCGCCTGGGTCACATGCCCCTAAATCTGGCCCTGAATGTGCCTGACAACTGATACAACCACATTTTCAGGAAGAGCCAGAATAATCTGATAGGGTTTTGCAAACTGAGTATTTTAAGACTTAAAAATACAAGACATATTCAAAGAATAAAAATGTGCTTTGTAAAATGCAAGCGAATCAGCCAAATATGACACAGCTGTTTCTTCTGTGAATGCACTGTAAGCAAGTCTTTGGTACCATTATTTAGATATCCAATCGTGCATTCCCTTACACAAGTAGTCCTCACTCAGGCAATCCCATTGACTTCCATGAATCACAAAAAGGTGAGTGGACTCAGCACTTCAGCATAATTCTCCCAGTCACTTCCACCTGTTTCTCATAGACTTAAATGGCTCCTGTTGGTTAGCAATTGAAGGTTACACTTCCGAAAAACTCAGTGCCCAATCCTGCAAGCCTTTATTCAGGGGAGTAGTCTCACTGATAACAATGGGACTATTCCCAGCAGAATTGAGTACTTGAAGCGATGAGTTCTCCTTCATGGCTGTAGTACAATGTTCTGCTTTCAGGTCCAATAGGAACAGTATAAGCTCCTTTTTGTTCTTTTTCCGATGGTTGATGTAACTTTGCCTGTACTTTGACCTCCACTTCATTCTTCCTCTGAGATAATTTACTTGCTCTTGTACTGATTGCAGTTTGTCCCCCTGTTGCCTATTTTGATTATCTGTAGGCTCATGAGTCAATTTTTTATTAAGTCAATGAAAAGTAATTCTTATTAAGAATCCAAGATCTTATTAACTTTTTCAAGTAACCTCCTTGATTCCACTAATAACCCTCTCTGCCCATGGCATGGTTTGAAGCTAGGTTTAGAATTGCCAGTAGAAAGAAAAAGTGCAGCAGAGCTCTGCTCAACTCAGCTGGTGAATAGGGACAAATGTAGTTCAAAACCATCTTTGCAGTTTCCTGATCTTGCGGCCAACTGAGGGTTGAATTAATTCATGGCTGTGCTATGTAGCACCATTTGCAATGGCATCCATGAGACCATTATGCCTGCTGGGCATCACTGAAACACACTAAGCCCAATCTAGCTTGCTCTTTAAATTGGCAGATGGAGGGATAGGGAAGGGCCACACATATGAGATTACCCCATACCGGGGGAGTCCTCAGTTTGCAAGTTAGATCAGGAAGGGGATATTGTGCCCTCTTGTCCCCCGTTGCTACACAGGATTTAATCAAAAGCGTTAGAAGGACTTTACAAATACCCTTGTGGATTGAAGGGAATGGGGTACTAGCTTGTCGGTCCACTGATCTACAGTGTCCCTTTAAATAAATTAGATGTACAAACCTCATATTGGTCCTAATAATAGATTAGATTATTTTTGTACAGCACAACTCATACTACATTGAATATGACATTCAAAATAATTATACCACATCTCATCTAAATTTTATTTGCATGCCCATTAAAAACAATATTTAATCAAATGTTTGTGAGGACTAGGATTTAAGAAGCAGAAATATGTCAAATTTTGTACTACGAGTTATTGAGCATCCTTAGAAAGTCATTTGAAATTAAAATCATCAGCTTTGGTTGTGCAGGACAAAGCAGCCTTTACTGCTGCTGGTCCGTGGTAGCTTTGCTGTCCTCCTGTTTCATGTAGCTGCAGATGTTGCCTCCAATTTTAAAGGCTAGCCACTATGTAATTCCAGTTAAGGCACCATGAATGCTATCTGTTATACATATGGGTATATATTGAAACTGAGCTTATTGAGTTCTCTAACTTCCTAATATAGGACAGCTTATTCTCCTACTGACTGATACTTAATCAGTGGTACAGACTTAGAAGTAGTCCTGGTGGAGATGATTAACAGGCAGAGACAGTGAGAAGGTCAAATGCATGATTCATTATCACATGGCTCCATTTCCAAAATGTTTGTAAAATAGTATTTCTGGTGACATATGGCATATTGGCATATGGAAAGTATATGATAGTGTGATTTGGCATCAAGGTTTTATTGACACTTGTTTTGGATGACCTACATGACTTGTGGCTTTGCCATTTATGAGTAAGGCTAAGATTTAGTCATGGGTGTTTTAGTAAAAGTCATGGACAGGTCACAGGCAATAAATAAAAATTAATTGCCCGTGACCTGTCCATGACTTTTACTGTATAAATACCCCTGACTAAAACTTAGCAGCTCCTGGGGCCCGGGTGCTGCTGCTCTGGGGGTGCCCAGGATGCCGCTGCTGTGGGGGCCCCAAGGCTGATGGTTAGCCCCTGCACTGGCCGCAGGGGCTGACTTGCCGCAGGGGCTGACTTCCTCCAGCCATCCCAGCTCCAAGGTCCTGGGGACCACTGCTCGGGTACTCCCCAGGGCCGCCCCCAGGACTACTGCTTGGGCACTCCCCGGGGCCAGCCTCCCTGGGACCGCTGCTTGGGTCTTCCCCCAGGGCCAGCCGCCCAAGCAGCGGCCGGTGCAGCTGGCCCCGGGGCTGCCCCTGGGACTGCTGCTCAGGTGCCCTGCAGATAGCCACATCGGCCACTGCAGCTGTGAAAGTCACAGAGGTAGTGGAAAGTCACGGAATCCATGACTTCCACAACCTCCATGACAGAATTGCAGCCTTATTTATGAATAATATAGTCATTCTGAATTCATGCTGATAAAACAATTACACCACACTAATATGGACTTTCACTGCAGACACATACACACACGTTAAAGTTTAATTGGAGAAAGTTGGTTTATACAGTACTCAGATAGTGAATATTGTTAGGATATAGATATTTAGGCCTGTCTGTAAAGGCCTATACTTTAAGAATTTACGTATATTCTTATTACTTAGCTAGTTATAGAGGTATAAAAAGAATTAAAATCACTATTTGTATGTGTAAGGGACAGTTTGAGGCTTTGTTTTTAGGCTAAGTAAGGCCTTTGGCTAAGCGGCAGAGGCAGCCATAAACTGGGAAGTGAACGGTTACATTTTTACATTTTAAACTAGTTACATGGAAATAAGGTGCTATTGGGCTGTTAGGAATACAATTTTGTTTTGATATTTCTATTACCTTCAGAGAAAGGAAAGAGCCTAGAACATGTAAAAGAAAATTTAGTTTGATAGTTTTCTGTCTGGTAAAAACTTACTTATCAATAGAAACAGCTGAAAAACCCTTATGTCTGTATAGATGTAGTTGTGAAATCCTCACTTCTGTATTGTTTTGTATGTTTATTTGCATGGTCTTTGTCTGGTTCTGTAATTGTTTTTGTCTGCTGTATAATTAATTTTGTTGGGTGTAAACCAATTAAGGTGGTGGAATATAATTGGTTAAATAACCATGTTACAGTATGTTAGGATTGGTTAGTTAAATTTCAGTAAAATGATTGGTTAAGGTATAGCTAAGCAGAACTCAAGTTTTACTATATAGTCTGCAGTCAATCAGGAAGTAAGGGGGGAACGGGAACGGAATGGGGGTGGGGAAATTGGAATCATGTTTTGCTAAGGGGGGAATGGGAACAGGGATGGCTCTGCGGTGTCAGAGCTGGGAAGGGGGACACTGAGGAAGGAAACTGGAATCATGCTTGCTAAAAGTTCACCCCAATAAACATCAAATTGTTTGCGCCTTTGGACTTCGGGTATTGTTGCTCTCTGTTCATGCGAGAAGGACCAGGGAAATGAGAGGGTAAAGGAATAAGCCCCCTAACAAATATCATCTGCCATGGTACATTCTTGAGGCTATTCATCTTGCCTAACCCTATTTCTGAACATTAATTCCCACAAGGCCATCTATATTTACTACATTAATCTACTTGAGATCTTAATCACTTATTTTGATGAGCTATCTCTAAGTAGATTATCTTTTGACTATCATCATATTAGCCCCAAAAATCATTAGCGGAAGAATCTTAACAAACTAGCAAATCTAAAGTCCTGCAGTTAATACTATTAAAATCATTTCATATCATTACAGCAATGGCTAAATCTCTCTCTAGTGAGTATGCTCCCTCCACTAGAAATAATGAGCTGTTTTTGCTCAGGGAATTAGTATTTATTCAGATGACAAATCATTACAGAGGAGGATAAAGATCATCAGTGATTAAAGGTTAAGATTACAGTAGCAGCATAGTTACAATTAATTTTAAATTTAATTATGAAAGTTCCCCATGAAAGTAAGCTTTTATTAAATATTGACAACATTTATTTTAAGATCAACAAAATTAGAAGGGTTTACTGTACATACAGATGTAAAATAAAGGAAATATATCTGTACATTCAAAAGCTATATGCCATTTGTCTTCAGATTTATTATAGATCCTCCACTGCCACATCTTTGTCACAAGTTCTCCTCACTTTCCAGAACATTTAGCTTAGGGACTGACACTTTCCATAGTTGATATCTGCCTGAAAGTGATTTCCCCTCCCAAGTTTGAGTAAAGACCATTCACATGATTTTTCATTAAGGAGAGTAAAAAGTTACTTTTCTCCTTATAAATAAAAATCTAAATTTGCTTTTTAGGTAAGACTACAGCAAAAATAGCTGACATCTCAAACACAAAACTTGGCATGGATATAGTAATGTGGGGACAAGTACCTTTGCTTGGTTAAAAAAAAATGATAAAAAAATCAGTTAAGTAGTAGGGGAAGCAGTATGGATAGGGAGGGCCCTTGAATTGGGTGTCAGGAGACCTGGGTTTAATCCTAGCTCTGTCATTGATATGCTGTGTGACCCTGGATAAATCACTTTAGGCTAGCGCCACAGAGGGATTTAGGCACCCCCTCTCTACCTGATGCAGAGCAGGGACTTGAACTTGGTCTCCCACATTGCAGGTGAGTGCCCTAACTGCTGGCTATGGGGTATGTTTCAATCTCTCCTGTTGAGGCTATTCCATTTTGTATGAGAAATTAAATATAGGGACAGAGAAAAAGTGAGAATGACTTTATAAGCCTGTTGATTTCAGCACTCACTGGGATGTGGGAGACCCACGTTCAAGTGCCTGTTTTAATGACTGTTTAGGCATTGTATATAACGTGGAACAGCTGTACATCATCTCCCACATCCTGGGTGAGTGCTCTGACCACTGGATTAAGGATTATAAAGAGGGTACCACAGTGGTGCTGAAACTAGGGGTGCTGGGGGTGCTACTCCATGCCCTGGCTTGAAGTGGTAACAACAAACACCAAATACGTGGTTTCCATCATCAGCACCCCCACTATAAAAATTGTTCCAGCACCCATGGGGTACCAACAACAGCAGCAGCAGTACCACTCTCTCCTCTTCTTCCTTGTTTTTTTGGTGAGAAAGGGCTTATGTATCTAACTATATGGGATCATGGCTGTGAATCCCAACAGTGGAGATACATTTCTCCTTCTGTCCTGGACTTAGGTGCCTAAGACCATTTGAGGGGCAGGGCTTAGAACCCAACCCTCTCCTCAACATTTGCTATTGGCTAGCTCAGACAGCTCCCCTCTGTGGCCTGGTCTACACTAAGAGTTTAGTTCAAATTTAGCAGCATTAAATCGAATTAACCCTGCACCCATCCACACAACGAAGCCATTTACTTCGACATAAAGGGCTCTTAAAATCGATTTCTGTACTCCTCCCCAACGAGGGGAGTAGGGCCGAAATCGATATTGCCATTTTGAATTAGGGTTAGTGTGGCTGCAATTCGACATTATTGGCCTCTGGGAGCTATCCCACAGTGCACCATTGTGACTGCTCTGGACAGCAATCAGAACTCGGATGCATTGGCCAGGTAGACAGGAAAAGCCCCGCAAACTTTTGAATTTCATTTCCCGTTTGCCCAGCGTGGAGCGCTGATCAGCACAGGTGACCATGCAGAGCTCATCAGCACAGGTGACCATGCAGTCCCAGAATCAAAAAAGAGCTCCAGCATGGACCGTATGGGAGATACTGAATCTGAGCTCTGTATGGGGAGATGAATCTGTTCTATCAGAACTCCGTTCCAAAAGACGAAATGCCAAAACATTTGAAAAAATCTCCAAGGCCATGCTGGACAGAGGCCACAACAGGGCCTCAACACAGTCCTGCGTGAAACTTAAGGAGCTGAGACAAGCGTACCAGAAAGCCAAAGAATCAAATGGACGCTCACGGAGGGAGGGGTGACTGACGACTGTAACTATCCCACAGTTTCCACACTCTCCGAAAACCATTTGAATTCTGGGTTGAGCTCCCAATGCCTGAAGGGTCAAAAACATTGTTGCGAGTGGTTCAGGGTATATGTCTCCATTAGACAAAACTTAAAGAAGAGAATGACCTGGGGAGTCATCCCCATTTTTGTCCAGGCGCCCCCGACCGACCTCACTGTGGCCAGCCAGGAGCACCCATGACAGCAGCAGACGGTACAGTATGACTGGTAGCCGTCTTTGCTAACTTGCAAAGGCAAGGGGATGCTGCTGTGTAGCGCTGCAGTACTGCGTCTGTCAGCAACATCCAGTAGACATACGGTGACAGTGAAAAAAGGCTGAACGGGCTCCATGGTTGCCGTGCTATGGCGTCTGCCCGGGAAATCCAGGGAAAAGGGCACGAAATGGTTGTCTGCCGTTGCTTTCACAGAGGGAGGATTGACTGATGACATTTACCCATAACCACCCGCGACAAATTTTTGGCCCCATCAGGCATTGGGATCTCAACCCAGAATTCCAATGAGCGGGGGAGACTGCGGGAACTATGGGATAGCTACCCACAGTGCAACGTTCCGGAAGTCGACGCTAGCCTCGGTACATGGATGCACATCACCGAATTAATGTGCTTAGTGTGGCCGCATGCACTCAACTTTATACAATCGGTTGCCAAAAATCGAATTCTGTAAATTCGGAGTAATCCCATAGTGTAGACATACCCTGTGAGTGCTGATTTTTGTGGATCCCATTCTTAGGCACCTAACTTGCTCCATGCATTGTATAGGGAGCCTGTATGCCTAACTCAGGGCTGTGGATTCAACTAGGTGGCAGGGCACCTAAACATTAGGCATTGCAATCCTGAGTCTAAGTCCCCTATGTGCATCTAGCCCTTCTGTGCCTTTGTTTCCCAGCTAGGGACTACTTCAATACAAATAACAGTGAGTGTACTCAGAAGCACTTGCTGATATTTTAGCAGTCTAATAAAGCACTACCCTCTATTTGACATCACAAATTAACTTTAGGCTTCAGTTCTATAATAAGAAGGTGAAACTTCTGCTCCTCTGATCATTAGGCTCTCTTGGTGCCTCTACAGACTTCCTCCAGACCATTGCAGGGCTTGGAATCCCCACATGGTTCCTGTTATTTATCAGCTCTTGAACACTTTTTTAAATAATAAGGAAATTCCCAGACAAAAAGCATTCATTAGACAGGAATTGTGAAGAAGTTAATGGAGTAGTTGTAGTTTTAATTTCCTCCCCCTAGTTAGAATGCTAGAAAATTAATAATGTTGAAATCTAGCCATTTAAAATATGGACATTCTTAGTTAAAGTACCCTGAGCAACCTTAACTCTGACTCATTTTTCCTCCACTCTGTGAATATTCTATAAAAAATATTATTGGTGCATGTGTAAAGTATCTTCATATCAGTTATTTTCTGACCTATAACAACCTTGGAAGTTTAACCAGGTTTTTCTTTGTTTTAGAAACATATCAAACAATTGAAAATAGAATGTCAAAAACATGAATACTTTCTGAAGTACTGTTCATAACATCAGTAGACAGAAATGCTAACTGCTGACCAGTTCATTTCCTAAGGGGAATGACCATGTCTGCTCAGAATTATCCAACTACTCATTTAGTAGGAAAGCTATTTTGCAGATTCACAACTTAAGAATTAACAGAATTGAAGCTTGCTGATACAATAGAAAGGGTGTCAGCACAAAAATATACAAAAGCTGTTATGTACATGAGTCAGAGTTTGCAGGATGATGACCCATATAGGTTTTAGACACCATGCAGGTAAAGTAGAAATGGTGTTTTGAAATTTTAGTGGAAGATTTAATACCTTCTGACCATTGGTGAAGAATGTTACAAACCTTAAAATCTTCCAGATGGCACTGCAAATATAGAATGAAATTATTTACCCTAATAACATTAGTTTTCTAAAAGTTTAATAGAAACAAGTAACCTTGAATTATGTTACTTAGATCATTTTTTATTGCAGTTGGACTGCAGACACCAGCTCAAATTTATGCTCATAAAGTTCTAGAACATGGGATGAAATGCTTATTTACAGCTGTCCTTTCATGTTTTCCTGAGCAGCAGAACAGTTGTAAAATTTAAAAGTAATAGTTGTAGATTTATGGACTTATGAATACTCATACTCACAGACTGAGCCTGGCAAGTCTCTAGTAAAGTCTAACAACTTCATACAAAATATACATTGGCTTTCAAAATGTTCTGCAAAGAAAAAAAAAATGAGGTTAATATGTAAATCTTAAGAGCTTGCATTTTGGCAGATAGGAGAATCAGGTAGAGATGTAAGGAATCATATTGTGATTACCAAATATCCATTAAAATATTATATTGAAAAAGAATTGGTGTGATTTTGCTTTTACAACTCTCTTTGGGGTAAACCAGGTTACATATTGCTCTGAAAAACATGTTCCAAAGATCAAATATTTGGTATTTGAACAAAACAACAAACAGCTAACCACCAAAAAACCACACCTTTACATGAAGTACAGACCAGTGACATTAAATTGGAGTAGTAAGTTTTTAGGTTTTGAGGGCAATGCAGTAAAACCAGAAGTGACAAAATCGACATTGTGTTTAACTTCACTGTTAAAAGTCATTACTCCTTTACTGTTTAATATAACACACCAGTCTTACACAAGCTTTTTTAGTATTGTATTTTTTTTCCTGAAGCATATTATCAAATTTAATTTTCTCCAATAAGAGTAATTTTATAAGGAAAGGCACTAACAGGACAATTAAAAACCTTTTCATATTAATTTGTAAGCTATGAATGTGAAATTATTGTACTGTATGATTGACTTTTCTAATTAGAGTGCTTGTTGTAACCTATTAGTGAAAAGGAATATCGCTGGCAGTGTAGGATCACATTGATAATAGGTTACTTAACACCTTAATAGCTGAAGGTAATTGCAGTTTCTTGGTTGAAATAATGTTCTGAATTTTGCTGCTAAGATAATTGATACTTCACTAATTTCACCCTCCTTGCCCCCCCCAAGAAAAATGCAAAGCTAATATTCATGAAACATGCCAGCTAGACAGAGAACTTCAGGAGCCTTGCTGGTTTAGCTATATACTACATATAGTGTAGACAGCAACAGAACTAGCTTTCTTACACTGTTGCAGCAGTTTACCTGTGCCCTAACCTAGAGCCAGGGCCAGCTCTGGCTTTCTGGCCGCCCCAGCAAAAAAACAAACAAAAACAAACAAACAAACAAAAAACCGCGGCGGCCAGAACAGCAATGCAAAAAACCCCCCAGGGTGCAGGGGGACTCCCTGCGCTGCAGATGTGCCCCGGCTAGCTGGGGGAGGGGGAGGTAGTGGGGGGAGAGAGAGAAGGGGTGCGGCCAGGGCTTCAATGGGGTGCTGCCACGCGGCCCCTCCCGCCGTGCCCCCTGCCGGGAGGGCTCCGCACCGCTCCAGTCGGCCGGCAGGGAAGGACGCGGGCTGCCCTGCCGGGCTTGCTGCAGGGCGCTCCCGTCCTCCATGCCGCCGCCCCCTACAGGGCAGCTAGAGCGGAACAACAACAACAACAACAACAAAAGCGGCTGTGCCGCCCTAGGATTGGGCGGAATGCCGCCTCTTACAAGCTGCCGCCCCAAGCACCAGCTTGCTCGGCTGGTGCCTGGAGCCGGCCCTGTCTAGAGCAATCACTTCTGGGAGTGAGTATTCCCATGCCTATTCAATTTTTTTGGTCTCAGCAAGAACAGGATTTACAAGCAAAAATTTGATAACTTTATTTTATTTTATTTGTACTTTTTTATGTGTAGTCCATTATCTATTATGAACTGAATTAAGATCCACGAGCTTTTATCGATTGCATTTGGTATAAATAGCCTTAGGAAAGTTAACTTTTTTCTCTGTAGAACTAATACGTTAAAGCTGCATCAAGTTTCTCAGCAAGAGAAAAACAAATGGGAAGCCATTAGAAGGATTCACACACACACACACCCCGCTCTGCCTTTCTTGATACCTTACATAAAACCTGTGACATTGAGCCATGCCACTTCAGTGAAAACTCCCTCATATCTACTAATCCACCTCACTTCAGGGCTGTTCTCTTATAGGAATTTCCCCCCAGCATGCCTTCTGCAGCTGGCCCTTTAAAGTTGGCAAAGCCAAATAACTGTAATCTTAAAAAGGCCATTTTGTAGCTGGGAGAAGTAACATTTCTGACTGATTCTGGTAAATAGGCTTTATTCCTCTTTTATTGGTATCCTGTTTTCTCTTTTTTTATTTTTGAGACAATGGCTTGTTCTTATGTAGTTCTAAGGGAAAAAATAGAGAAACCAACTGCAGACTGCGAACTGCAGACCTGATTTTTGCCTTCCCCTTGTGTTCTTTCGTCTCAAGGACAGGTTTTGTCTTTGTTAAAAAGCCATAATGTCTAGATTTTCTGTCGTTTAGCACTTGTTGGCCAAAATCTTTGATCAGGAAAGTGGGTCTGGGGGTGCTGTTGATTTATAGTCTCCAGAGCATCATATGGTGGCAAAAATGAAGCATTCTGTTTTCACATTTAAATAAATATGGGAACTGCCAAATAGTGATTTGTTGGGTTTTTTTGTTTTTGTTCATTCTGACTGTTGTATTTCTTCTTTGCCTTGTCATGGGTGACAAGGACAAGTGGTCATGGCATGGGGTCTTTTGGGGAAGTTCCACAGAGAGGATATAAAATCAAACAGTTTGGACTTTATGGAGGGGCTTTGCTTGCTTTAGCTAGCTGTTACAAGAACTCTTAGGTTTCCTGATAGCTGGCTTATTTTGCCTGGTTGTTTTAATATTGTGACATAATGAGGACAATTTGATAACCATCCCATACCTGGAAAATATTCAGTGTAAAAGTATTTGAATATAAAAAATTCTCAATTAGGGGCAACTTATACTTGGTTGTTCTGCAGGTGTTTAAAGAGGAAGAGGGAGCAAGCATTCCCTCAGAGCAGCCTGCATACACTATTTGCATTCACTGGGCTCTCCAGAATGGAAGGACTTCCTCCTATGCTGCAAAGCATCCTAGGGAAAGAAGAAAACAGATGATGGCATTGGCCCCACCCTTCACAACACTGGGAAGTAGAACAAATATGCAGTACTTTCTGAGGGTGAAGTAGTATTGGTACTCCTGCAGTACCAGGGAGCTCTGGGAGGAATTATGCCTTACTGAGAAGTAACTCGAGTTCTTTTGTAGATGATGCCAGAAAATCTACATCTACTACCTTCCATGTGTATTTCAGGAAGAAGCATCTTTTAGCAATTTAAGCTATAGGACAGCACAGTAGGAACTGCTGACTTCTAACCCTATGACACTGATGCCTCTGTGGCCTTTGGCAAGTTACTTAACTTTGCTACCTCAGCTTTCACATCTAAAGAAGATAGAGATAATTCTTACTTCACTTTGCAAGGATGTCATAAGGGTTAATTAGCTAATGTGAGTAAAGTCCTTTGAGGATGAAAAGTGCTGTAGATAAGGCTACTATTTAATCACCGGTATTTTTAGTAAAAGTCATGGACAGGTCACGGGCAATAAACAAAAAGTCACAGCCTGTGACCTGTCCATGACTTGTACTATAAATACCCCTAACTAAATCTTAGGTGCTCGGGGGGGTGAGGGACACTTTGGCGGACACCGCTGCTCCTGGTGGGGGGGGAGGCCCAGCGCCCCGCTGCTGCTCCTGGGGAATTGGGGGGCGGTCTGGAGCCCTGCCGCTGCTCCTGGGGGAGACGGCCTGGAGCCCCACCACTGCTGCTGCTGCTCCGGGTGGGTGGTGGCAGCCCTGGTCACTGCTGCTGCTCTGGGCGGAGGTTGGCCTGGGGCGCCGCTGCTGCTCTCAGACCGCTGCTCCTGGGCAGTGCCCAGGACCAGCTGCCTGGCGCCGCCCAAGCAGCGTCCGGTGCGGCTGGCCCCAGGGCTGCCCCAGCTGCTCAGGCAGCCCTGGGGTCACCCGCACCAGCCACTGCAGAAGTCAGAGGTCCTAGATAGTCACAAAATCCGTGACTTCCGTGACCGCTGTGAAAGACTCGCTGCTTTAGCTATAGACTGTACAGTAAATGCTAACTGCTTGATATGAATATGCATTCCTTGTATCTGCATCTGACCAAATGACAGATACTTTTTAGTCATCTATTACACAGAGAAAAAATATTATCTCAAAATAATCAGTCTCTAAAAACCAGAATGTAGCTTTTCAGTTTTTGAGAATAATATGTCAGCATCTGTTAAACCGATAGCTGGTATCTTATGGATGGCTTTGCTTGTTCTCTGTACTTCAAAAAAACATAACTTAGTTGGGGAAAAAAATGACAGTTCTGATTCCCATTTATTATCTACCAGATGTGTTTTTAAAGCTGTCTTACTGCTGGGCATTCCCAGAACATAAGAATAAATCTCATTTTTTGCTGCATTTCCCTTAGGTCTTATTATGCTTTTGAAGCTCTGTAGTATATAAGGTGCCAAGTAACTACAGTATTAGAAATTATTTTAGAGTTCCCTGCCTTCATCTTACTTTTGTTTGCTCTTTTGAGAAATTGTTTTTGCACATTTTTCTCCTCACTCTTTCTTTTGTTATCTTGTACCAGGCTAGCTCTGTAACATAGATATCTGATAAACTGGCTTTCCTAATCTCTTAAGCAATTCCCTAACTTTTGCCTTTTCTCCTCTTTGCCTACTGAACATTATTTACTTTTACATACACTATCTAATCTAGTTTGCAAGGAGCATCCAAGACTCTCTTGTAGCCCACGATTTAGAAGTCCATCTATCAAATCTTTCTTTTACTCAGAGAAGCTATTTCCATGAAGAAAAAGCTCCCTTGCACCTCTTTTTCCTCTCCCATATTAGCTTTGCTAAACTAATACCAGGTCATTTTGACAGATGAAATTTACAAGCTAGCCAGACAATACTTAATATTGCAACTTAAGGATAGCATCAGTTTAGCAGCTAACTAGTGCTGCGCTAAGATGTTTGCCCCATGGAGAGTTTAAGCAGCACAGATTTCTCTTTGTTGGCTTTTTGCATTTTGTGTGGCGGGGTTGTGTTTTCTAATGAACCTGACAGCACAACACAAGGTCTTTAAGAGGGGAAAAAATTAGTAAATTTTATATTAGTAATTAGTAAAATTATTCTTCAAGTCCTTCCTTTGAATTCCACCTATCCATAATGCATACAGAAAACTACCATCTGATAATGGGTGCTGGAAGGACTTCAATGTGTGTGTGAGAGAAACCAATATTTGAGTAGCCTTGCGACCCCGTGCACCAGGTCACAATGCCACTCACTCAAATTTGGCTGGGCCACCCCTCCATCATGCTAGCAGGGAAGGGGCTCTGCTGTCACGCCACCCAGCTCCAGTCAGGGACCAAAGGAAGAGGGGTGGTCGGCCCCCAATTCTTGTGCCTCTGCCAAATTCAGGCTTTCAAAAGTGGGGGGACATGGACTTCTCTGTTTTAAAAAGGGGGAGGACAATGGTCCTTCCCCCTCATCTTGTCTCTGGTGCTTGTGGCTAAACAGGTGGCAGTTTGTGATTACGGCTATTGATTGGCTACAGATTTTGCACATGACTAGTCTTTAATAAAATTTCCCACTTTTGTTACCATATCTCTCTCTATTCTTGTCTATTCATTCCACCTCTTCTGCCAAATGTGGACAGAAGCACAGGGATTGCTGGGATGTGAAGCAATGCATGACGGGGCATTGGGACAGGACCCAGGATGCCCTGTGACCCCCTCCACCTTCCCACAAGTCTTAGAGGCAAAAGAAAAAGAGGTGCTCTGTGGGATAGCTGCCCAGACTGCACCGCTCCGAATAGTGCTGCACGTGCCGCAACACGCTATTGCACAGGCAGCTGTCAGTGTGAACACACAACAGCAGTTTTCCTTCTGAGCTCTCTGAGCGGCGCTGTAACTGCCGGCGCTGTAACTTTGTCAGTGTAGACGTGCCCTTAGATGGTAAGCTCTTTCTGATGGGGACCGTAATTTAGTATAAGCTTAGCACAAAAGGGCCTTGTCTTAGTTGAGGCCTCTTGTTATTTCTTTGTGTGAGGGAAAGGGGCAAATTTGGAGCATAGGTTACTCAACAGTGTTGTAGTTCACATCCCATGACACTTAGTATAAGCTGATCCTTGCTGACAGACATTGCTCATCGCATCCAAGTAATTTACATGACCTCAGAGATGGAATATGTTAAGGATATAAACATATGAAATGGTTTTTGGTCATATTTTTGAGCTGCCAATTTAAGAATAGGTAGGATTTTTTCAAAGAATAGCTATAATTTGACCTATTATTATTTATTTGATAGTAAGGTTTAGCTTTAGTTTGAGTTCCCCGTTGGAGGAAGCTTGCTATAAATCATGAGTGCCAATTTATCTTATGAGTCACTGAACTTAATGAAGCCAAATAAACAAACAGTGAATCCCAGCTTCTGAGTTTCCCCTGAGATGTCTCCCTGCAGTGTCCAGCACCCTTACTGGCTGCTCATAGAAGTTAAGCTCTTAGCCCCTTTAAAGAGCGTGTATGGGGCTAGCACACCCTTCCTTTCAATCAATGCACTGAATTGGTTTACAGTAAAAGTAAAACAAGTTTATTTAACAAAAGGACATAGGATTAAGGACATAGGATACCAAGCATAAGTAATAAAGAAAGGGATACAAGTAAACAAAAGTAAAAATATATTTCTAAGACTAAAACCTGATTTAACAAATCAGACTCGCTTGTTCACAGAAGTGTTTCTCACCAAGTCTCTTTTCCAGCATGGCTTCCCAGACTCTGGCCAGGACCCTTCTCAGATCTCAAAGTGCTTGGTTCCTTTCTATGTTCAGGTGAAGGAAAAATTAATTCACTCCCCCTCTCTTTATAGACCAGTAAACCTTTAAAATGAATTCTCAGCTATAGTTCATTTTCTCCTGCTGGAAAGAGTGCAATAAAAACTTAACATTCCAGATTTTGTGATGTTCATTTCAGCTCTACTGGATATGTTTATATTTCACATATATTAAAGGACCTCATCTTAATGCAGAAGCTTAAAGATGAACATGTAGGTACACAGTGATATGATAACATTTAGATGTCTGTTTGAGTCAGGAACCTAGGAGGTAAAAGCTTTTTTAAAAAAAATCTAATAAAGACAACAGTTTGTAAATGAGAAAACATTAAATAATGCAAATTTTTCAACTCCTCCCATTGCTCATAGGAGCCCCGCACCATCTTTCCTCTGCTCCCTGACAGGGAATCATTTTCATAAGAGAAGAAATCTTTAGGTTTTTAAACAATTGTTGAACATTATCGGCTCTAAAATAAAAAAAGGCATTTAAGGGGGGGAAAAAGTGTTAAATCATCATAAGATAAACAGGAAAATCATCAAGAAAGAATAACTGCCACCTGTTTAGCCACAAGCACCAGAGACAAGAGGAGGGGGAAGGGCCATTGTCCTCTCCCTTTTTAAAACAGAGGAGTCCATGTCCATAAATTCTGGTAGAATTACAATAGACTACAATGCAATTAACAGCAGAATTAAATTAACAAAGTGAATTAACTGTCAAGTTAGACATAGCTTGAAATATTATGAAGCAGGTGATGTATCTGGGAAATGGCTATTGTGCCTAGTTAGAGAGTTAGACTAAGCTTACTAATTTTTTTGCAACAGCACAAAATGAGAAAGTAAGGCAAATTATATGAACAGGCAGGAATCCATAAAGAATTCTAGTAGTGATCAGAAACTTATTGTAGACAAGAGAAAAATTAGTGTGAGACTTTTCCAAGAAAGGTGCTTGACTGTTCTTCAGGGAAAAAAGGTCAGTTTCTTAAATTTGTTTCCCCATGTGAAATAGCTAAGTTCTCTAGGGGTATTTGTTCATCCTACATTGTGCACATGAGTAACTCTCATTAAACCTCTGAGGAGGTTCACGTGCATATCAAGAGAAGTGCATGTGGATATCAAGGAGAATAAGTGTCTATGAATATGTTAAAAGTAACCTTTAAATCTATTGATCACCAAGATACAAAACCAAAGTGCAAAGCTGAAATGTGAAACATTATACATTACTGTTAATTCAACAGGGATAATCTAATATACAATGGGGAAAAATCTATTTCAAAGTACATAAATATATATAATACATTCAGTGATACAAATGTCACAGAAACAGCATATGAAAGACATGCTGACTTTTTTTCTAGTAACAGATGTAATGAAGTACATGAAATGATCTAAAGAATATAGATATGCTTTGAAGAGTTCTTTTGGCCAAATAATGAGAATGTTTGTGATCTATGGAAGTATAGTTCTCCTTTATGCTTTTTCAGTTTGTTTACTCTGCTTTATTATATTATGGTTCCTTTACTCTGTCAAGACTAATTCCCCACTCTGGCACTTCGAGTGCAGAAGGTGGGGGCCCGCAAGGATTCTAACAATTAATACTGGCCACTCCAGGCTTGTATTAAACTCCTAAGGTTACAGCTTTTCTCTGACCTTGGATGGGTAGCTGCTGCCACCACCCAAGTGTAAAAACCCCTTTGAGAATCCAGGAAGGCGCACTTGGGAATTCCTTCCTGTGGGGTACCCTCATGCCCTTTCACCCCCCTCCCTCCAGGGAAGAGCTGAGAAAGAAAAACAAAGGAAATCAGCTGTTGCCACCAGCTAATTAAACAACATGTGCGCAAACTTCTTAGGACACAAAAATCCAATCCTGTTTTTGAAAAAGGTAAATTTTATTAAAACAAAAAAAAGAGAGAAAATACATCAGGCTATTGCTAGATTTAAAAAGCGCAAATACAAGGATTAAGCATCAAGAATAGTTCTTGAGGTCTATCTTAAAACAAGCAAAACAAAAGCATTTGGGGTTAGCACAGAGGAGTCCACAAGCCATAAAGAAATAAACCTAATTGCGTCTTCCTAGACATTTTCTGATCTACTTACATATCTGGGGGTTTCAAGTGAGTAGTTTCTAGGTTTGAGATTCAGATGATTTTTCATACCTGGCCCCAAGCTTCTTACAGCATAGTTCCACCCCTTTCTCTGCTTCTCCCCGAGAACAACAACAGACAGACAAAGGGGAAGTTTTTTCCCAATTTTAAAAAGTTCTAGTCTTCCCATTGGCTCTTTTGGTCAGGTGCCCACATCGCAGGGAGACTTTTTAACCTTTTACAGATAAAGCAAGTAGAGAACAGCTACTAAAAGGGATTTTATAGCTAACTGGCTGGCTGGGTCCATAAAAGGGAGCTACCCCCCACCCCTTTTCATTTATCACCCATAGAATGGAAGGCCAGTGCAAGGCGTCAATCTGCATAGTGGAGACTAACCCTCCTGTGGATCTTGGAGAATGTTGATTGCAGAGTTAGAGTTTAGTGTTCCTTGGATCTGCTGTTTTGGAATTATTTATTATCATCATTCCCATGAATCATGATTTTAAAATAATAAAAGCAAATACAAAGTATCAGAACACAAAGCCATAAAACAATAGTTTTCCTACATACTGACTCAAGGTTCTGTTAACATCCACAGCAGTAACGGTAATCTTGGAGCCTTGCCTCCTCTATACTAACACAGAGAAACTGAATTACAGTTTATTTGGCTTCATTATGCTCAGTGTTTGTTACCTGCAAAGCAAGGTTTGGACTCACAGAGTCCTGGAGAGTTTGTTGGCAAGGCAGACAAGCTGGTGTTTCAGGGAGTTGTCACACAGCTTAATAGTAGCAAAACTCTCACTTGCTGAGGTTGAGAGGGGTAACAAACTAACTCACAATTCTGGGCACCCCAGCAGATCGTCACAGTGGGTGCACAACTTGTTAAACGACCATACTCAGAGAGGAGTTATCGATGGTTAGCTGACAAATTGGGAGGGCGTATCTAGTGGGATCCCACAGGGATCAGTGTTATATCCAGTACTATTTCATATTTTCATTAATGACTTGGATAAAGGAGTAGAGTATGCTTATAAAATTTACAGATGACAACAAGTGCAGACACTTTGGAGGGCAGAATTAGAATTCAAAAAAATCTTGACAAATTGAAGAAGTGGTCTGAAATCAACAAGATGAAATTCAATAAAGACAAGTGCAAAGTATTTCACTTAGGAAGGAAAAATCAATGCATAACTACAAAATGGGGAATAATTGCCTAGGTGGTAGTACTGCTGTAAAGGATTTGAGGGTTACAGTGGATCACAAATTTTATATGAATCAACAATATGATGCTGTTTAAAAAAAAGCTAATATCATTATGGGGTGTATTAATAGGAGTGTTGTATGTAAGACACAGGAGGTTATTGTCCCACTTTACTTGGCACTGGTGAGGCCTCATCTGGAGTACAGTGTCCAATTCTGGGTGCCACGCTTTAGCAGAGATGTGGATGAATTGGAGAGAGTCCAGAGGAAAGCAACCAAAATGATAAAAGGTTTAGAAAACCTGATCTATGAGAAAAGATGGAAAAAACTGGTAATGTTTAGTCTTGAGCAAAGAAGACTGAGCGGGGACCTGATAAATCTTCAAATACGTTAAGGGCTGCTATAAAGAGGACTGTGATCAGTTGTTCTCCATGTCTACTGAAGGTAGGACAAAAAGTAATGGGCTTAATCTGCAGCCAGGGAGATTTAGGTTAAATATTAGGAAAAGTTTTCTAACTATTCAAGCAGTTAAGCACTTTCCCAGAGAGGTTTTTAAAAACAGGTTAGACAAACACCTGTCAGAGATGAGTTAAGTTTACTTGGTCCTGTCTCAGTGCAGGGGTCTGGACTGGATGATTTCTCCAGGTACTTTCCAATCCTACATTTCTATTCTGTGAATCCCAAGAATTATTGAGTCCAGGAAACAGTTTACTAATTTTAGTGGTAGGTTCTTTTTACATCCTTGAACAGTATTTCTGTAATCAGGACACTTGGTTATTCTTAACCAATTAACAATTTATTAATTCATCTAGAACCATATCGGTATACAATCAAGTTAACCACTCAAGGGTAGACACAGCCATTGTTCTAGGTGTGTACCAATAGTCTTGCAAACAATTGTTATAGACGCGGGTTCAGGCTCAGCCGTTACACCAACGAACAATGCAAATCACCAGTATTTATAACATTTTACTTATGACATCAATCATTGTTCTTGAGTACCTAACTCATGTATAACATTTCCAGTATTTCTCCAAGGAGTAAGGATGCTCTTATCTATAATTCCCTTCTCTGTTTGAATAGATTGATCCAAAAGGGACAAATTTAAAATATCAAAAGTAATTGCTTAAAGGTGGTGGTGGCTCCTGCTTCTTGTTCTTGTTCTTGTTCTTGTTCTTGTTCTTGTTCTTGTTCTTGTTCATCATCATCATCATCATCATCATCATCATCATCATCATGCCACTTTTCCTGGTGAGGGTCGCAGCAGCAGCAGCATGGAGAATAGAGAGGACCAGACCTCCTTTTCCTCCACAACAGGTTCCAGCTCCTCCTGGGGGACTCCCCAGTATTCCCAGGCCAGCTAGGAGATATAATCCCTCCAGCATGTCCTGAGTTGGTGTCAAGGCCTCCTTCCAGTAGGACGTGCCCTGTAGAGTTCCAACAGAAACCTCCCAGAGGACATCCTTATCAGGTGCCCAAACCACCTCAACTGGCTCCTCTTGAGCTGGAGGAGTAGTGGCTCTACTTCGAGGCCCTCCTGAATAGCTGAGATCCTGACCACACGAACCTCACCTGGACTAGGGATACCAGGACCTACCCCTGGTGGGGGGGTGGATCAGGCGAGTGTCTGGTGATTGGGCCACCCATGTAACCCAGGTGGGCCCAGCCCAAAAAGGTGATATGGACCTGTCTTGTGGGCTTACCACCCACAAGGTGAAGGATGGAGGTCAGGTGCAATGCCAAAATGGCAATTGCTTATAGTTATTATTTTAATTCTCTTAGGTAATTTGCTTGGATTTAGAAAGGAAATTATACATATAGCATTAGTTAAAATCTAAAATATGGTTATTTGACCTCTGTAACTTTAAGATTCTTGAGTCACCCACAAGTTATTCCTGACTGGTTTAAATCTATGTTTTGTTTTTCTTCTCATCTGGTTCTTAATCAACATATAGGAGACAATAGGGTACTTTGCAGAGGAAATGGGACATTTACTCTTGTCTGTCACCTGGCAAGGGTTCTCTTTAGCTGGACTAAGAGAGATGGAAGTCTTTTTCCATAAGTAAATTATTAGCAATCTTTGGTTTGAGAAACTAACAACAGTTGGAAAATTCCTTATCAAACATCAGAGCTTTGCTTTCCTGGGAATTGTGTATTTTAGCTTTAGCTTAATTAATACTCCCCAGACACTATATCTCAGCTGTTGGGATGGCCCTATTGATTCTCATTGTCTTTAGGTCCCCAAGGAAGATAAGGTTTGGAATTTGCATAAGAGTGATTGCCACCACATAGTTAAAAGGGCAAAGAGAGAGAGAGAGAGAGAGGTTGTAAACAACATATTTTCAAGGCATATTTTAATGTCCATACACTTTACAAAGCCCAAATGGTAGATAACACAAAGTCTAGAGTTAATGTCTCAAACAAGGCATCCAAACTAACTTAATTCTATCACTGTAGAATCTTCAGCTTCCAAACTTCTGTTCATTTAATTAAAAATATCAGAAATGGGCACTACAGAATAAAAGGAGCATACTTTGTATCAATAACGTTTTGTAGTACCCCTTTGTAACTTTGTTTAACAGCTCTGTTTTTAGGATGCCATAATTCACAAACTTTGTCCTGTCCACTTCAAATTTTGTAGGAAAGCTTGTTTTTAAACAGGCCCAAACAAAAGGTACCTATTATAAGGCCAGTATAAATTTTTGGGTAGTTTTATTTTTTTACCTATAATGGAAACTTAGTTGCACCCCTACGTATGGAAAGATCACTATAGCGTCCCAATAAACTAAGAAATATCAATGTTAGAAGAGAGGTTGAAGGGTGGAGGTTCATTATGGCAGATATGTTAGCATTAGGAATGGTCCTGAATCAAAGCTCAGCAATCAAATAGACATAGAACTTGGAAAAGCTTTACCCCTCTTCCATTGATGAGCTAAGGCAGAGCTTCAGCTAGAACACACTGTACTTTAGGGAGTTTGTATCCAGGACAGTTTGTGTCTAGTCATAGTAGGGTTACCATTTGGCCCATCAGCTCACTATCACTAGCCATTATGTCTATACATTATACATCTTCTTAATTTGCACAATGCTGGATGTGTAAATGAGAAGCAAGCTTGCAGCATGACCGATTCTAATCCAAATACCCTCCCTAAAGATGCATAAGGGAAGGAACAAGATCTTATGGTCATGTGGGAGCTACTAATCTCTGTACTTATGGCAATGTGTATCCCACATGTTGGAGTACTGTGTTATATTCTTCTCTAGCTACATGCACTCATCAAAATTGAGCTTCATAGATGATTATATCCTATATTAGAGAATGAATTATGCATTGCATTATTGCTTTATGTAAGACTTAGTGAGGCTCCAGCTGTCAGAGATGTGTTTTTTCTCTACTTTTTTGAGGGAAGCCGCAAAATAGTTAGATGCCATCAACTAAAAAAAAGACATTTCAGGCTGAATATTTTAGCCTATTATTAAATAAACTTAAGATTCCTATCACTAAACGTGAATGGAGGGAGAAAAAATTCTTTTTTTTTTAGTTTTATATTATGCATTTGACAGCACTTCCTGTATTACCAGTTTCACTACTTCTGTTATCTCAATCAGTTTGTGTGTGCTTTGTGTACAGCAAGAGAGAAACCCTTAGGATCCAAAGTCTTAAACTTTAAAGATGTTGGGTTTTGTTTTAATTCTTTTTATGAAGTGCCCAGATTGTATTTTCTTTCCTTTTTCCCCAGGGAGGAATTAGATATTTCCCTGCAGATATGCATGTGTTTCCTCAGGGGACTGTGCAGCATTAGTATATTAACAATGAGATATAAAGACAAAAAAGTTAATTGGCTTTTTTAAAAAACTAGAAGGGAAAATTTTAAAGCAAAAATATTCTTTTCATTCTTCTGGGTATTAATCAATACAGAAATGGAGACAAAGTTATAAGACTTCAGGGATATGTAGAAACTTCTAACTGTCTTGAGACTTCGGTGCCATCCTTCAAAAAGAAATAATACAGTACACTTGTGTACTAACGGTGGAATATGAGGATAGATGTAATCTTAACGTCTATAAATTCCTTTTGTATCAAGCTAAAGGGAAATGACTTAGGGGAACTCTTCTGTGTACGAATGGAATATGAAAACAGCATTTTCCTCTCTATAGAATTGAAAGATGCAGGGCAGCAAGCTAGTTTTCTACTCTCAGAGATCTCTCTTTATGCTGAGCCTGAGATTTCCCCTCCCCCCCGTCTCTTTTTGTTTTTGTAGAAATTAAGTTTTTGTGGGTAAGTGAAATAATAAACAAAGGTTCAATGAGTGCAGTGCAGATAGGGAATACACTATTATTTTCTTAGGCCAAATAAGTGCAAATCTTCAAGAAACACAAAGAGTCTAACTTGAACAAAAGCTCCATATTGGGAAATCATTTTCTGCATTTGAACTCTTCCTTCAACCCTCATCTCACCCTGGATGTCTAAACAACAGAACGAGGTGAGACTTGCTTCCAGTTTCTGATCTAAGATCTATATGTAGCTCTATATGATTGCCATCCTCAGTTTGTTTAATTTTAATGTTTAATTTGGACAGCTTTTCCCAGGTTGAATAGTGGAAGGATGAGACAACTGATTAAACTTCATGTTCTGTGAATGGCTTTGGAAACATCACACACTTAAATGTGTGAGACCTCGATATTTTAACAGAAAAAATTGCAGAAATAACTTCTTTGTCTTTGTTTGACCAATTCTCTTTATCTAGGGAGAAGGGCCTGTAATTATTTCTCATTTTAATCCCTTCCAGTATAATTCATATGTTTTTCTTCTAGTTCAAAGGCTACAATTTGGCTTTCTGACTCTGGCTGTTAACTTCAGTAATTTATTAGAGGGTATAAATTACTGGAGGGCATAAACCTGATGGAGGTTCCTGGACCTGGCACAAAATGACTACAGTGTCAGTTATGGGAAGTAGGGCTATTGGGGGATGGCACAATGACATGAATGGGCAGTACTGTCCAACAATGGTTGTGGCCAGGGTAGCCTAGAGAATCTTGCAGCAGAGCCTCTGTAGAGGCTCAGCAGGAGTAAGAGGAGACTCACCCTACCAGAAATTTCACAGAGAGGGAGGAGCAGTATAGTTCCTTGGGAGTAAATCACCTCTGGGGTACAAGGCTATTTGCTTGTGTGAGGAGGTTTAATTTACACCTTCTTGCACTGGGTTTTCCAAATGCACCTAACTGATTATAAGCACATGCCACTGGTGTTCAGAGCCATTACAGGTATACACTCTGGCTATCCTTGCGACCTTCTTGAGTACTATCTTGGTGGATAGGGTAGATGCCACCAGCTGTTAGGGATTCTGCTGTCATGCCTTAGATCAATGGTAGCTCTCATCTTCACTGGGATGGGATATATGGTGTGGAACTTGAAATCCCTCAGTTCATTTCTTCCCACTTATAAAAAACCATCTATGAACTATTTTCCCCAAAATGATGTTATTTCTTGGCCACCATTTTTACTTCCCTAGCCTCCTATTTCCCCTTGTCCTGTTTAGCTGCTTGAATTTTAATTTTTTTCCATTTGTTTGTATTTTTAGAGCAAGATTTTCAAAAGCACTCCATTAAAGTAGCTCCCATTTAAATTAAGTTATACCTCCACTGACTTCAAGGGGAACAGAGTTAGGCCAATGCTGAGTGCTTTTGAAAATCTGTTAGATTGCACAGTGCTGTGAGTGGCTTGGTAGGAGGCTGGTTAATTCTTTTATTTTTATTATTAGAAAAACATCCTAATGTAACCCATTGCAAAGAAGACAAAACAGATTGGATGCTTTGAAACATTTAATAAACTGTCAAGTCTTTATCAATTTTTAATGATAAAAAGGCCTCTAAAGGAAAGCAGCTTTTTTTTTGTACACTAACAGTCTCTTTAGTTAGGTTAAACTCTCTCAGGGCCATTTTGTAACGTCAAGCATGCCTGATACAAGCAAAAAAAGGACAGATTTAGTATAATCTATTGGGGTTCTTTTAGAAATGATACATTTCTGTGCCTTTCATGACAATGTTCACCCATTGTACAAGCTGTACATATAGGAGTCACTTCATCTACTGCTAGTACAGCCACCAGTGCACAGCAAATAGCAACTCCAGAAAAATATTGAAGAAACTATGCTGGCAGGTCTTAATGACAGCCATCAATCATAGACCAGGTATAGAAGTCAGTGGTGTACTAAACAACTTTCATTCAGGCTATACGAATGAGTAATTAAAAGCTCCTTTGTTTAGCTGCGACAGTAGAAGCCACTGGCAAAGGCATGGACCAACATGGCCAGGCTGAATAGAAGCTAAGCCATATAGCCCAACGGTGTTCTCTGGACATTAATTGCAAATTCAGGGACTGGGACATTGATTTGGTTGCAGCTGCGTGTGTTTGTGTATGTGAAAGGAACCAGAAAGCAGGGAGTAAGTGAGCAGGGGGCAGACAGCAAGAGAAGAAGTGTGAGTGTGGCCCCAGCAGGAAGCAAAAAAAAGAGCTGCTTTTGAGCAGAGTACTCATTGGGAAGAGAGGGTTGGATTTCTGAACAGGAAACCGTCTCCTGTTGACTGTGTCTACTATATTCAGGGAAACAGGACTTTGTGTGCATTCTTTATAAATAAACACCAAAAAATACCTGACTTTTCTGATCAATTTTTGGTCTTTATGGAAACAATCAGACAAGGCCTTGAATATTGGCTTAACACTTGGCTTAAATTGGGCAACAATAACATCCAGTTGCAACTACCCTGCATAGGGAGAATTTGGGTAGAAAATCAAAGGGATTAAAATATAGACAATTCAGGTCAGTCTCAATAATTTCTTGGAATATTTTATTGTTAGGCAGCCATAGTAATGTTGCATAATAAGCTGGGAGATAGCCCAATATCAGGGGCCTATTTTAAAGAAAATGATTGAATGATCCTAATATTGATTCTGCTTTCTGATGCAATATTTGCTGGTCTCTTGCATTCTAGTTTAAATGAGTCAGATTTCCCAGAAACACTATCAAGGATACCAAGACATTGTTCAATAAATGGTATCTGAAACATTCTTTCAGTAGCACTTGTAGGCCTGAATGAGCTCCCTGGGATTTATCTTGAAGTGTAAGAGGCAGTATTGAAACTTATATTCTTACTTGCATTTATAATCAAATGGCTTTTACATTCAATAACTTTAACTGTATCTGAAAAGTTAGGTTTGTACCAAATTATGACATCTCTTTGGTTTTCCTTCCGAGGGGCATAACATTATATATCTGTGAGCTGTTCTATTTTTAATGTTGTTTTAAATTAAATTTGCAGTACATTCAGGAGTCAGTTCTAAAAGGAGACTATTCGTTTATATCCTTCAGATCCTCAAGGAAACCTTTAATTATTGTGCAGCGGTGGTAGCCATTTCATAGAATTGGCTTCCTATTGTACTCCTAAATTCCAAACCTTCCTTCCTAACATCCAAAAGAAACCTTTGAAATTTCACATGCCATTTCTCATCCCAGAGAGGAAATTTACTGGGAAGTGTAGAAAATAATATCAGAAAAGGATTTTTGAAGTTACAATGCTTAAAAAAGTCTGACTCTTAAACATTTTCCTGGGTTCATATCTTCAAAAAGACTTGGCCTGCAAATATCAAAATAATTTGATTTTGTTCTTGCTGAGAAAGCTCTTTTACTATTGTTTGGGGGGGGGGGTAGTGAGGAATTACCAAAAAAAAAAATTTTGTGGTGGGGTTATGCATATGCCACGTGAAGGCAGGCAGGCAGGAGATTAATTAGGGTCTCAGCACAGCAGGGAAATATCAAGAAGGCTGTGGAGAGCTGGAGAAGGGGCCCTGAGAGGAAGAAGGAGTTCAAATTCACCAAGTCCAGATATAGGGATAAGAAACAAGGATGAGCTGTGAAAATAACCACCTTGCTTATCCAGTGATCAAGTTGAGCACTTTCATTTTCTGCTCATGATGAAGCTATTTGCAACTTTTCCCTTTTTTATTTTTTGGATAAGGATGAAGGAAATCCTAGTCCTGATTTCCTGTATCCTGGCCAGAATAGAGAAATGCTCTGCATGGAAGGGCACGTGTACCTTAAAGTGGCATGATGCATTACTTTGTTTTTTCTGTTTCTCTCCCCCACCTTCTTGGATTCCCCCACCCAGGGCCGGCGCAACCCATTAGGCGACCTAGGTGGTCGCCTAGCGCCCTAACATTTGGGGGGCGGCGACCGCGGTGGCCGGATCTTCGGCCGCCCAGGTCGTCGTCGTCATTTCGGGGGCGGGATCTTCCGCCCCCTCTGTCGGGGGTGGCATTTCGGGGGCGGGAACTTCTGCCGCCTAGGGCGGCAAAAAAGCTGACGGCACTCCTGCCCCCACCCCACCATGGTCTTGTCATTCCACATCCCCAACATCTAATCCACAACCTTGGTGACCTTCAATCTTTGGTAGAGGGTGGGGGAAGAGAAACCTCATTCTTCCTGTGCAACACTTCCCTTCTAGCCCTAATGCTATATTTCATCAACACATTGACAATGATGGTGCTCAAATTCTACTTCCACTGGACGACAGATTCATTCACTGTCTCCCGTACCCAGTGAGTGTTCCATTTCTTGTTTGAATTTAAGTAAACAATTACCTACCTTCCCCACATACTGTGGTTTTCTTCCCTG
This sequence comes from Terrapene triunguis, assembly GCF_002925995.2. Lineage (NCBI taxonomy): Eukaryota > Metazoa > Chordata > Testudines > Emydidae > Terrapene > Terrapene triunguis. The sequence goes on along the minus strand of NW_020664444.1, from coordinate 21,326,489 downwards.
CTGATGATTGCTCATTATGCAGATAACTTTGCGTCCCACATTAAATTATCACTGTCCCTCCAAGTGCCTTTGCATTCCCTTTCTTAGTTGTTAGTCAACAAGCCATTCACTTGTAGCCAAAGTCTTAAACTTGCCGCATGTTCAGTCATGCCATAGTTCTGCATAACTCAAATCCCTATCAAATATGCATGGGAGGACAGGGTCCCTCCTTTGCTGGTTTGCTTCTGAGTCTGCTGTGACTCTGCACCAGCCTGTGCTTCAATCTGACTTTTTTTGCTCAAATCCTGACTCAGAGTATCACTTCTTTCATTCAGAGACATATGTATAATTTTCCTTCCTAAGTAGGAGGTTTTGTTTGAATTTATTAATTTGTTTGGTACGAAAGTCTGTTTCCAGTAATCATAGTAATCAGTCTGTGCTGGAGCTAAAACTTAAATTTTCTTTTCAATATATTGGTCAAACAAAAGTTAACACCACATGTTCCTTTTCTGTTAAACATTTTAGCTGATGCCAATTTTATGTATCTAATAGATACACCAATTATGAATTCAGCCCATCATAATCATAACAAGGGTTAATGTAAGTCAACACACATGCTGTACTGCTACTTGCAATACTAATGTTGTGTAGATGGTAATAATTTATTTTCAAAAGTCATTTTAAGTGCTAGATATTGTTTTGTGTTTGTGTGCCTGTGTGTGTAGGTGGGGCCTATGCCTGTAGCCTAGAGTACAAGCAAAAGGGTAGGAAAAAAGAAAAGAGAATCAAATGTCATATCCTGTCCCTTTAAAGAATAACCCTTTGCTTGGGACATTTCTCCATAGTACCGGTGTACAGAGAAATCAAGACAGAGACTTTCTTCAGAGTGGCCCAGCAAGAGAGCAAAATGCCAAACCAAGAACAGCTTGATTCAGTGAATGGGGATGGGAAAGGAGGGAGGAAAGGAAATAAATAGTCCTTAATATAAAGGCCTAGATGCTCAGCATAGGGTGGGGGCTGCAAGACAGCTGATTATATCTCCTTAGTCCTGTGGCCACTTCTACACTTGCTGGCTGTGGCTCTGAAGGTGTTGTCTGCCAGATACGGAGAGTCAAAGCACAACATACTTTGGGAGCTCAGGGGAAATAGTGTGGGTGTTGACTGATTCAGCTCTGCACCTGCTGGAGACTTCTTCACCCTGGGAGAATCCTCAATAGATTCAGGTTCAGGGAGGCTTTTGTTTGTTTGGCTCTGTGGGAGCAGAGCACGGCACAGGATGGAGCCTGGGTATACAAGGCAGTCAATTTCCCAAGATTTCTTTGCTGTCTAGCCTAGGCTTGGTCAGCGAAACTGCTAGACCCTATTTCCTCAATCAGCTGGGGGCGGGGGTGGGGAGGACTTTCACCTTTCTTCAGGATATCTTCCTCCAGCCTATTATACCTTGCCCTTTATATCCCTGCCTTAATGAGCCCAGGTGGGGATCATTCTTTTCCAGCATGTGGGTAGGGCAGCTCTTTTGAGGTGGAGTTGGCAGTATGCCTGGTTCTCTTTGTAGGCAGGGCAAGGATTAACTTTCTGACTTTGGCCAACAGAACTATTTTTGGCTTACAGATGCTGCCATTGTTAAAATGGTACAGCTTGTGCACACTTGACTGCTTGTGCTGGGTTTGCTCATCATCACTGTGAGAGCTGGCGCTGGCAGAAGACCCAGAGGGTAGGCATCATAGTGTCCTCTATGACAGTGGTCTCTAAAGTGGGGTGTGCAAGAGGATCCTTGGGGGTGTGCGGCAGGAGGAGCACTTTTATTTTATTTATTTTTTCGTCAGGTGGGAGTCCGAGCGGGTTTTTTTTTTTTTTTTTTTTTTTTTTTAAAAATGGTAGTGTCGGCGTGGTAGGGGGTGCGTGCTCAAAATTTTTTTAATGATAGGGGTGCGCGATCAAAAAAGTTTGGAGACCACTGCTCTATGACACCATCTGGCACAATGCCTTGTGATTCTTTTTTGCCATGCATTGTGGGTTACCAGGAATACAATTGGAGAATTATGGGAACTCAGAGTAATGTTTTCACAATTTCCTTTACAACTTTCCATAATGTTTCTTCCATTCTGTTGATTTATGTCCCTGTCGTAGCCCAGGATGTTCATTCCCTCTGTAATATTCACATAGACATCCTTATTCTCCCATGGTTGCTCCACAGCTGTTCTTGAACAGCTTCTTCTCAGCATGTGGAGATGAGATTCAGGACTTCTTCCCTGGTCTAGGCAGGTTTAGCTGGAGCTTTATCTTTATGAGGAGCTATAGTTGTCTGCTCACAAAAGTGGGCTAAATGTGCTTATAAAGGTGACCTCTTTATAAAGGAGGCATTTACAAAACACAATAGGAATTTTAAAGGTTTTAAAGACAGTGTGCTTCTGGCCACTATGACCCTTATGTAGCAGCGTTCAGAATTGTGATCAGAGCACCCCGGAGACAGGCATTATGGGGCTGCTGTTGGAGGACTGTTTTCACCAATACAGGTAATGCAGCATCCACGCTGGCATGTAGCTGATGGAAAAATGTCTGCTGAAGACTTGTGGTGTTTGGAGATGTGGTGTTATTTGTGCAACAGAAAAGCTGGGTCCTCTCAGCTGGAATCAAATTTGTGTGTGAACGCATGCAAACCTTTGGTGACAAAAGACAACTTTTTTCAACCAACCTTTGTAGTATGACCAGGCCTCAGTCTACAATATGTGCACCCCTTCACACTGACACAAGTAAGTCTTTGTTGGTGCTGATAGCAGTGTGATAATTTAAGAAAAAACAGGCATCTCACTTACCTAGATTTATGTAGTTGTGGAACAACCTTTATAGGGAAAACAATCTCCCAGATCATGTATAATGGAAAATATTTAAAGATCTAAATGTTACTTCATTACCCTGTTTTGAATTTTGGTTATTTTTGTAAACAACAATTGAAATTACAGCGACCACGATCTGGTAATTAGATCACATGCCTGCAGATTGTTAGCTGATCACTGAAGGGGTCAAAAATTAACAACCCATGAATATTTTCTCTCTCTCTGTCTATGTTTGAGACGAGAATCAGACTTCTCACAAATGTATGAAAACAGGCAAAGCTAGACAGTTTGCTTAAAAAAAAATCCCATTTAACACAGAATTAGATTCAAGTTAACATGATTTTCAGCATTGGAGTTGTGTTACCAGGACCCTCATTCTGAAAGCAAGAGAACATTTGACAAAAAGCCAAATGGCTAAATGGACTTGTTCCTCTATGGGTCAAAAGGAGAGCTATGAAATAGTAATGCCAATGCCATACATAAGCAAGTGCAACAGAAGGTATATATAAAAATTTTAATGGAGTCTATTATTATGTTATGCCCACATGGGATTACAAAGCAGGTTCCCAGAGTTGGCAAATAAGGCCACCTTTTAAAATAAAAAAGCAAGCATGAAATATTGTTTATAAACAGGGGCATTAAAAAGCATATTAAATATGAGCCTGCAGTAAATCAAAGTGTTAGCTTTGTATGTAAACTTTTGCATTATGACAGTATAGTAGACAACGAGGCACTCAAAGAATGAAAAGCAGGTGGCTAATGTTTGAAATGCAATATTATTTCTGAAATAGTCTTTGAGGTTACAGCCTTCTTGAAACTTAAAAGCTTTTAATATATTTTTGGGGATAGGAAAAAAAAAACACATGCCAATTTGTCAAAGTAACATTACTTTGATGTCATCTCACAATGGTAACTACGTGCATAACATGTCTACTAAATGTATTCCGCTAACCTAAATCTTACAAATTTTAAATGAGTTACAATGAAAAAATCTGTAAAATACTCTGGGTTGGTTGGGATTGATTGCAATCAGCTGTAGTTCATTAATAGCAGATTACTGGGAGGAAGCAAGAAATGAAACAACAATATTTGTGGTTATTAAATATTTTCATGAGGTACAGAAAATAAAAGAACTATTTTACTGTTTTTGACGTAGAAGAAATAAACATGTGAGCTGTACAGTATTGTTAGTGAATTACCATTCATACAGGTAATAGCACTTTGTTACTCATGTCTTGGCAACATTAAGGACTGTTGCTGTCACTGATAAATTTGGAGGCCTTGTCCTTGCTTTCCCATACGCGACATGAGCATCAGTCTAAAATAGCTTGGAAAATGAATTAAATTGCTGATATTCTCATGCATATGTGCAGGTATTCCAAGATCTCCAGCAATCAACATTTAAGAGGTTTAAAATTTAGTTTCTGACCGAACAAAATAAGAAAATAGAACAAATGTCTGTTACAACTGTCGTGGTTCTGTGAGTTCTGGTGCTACTTTCTGTAGGCTATTTGGGAAGCCTACAGAAAGTGATACCCAAAAGCACCTTGAAAGAAAAAATCTGAAAAAAATGGCTGTTCTTGCCTTTTAGTTTAATTTTCCCATATTTTATGAATTTCAAAGTGCTTCAAGCAGAACTGCATTTTTGTTCTGCCATTATATCATGATGTTGCTTCCCTGATATTTTAAGTCAAAATGATACAGGCAAGCTGATGTGATATAAGTGGTATTTCATAGTAAGTACAACTACCTAAATGTACTTAGAGCTCCCTTCTCCTCCTCCTGCCTTCTTGTGTTATTTTTTAATTTAACAGTTGGATGGTACAAGTTGTAGATTTTGTGTTTTATTTAGGAATTTGGATAGAATTATAGAAATGTAGGGCTGGAAAGGACCTCAGGAAATCCACAAGACCAGTCCCATGTGCTGAGGCAAGACCAAGTAAACTAGATCATCACTTATAGGTATTTGTCCAGTGTGTTCTTAAAAACCTCCAATGATGGGGATTCCACAACCTCCTTGGAAGCAAATTCCAATGCTTAATTACTGGAATACTTAGAAAGCTTTTCCTAATATTTAACCTAAATCTCCCTTGCTGCAGATTAAACCCATTACTACTTGTCCTACCTTCAGTAGACATGGAGAACAATTGATCACAGTCCAATTTATAACAGCCCTTAACATATTTGAAGATTTATCAGGTCCCCACTCAGTCTTCTTTGCTCAAGACTAAACATGTCAATTTAAGAACATAAGAACATAAGACTGGCCATACTGGGTCAGACCAAAGGTCCATCCAGCCCAGTATCCTGTCTGCCAACAGTGGCCAATGCCAGGTGCCCCAGAGGGAGTGAACCTAACAGGTAATGATCAAGTGATCTCTCTCCTGCCATCCATCTCCACCCTATGACAAACAGAGGCTAGGGACACCATTCCTTACTCATCCTGGCTAATAGCCATTAATGGACTTAACCTCCATGAATTTATCTAGTTATCTTTTAAACCCTGTTATAGTCCTAGTCTTCACAACCTCCTCAGGTAAGGAGTTCCACAGGTTGACTGTGCGCTGTGGGAAGAAAAACTTCCTTTTATTTGTTTTAAACCTGCTGCCCATTAATTTCATGTGGTGGCCCCTAGTTCTTATATTATGGGAACAAGTAAATAACTTTTCCTTATTCACTTTCTCCACACCACTCATGATTTTATATACCTCTATCATATCCCCCCTTAGTCTCTTCTTTTCCAAGCTGAAAAGTCCTAGCCTCTTTAATCTCTCCTCATATGGGACCCGTTCCAAACCCCTAATCATTTTAGTTGCCCTTCTCTGAAACTTTTCTAATGCCAGTATATCTTTTTTGAGATGAGGAGACCACATCTGTATGCAGTATTCAAGATGTGGGCGTACCATGGATTTATATAAGGGCAATAAGTTATTCTCCGTCTTATTCTCTATCCCTTTTTTAATGATTCCTAACATCCTGTTTGCTTTTTTGACTGCCGCTGCACACTGTGTGGACGGCTTCAGAGAACTGTCTACGATGACTCCAAGATCTCTTTCCTGATTAGTTGTAGCTAAATTAGCCCCCATCATCTTGTATGTATAGTTGGGGTTATTTTTCCCAATGTGCATTACTTTACATTTATCCACATTAAATTTCATTTGCCATTTTGTTGCCCAATCACTTAGTTTTGTGAGATCTTTTTGAAGTTCTTCACTGTCTGCTTTGGTCTTAACTATCTTGAGCAGTTTAATATCGTCTGCAAACTTTGCCACCTCACTGTTTACCCCTTTCTCCAGATCATTTATGAATAAGTTGAATAGGATTGGTCCCAGGACTGACCCTTGGGGAACACCACTAGTTACTCCTCTCCATTCTGAAAATTTACCATTTATTCCTACTCTTTGTTCCCTGTCTTTTAGCCAGTTCTCAAACCATGAAAGGATCTTCCTCTTATCCCATGACAACTTAATTTACATAAGAGCCTTTGGTGAGGGACCTTGTCAAAGGTTTTCTGGAAATCTAAGTACACTATGTATAATTTTTTTCATCTTTCTTCATAGGTCAGGTTTTCTATACTTTTATCGTTTTGGTTGCTCTCCTCTGGACTCCCCTCAATTTGTCCACATCTTTCTTAAACATGGCACCCACATGTTTAAGATGTGCCTCCTGAAAATACACTGAAGCATACCAGCTGAGGCCTCAACAGTGCTGAGTAGAGTAGGACAATTACCTTCTATGTCTGACATACGGCACTCCTGTTAATACACCCCAAAATAATAGTAGCCTTTTTTGCAACTGTGTCACATTGTTTACTCATATTTAATTTGTGACCCACTGTAACACCCAGATCCTATTCAGCAGTGCTATTGCCTAGCCAGTTATGTCCCATTTTGTAGTTATGCATTTAGTTTTTCCTTTCTAAGTTAAGTATTTGAAGTACTTTAATGACACTCAGGAAGCTGCAAGACTCCCATTGACCTGACTGAGCTTTGCATCATGCCCATCTAGGGAAGAATCTTGAGAGGAAAAAATAGCAATGACTGAACTACTCCTATTCAATATTAATCAGCATTTTACCTTCCCCATGGGTCCCCCTGCCCTCCAAACTGATAAAACCTGCTTTTGATTGAGAAATTTGAACAAAATTAAAATCCCTGTGATATTAACTATAAGATCTAGTAAGTGCTATAAATGTAGTCAACTTTGGAGCTTTGGATGACCAAAACTACTACAATGAACACAAAGGCAGGGATTAGATATGAGCCAAATTCATCCCTCATGTAACTATAATGAAGTCAGTGGAGTTACCCCAAACATGATTGGGCCCTAAGAATTAAAGACTATTTTATTTATTCATTTAGTGTAGGTAACACTTGGATTCAAAACTCCCAGATAGACTATCAAGAGGTGTTACTGTCCCACAGACTGTTAAACAGACTTTGGTTTAAGCCTCTTATTTAAAATATATATTTTATTTTTCCTCAAAATCTTGGTCATATATTTTCCCCAAAATATATTGCTTCATAAATTCCATTAGGGAACAGATATTACGTGCCAGCTCCTTTTTTATCATTTGTTCCAGAAATCATTTGGGAGTAAATCAGCAGTGGTTCTCTCAGGGCCGGCTCCAGGGTTTTGGCCGCCCCAAGCAGCCAAAAACAAAAACAAAAAAAAAAAAACCGCGATCGCGATCTAAAAAAAGCCGCGATCGCAATCTGCGGCGGCAATTCGGCGGGAGGTCCTTCACTCCCAGGCGGAGTGAGGGACCGTCCGCCGAATTGCCGCCGAATACCTGGAACTGCCGCCCCTGTCCGGAACGGCCGCCCCAAGCACCTGCTTGAGAAGCTGGTGCCTGGAGCCGGCCGTGGGTTCTCTAAGTGCCATATCCGCCCTTCACATTGTGTATGGAAGGGAGCCTATTGTGTGAAGGGGAGAGTCCCAGCTAGCTAGACTGCTTCCTCTAGCTCTGCAGGGATCTACTGGGTTTGGGCTTGGTAAATCTGAAGGGAACAGGCAGATGACATGAAGTGGTATGGGAGTTTCCTGTATTCTTCCTGCTGCTTGCCGCAGAACTGCTGGAGAATCTGGTACAGTATAATGCAGCCTGAGACTGTATTAAATTGTGACTACTTCCTTCCAAGCTGCAGCAATTCTCTTTTAGTGGGGCTTTAAGTTGGGAGAATCACTGGAAGATACAACTCCTGAAAAACGATGCTATCGAGCGGGAGCTGATGGGGCCAGGTTATACAATGGGAAGCAAGGGGACATGTGCAAGAAGAGAGGCCCCTTGCCTCCTGAAAATACACCATAATTAAGGTTATGATTCTGTCATGGGTATTATTAGTAAAAGTCAAGGACAGGTGGCAGGCAATAAACAAAAATTCATGGAAGCCCACCACCTGTCCCTGACTTTTACAAAAAATACCTGGGGGAGGGGGGGAAGGGAGGCAGGCTGGGCGGGGGACAAACAGGACTGCCGGGGCTTGCAACTGTTCCAGCCACGTTACTGCTCCTGCAGCAGGGGCTGACTGCTGCTACATCCCCAGAGCATTGACCCAACCCCAGCTGCTGCTCCAGCGGCCTCTGTTCTGGTGGCCCCATGGCTGGCCCCCGGTCAGCTGTTCTGGTGGCTCAGGGGCTGACAGCTGCTCCAGCCCTACCCCAAAAGAAGTCACAGAGGTCCCAGAAAGTCACGGAATCCGTGATCTCCATGATAGGATCGTAGCCTTACCCTTAATCTTATTGGGATTTGTGGGTTGAAGAAGCACAAGCTGGCTTCTTGCATGGGGACAAACTCTGCCCATTACTGATGGAAGATGGATAGGAAACTGTAGGTGAGGGCTCAAATTCTTTTTTCCCTCCCCCTACTTTTACAAATTGTTGTATAGATTATTTAATAGCTATGATCTTGGTTTGTTTTTTGCATGAATTATTGCTCATCTGGTGTCTAACACTTGTATATTGTGCACTGATATTTATTATTGAATAATATCTTACTTTGTTCTGCTGTGACAGGTGTAAGAAATCTCCAGTTAATGATGGATAGGTAGAGAGGCAGATAGAGGTAGCTGGTACCAAATATGAATTTTGAAAATGTTTATAAAACTGTATACCTTTAAACTTTTCCCTTCTCCCTCATCTTTCATATGTCACATATTTGATTCACACATTTGCTCCAGTTGTATGCCGGTTTTGCTCCCAGGTGTCCTACTTCACTGATGTTTCTGGATGTGCCTGGAATGCATGATTATGCCCATTATATGCATCATTTTTAAAAAAATGCTGCCATATACAGTGTAAGAGTGAACTATTGTGCACAGTTAAACTTGCATTACTTCTACAAAGAAAGGAAAACAACCTATTTAAATTGATACTGAAGCCCTTTCAGCATTGTAATTCATTGGGGAGATGTGCAGACAAGGACAAAGGGCATACACATTCTTTATGCCAACATAAAACTATTAGATAATTTCTTTCTGGTGCAATATGCTATCTGATATCTTTCTCACATTCTTTCAAGTTGAATCCAGTGCATTATTTTTTTAATTAATTGCTTTCTCCTGGTGTATCATCATAGCCTGGTACTTAGAACCCTGTTCTTCAATTGTGGATTTTCTTAGCTTCATCTGTCCTCATATCTTCCCTCCCTTCCCTTGCCAAACCTCCAGCAGCACTTGTTTGTTACCTCTAAGATAAGGTAGCTATTGTGTAACTTTCTGGCAGAGTATAATTATATTTGAGATTCTGCAGCCCATTCCACACCAGATTCCTTGTATTTATGAAACCAACAAGTAGTTAATTAAGCATCTTACGGGTCTAATGTTTTTTCTTTATGAATAGTGTAGTTTTGCAGAACTGAAGTGTTAATAAGAGGACAGGGTGGCAGCATGAAAAACATTTTAGCTTAGGGCTTGTCTATTCTGGCACTTTATAGCGCTGCAACTTTCTTGCTCATGGGTCTGAAAAAACACCCCCTGAGCGCTGCAAGTTTCAGCGCTGTAAAGTGCCAGCGTAGACAGTGCACCAGCACTGGGAGCCGCACTCCCAGTGCTGATAGCTATTCCCCTCGTGGAGGTGGATTTTTTTATAGTGCTGGGAGAGCTCTCTCCTAGCGCTATGCCGCGACTACACAAGCCACATTAAAGCGCTGCCTTGCCAGCGCTTTAGCATTGCTAGTGAAGACGTGCCCTTATAAATTAGAGAGTTTCTGTTGAAATTGTGTTGATCTTTTACAGAAATGGATCTGTCTGCTAGGTAATTAAGCTTTTTATTGTTAAGAAATCGACTTCATTTCAACCAAGTCTTCTCTTTAAATTATTGCTATGAGAGCTTTAGCAAATGCCATTTATTTTGGACCTTTTTCAAAAGTTTGTTTGATTCTTGGAAGAATTCTAAGAGCCCTGTACTACCCTAAATCCACATGTGGAATTCCCATTGGTATCATTGACTGACTCCCAATAATGTGTCAATGGCTTTGTACAAAAACTTGAGGCTAGATTACAGGCGTAAAGGCCATATTCTCCAATCAGAAATATACACACAACTCTTATTGCACTCAAAGGATGATATGTGCACATATCAATGGGCAGAATTTGAAAATAATGGTTTGGCCATTTTAGGAAAAGAGATCTCCAAATTTATCAGATGTATAATTTTCATATGGTCCTGAAGACAAGGCTTCGGTATTTCAGTTTTGAGCTGCTTTGTGCATGATCAAAGAGAACACAAGGACAAGAGATCTACAATCAAGCATATCCATTGTAACAGAAAACTGAAAGAACTTTCAAGATCTCTTGTTACAAGGAGAAGTTATTGTGGAAATTTGCTTTTCAAGAGTAACTAGAAGAGAGAAAAGGGAAACCTTGTCATTCAACCAAGTAACTGACTTTCAAGAAGCCAGTGTGTAGGACCAATCCTGCTAATATTGAAGTTGATGAAAAAACTTACATTGACTACAGATGCAGGATCAGGCCTCAACATTGCAAGCAGCTGCAGTTTTCTGAGAGTAGTACTATAAATATAATCTTAAAAAGAAAGTCAAGGATAAAATCCAGGGTGTAACTAGCTTGCTGTTTTATTTTCCTATTGGCAAGGGATAAGGATTTGTCTAGTGTGTTCAGAATAAAACTATTTTTCTTGTCATAAATTGTGCATTGCTGGTAAAGGTATGAAAAAGGTCACAAGTGGAGCCCATTTTCTTCAGATGGGTGCCTTAATAGAGTGTTTATATCCAGCATTTGGATGTGTAGATCTTATTGGCTATGAGACTATTAAATTATCTATTTTATTACTGCTAATTGGTATTAAGGCATTCTGTGGGGGAGAGAAGGGGAAGGAAGGGGTAACTTGAAAATTTTGTGACCCTTTAAAGGTCATCAGCATTGTTTTTACCAGTTTCAGTCTGATGATATTGCAGTTACTGCAGTAAAATTTTGAAGCATGGCTTCTCTAATTCTTATTCTCCATTCAGTTAAGACATATTCTGAATTAAAATAAAATAAAAAATCAGTGTTTCAGTGACCACATATAAATAGAAATACTAATTTGTAATGAAAACACAAGTTATATTGCACTATGAGACTCTTTTATCTTGTAATTACAAATAAATATAGGAACATGTAGATTAATATTACATCTATTTTTTGTTGTTACTCTAGGACATGTGGAAGTCAGCTGCACATTAAAAAATACTATGGTAGCACAGTTTGCAGCAAAGAACTTTCACATGCAATCTTTGTTCCTTTCCTGTACAGTTTCTAAACTTACAACTTTTAACTGTTATCTGTTTGTAGCCATTGTATGGCACTTACAAGAAGACCTCGAAGAATATAAAAAAGTGTATTCTTCTCAGTTATTTAAACACACCATTTATTTTCTAACATATGAAGAATTCTCATAATGCTTGAGTTCCCAGAGTAATTATTATTATTTTTTTCAAGAAAACTCCCTTCTAATCTTTGATTTAGAGTTCAATCTGACTTCTTTAAGTGAAGCACAATTCATGGTAATATGAGCCTTTATCAACTCCATTTGTTAGCTTATAAACTTCACATTTTAATAATTTATTATGTTGCCGAACAATCATAAGCTCTCAGGAACATGGAGGATTTCATAGCTGTTTAATCCTGGTGTAAAAAACAAAACAAAACTCATGAATTCTAACATATAAAAATAAGCACATTCTAGATATGATAATCAGTTCTAGTTTTCCTATACTGTATTTCTGCATTATTATTATTTTAAAGAGTAAACAAACAACATTATTTTTAGTTCAACACTAAGCTTTCATTGTAAAGCAAACACACACACTTTATTTCTTGGCCGCAGGGGCTGCCTTCATGTATTATGAATTTCTGAATGTATTATTTATTGTATAAAAACTCAATGCTACCAGCACTGTCTGACAGACATTTGTACTGGGATTTCTGAGAGCTTGTAGTGAGGTGGGGTGGCCTCCCTCTGAACGAGAGATGGGGAACCACCCTTTCTGCCCAAGCGGGCGGAGTCAAACCTGCCTCGCCCCTCCCACTGGAAGTGGGTAACAGGAACAGGAAGTATAAAAGGCAGAGCCTCTAGCTCAGTTGGAGCCAGGATGCTGAGAGAGACAGACATGCTCTGCTCGCTCCAGTCTACTGACTCTATTGCTGAGCCCAGGGATGACCTGCACACCGGGGAATCGGCATTTACCTCATACCTGCCAGGATTGTTGCTGGTCACCTACCCAGAGGAGCCAGAGGACACCCCGTTGGTCCAGGTACAGCCTGAGAGGAGGTTCGGAAGTGGTCCAGGGATAGCCGACTTCAGTCTGGCTGTAGTGCTGCCTGAAGCATGGTTGGTGTGTTGTGGCTGGATTCCCTGCTGACCCAGTGGTGGAATACTCCACCACTGTTAGGGCCCTAGGTCGGGGCCCAGTGGAGTAGGGTGGGCCCATGACCCTCCTGCCACCTCACCCCTGGGGTGGCAGCCTCCCCTCTCCAGGTCCAGAGGCCTGCGTTTGTCGGCCGTCCGCCAGAGCTAGGATGCCTGACTCCTGGATTTTTGCTCTGCCCCTGCACCAATGGCTCAGAGCTTAACTGACTGCTGTGTTTGCCCTGCTCTTGGCTAGAGGGCTCAGAGGCTACAGATTATTGCGTTGGCTCTGCTTAAAGGGCCAAGGGTCTATAGACTCCGGGTTGCTCAGCCCCAACCTGAGTGCCGGAGCATAGAGATTCCTTGGTGGGGGCCCAGCTCCTGCCTAGGGGCTGGAGCCTGTTGCCCATTTGGGGACTCAGCCCTATTAAACTGGTTGGGACACTAATGCCTGGGCTACTAATTCCCCTCTGATACTAGGCAGCAATCACAATGATGTAGTGAGGCAGTGTGGCCTCCCTTCAACCCAGAAGGGGAGGGACGACCACCACACCACTACAGAGCCCAGTTTTCAACCTTGAGAGCTTAATCTGGGAGGCTACTTCCTCATTTAGGTGCTTAGATTATAGGTTCCCAAATACTCATTCTATGCATCTATTTGCCATTTCCAGCACCTTAATACAGAAGTGGGCATCCCCATATTTTGGAACTAGGGTGACCAGATGTTCCGATAAAATCGGGACTGTCCAGATATTTAAACCTTTGTCCCGCGTCCCGATCAATGTATGATCAATCATACATTGATCGGGATGCCATTTGTCCCGATATTCAGGTAAGGAGGCGAGCGGGAGGGAGGCTCTGACCCTGTGGGTGCTCCGGGACTGGAGCACCCCTGGGGGAAAATTGCAGCCAAGTTCCCCCCTCCTCGCCTCCTTCTCCCCCTCTCCCCTGGGCGCGCTGTGTCCCCACTCCTCCCCCCTTGGCGCTTCCCGCTGCCTAACAGCTGTTTGGTGGTTCGTAGCGCTTTCCAGGAGGGAGGGGGAGGAGTGAGTACGCGGCGCGCTCAGGGGAGGAGACAGAGAAGAGGCAGGGCGGGGACTTGGGGGAAGGGGGTGGAATGGGGGCAGAGCGAGGGCGGTGCAGGGGCGGGAAGAGGCGGTGGGTGGGTGAGCACCCACCCGGCAGAGGGGAAGCTGGTGCCGTAGGGGTGAGTGGCGGGGAGGGGGCGGGACCTGGGGCAGAGTGGGGGTGGAGTCTGGGAGGAACGGGGGTGGACTGTGGGTGGGACTGATGGCACCCCAATGTGTCCTGATATTTTAGTGTGGTGATCTGGTCACCCTAGCTGGAACTAGGAGGACTGGGGGTGTGGCTGCACCTCCTGGCTTGAAATGGTTTCCATCATATATAGGGTTTACAATTTGGGTCAACTGCTCTCAGCACCCCACACTATACAAATGTTTCTGGCCAACAGCAGGAGTCCCTGCTCTCAGTGCCGGGCTCCAACTCTCAGCCCTGGATGGCCAACAGTGGGAGCCGCTGCTCTGAGCCCCGGGTTTCCATTGTGAGTCCTGGGCCCCCTCTCTCAGTCCTAAGCAGCCAGCAGGGGAAAAGCACAGAAAAATAATAATGGACCTTATTACCACAAATAATAAGGTCCATTATTACTTTTTTGAGATTTTTCCATGGCTTGTGCACAACTCAGCTGCAATTTTGACAATCATCATGTGATTTAAGTAGGGCCTTTGCAACTCTTCATAATCCTACAAAAGAAAAATATGAGGTTCTTGGAAAACCCCTGAGCATTGATTAAAGAGATTTAAAATTCACAGAATGATGCTCATCATATTCCTGCATAGTAAAGCAAGAGCACTTGTATTGTAACTGGATACCACTGAAGTTGGCCAGGTGTTTATCTTTTAATTCATGCTGTTTTATGGTTTGATCTTTGATTCCTTGTGCAACCAAGGCTCCCATTTAGGTTAATAGGCATTGTAGCTACTCTGGGTTTTCAGGACTGGGCCCTTAATGCTCCAAATAAAATATCCTTATATTGGAGAAGGAAATGAGTGGAGCAGGGCAGCTCCTGGTACAACATAGTGGTGCATTGTCCTGCTTTCCAACCAGAATTTCTTGATTAAAAATGTAATATCTACTTGTAATTTTTTTTTTTAAACCTTGAAAAGGAAATACTGTCCTATTTCTGATACTGTGTCTTGGTAACTGTTGAATTTTAGTGGCAATCAGTGCAGTAACATAAGGAGATGGGTGAAGGAAAATTATATGGGTCACCAAGCTATTCACATCCATTGACATAATTTGACTTTTCAGAGCTAGCCAGGCTGTTTTCTAGATAAATTAACTAAATCCAGATTGTGACTTTAAAGCAACTGAATAGTTTTGAAGTGTTTGCAACTGCTTGTGTGTTCTATTTACTATTCTTTTGTTTCAGATGTTTTGGAATATTACCCTAATATTTTATACTCTTTCTGATGAATATAATTTTCACTCCAATATTTGAAGACTTAAAATAATAATTGCAGCGCTATTGTACAAATGGCCTCTTTTTAGTGTAGGATACTTGATCCTTCCTCAAAAATCATAAGGACATTACTGAAAATTATACAGGGAGGAATTGGTGGGATATAAAACTTATATACTACTGGGTTACTGTTTTGAATCTAGCTGATGTTAGTAGCAATTGAAAGCCCCTACCATATAAAGTCTCTTTGAAGACCAATATGAAATGAAATAATGGTCTCAGTCCAGTTTATAGTGGAGAGGTGTCCACAGCACAAATAGGCATCCTTGTTGGCAGGTTCTGCAGAGCATCCCAAGGACTGACTAGGTAAGAAGAACTGCAGACTTTCACTTTCAGAACTCACTCCTGGGCAGGGCTCACAGTGGTTGGTGGGGCAATGTGTGAACCTTGAATTGCTATTGGCCGGAGTTATGTCTGTTCTGATAAACAGAAGACTCTGGTTTCCAGGGCTGTCAGTGTGTTACCTTTCAGAAGCACAAAAGCACTTAAGTTTAAAAAGATTCAAAAAGTTAATACCATTCTTAAAACTTCATACAGATCCAGAATTTCAGTGCAGGAAACAGAATATTTTTCTTGCAAAGTCATTGCTAGAGTTACTGCTCTGACTTGTAGCTGGGAGGGGGCACTGCCAAAATGTATCTCAGCATGGGAGATGAAACCAGTGGAGTGAATCAGTGATGAATAGTCTCAGTCAATTCCTCATAAAGAGATGGAATGTTCAGTGAGGGGTAAGAATCAAGACACCATTCCAGAAACTGTTTTGTCCTTAATTTTTTTTTTGGTCTTGGCACACAAGATCCACAGAAACAGATTTTCAGTCTTATAAGGATTTTTTGTACTTTACTATGTATATGGTTATGAACAGAGATCCAGATATATCTGAGTCTTGGGGGGCAGGGAAGGTAATGTGGTAAGGAGAATATACATCAGCTGGGTTTTGGTCTATCATCTCTTTTTAAGAACACTGCTATTACAAGTATAATGACACAATAAACTTGCTTTGTTTTGGGGGGTGGCGAGGTAGCTGATTCAAATAAACAATAAAATCAGTCCTGTTCAAATAGAATCGGCTAGGAACTTCTGAAGCTGAACATTGACATTCATCATGCAGATCTGGTGCACATGAGCACCAGCAAAAGCTCTAGTGCATGCCTCCTTCCTCACTCACTTAAGGCTTCTGGCTCTCATGTTGAGAATTAATCAAAAACGAATTTAAATTTTTTTTTGCGATGAGTTATCCTTTTAATTAAATAAGAAGACTTGAGGGAAATGTTTGTGGTCATTTGTGGCCACTCATGCATCTCTATTTGTAAATTAGTAGGAGTTATATTCCCACAGACCCCTGCAAATGCTCCTGTGAGTCATGCTGCTTACTGCTTTTCCGCAGACTTCTGTGAAAATGAGCTAGGCTAATCTGTTAGTCAGTGAAAGATAGTGTGAGACAGAATTTGGTGAAAAATGTGTTCTGCCCCCAAGTACACAGTACCATTCCAGAAACCTATCTCTCCTGTTAATGCATTATAATGGATTACTTGCTAATGGCTAGTGACCTTTTCCCATTTGATAGGACTTCATTGATCAGTGTGTTTTTAGACACGCACTTCCCATGAGTAATCTAGATAGTTAAAAAAGGATGTAAAAGGCCTCCAGATAGCATGGCAATGAATGCCTTAGAAATGTGAGTGTGAATAGTGGTTCAGTGAATTCAGGTTCATATTTTTCAATTTCTGATTTTCCTAGTAATGTTTTGGTTAGTAGCAAGGCTTGTTGTTAGAGCTGGATAAAATTTTTTGACCAAAGCTTTTTTTTTTTTTTTTTGGCCAAAAATGCATATTCAGGTTGATTTTTTTTTTAATGTGTCATTTCAACATTTTCAAAATGAAACGTTTCAACTTTTCAATTCAAAATAAGTTTTTTAATTTTGAAATTTACCGTTCATTTTCATAAAAGAAAACTCAAAATTGAAACAAAAAATTGTTTTGGGTCCAACAAAAATATTGTTGGATCCAATTTTTTTAACTTTGCAATTTGCTGAAAAATTTTATTTTCGGGTCAACCAGAAATTAATTTTTTTTATTATTTTAATTGCCAGCAAACTGAAAAATCAGTTATTCTCAGTTTTACTAGTCGTTCATTATTGGGCTTGATCCAGAAAGCCCATTGAAGTAATGAAAAGTCCTCCATTGACTTCAGTTGGGCTTTTGAAAAAAAAGCAATTGATCATCCTCTATAAGAGGGAATATGGGAGGATCCCCACTCTACTGAAGAGCCCCCTCAGTGTTCCTCCTGTAAAGTGATGGTGGTGACTGGTGTGCTGTATACCCTGAATTGTGAACAAAAGCTAACGGAAAAACAGAGATTTCTGGTCATCCGTTCTCTAAAATGAGCTTCAGAGGAAATAATGAGTTTGTCACTTTTTATTTATTGATGGTGTATTTATTGATGGGAGGTATTGCCAATTCGGAGAAGGATCGGGATATCCTGCAGGGAGATTTGGATGACCTTGTAAACTGGAGTAATAGTAATAGGATGAAATTTAATAGTGAGAAGTGTAAGGTTATGCATTTAGGGATGACTAACAAGAATTTTAGTTATAAGCTGGGGACGCATCGGTTGGAAGTAACGGAAGAGGAGAAGGACCTCGGAGTCCTGGTTGATTGCAGGATGACTGTGAGTTGGCAATGTGACGTGGCCGTGAAAAAAGCGAATGCGGTCCTGGGATGCGTTAGGCGAGGTATTTCTAGTAGGGATAAGGAGGTGCTGGTTCCGTTATACAAGGCACTGGTGAGACCTCATTTGGAGTACTGTGTGCAGTTCTGGTCTCCCATGTTTAAAAAGGATGAATACAAACTGGAACGGGTACAGAGAAGGGCCACTAGGATGATCCGAGGAATGGAAAACCTGTCGTATGAAAGGAGACTCGAGGAGCTCGGTTTGTTTACCTTAATCAAAAGAAGGCTGAGGGGGGATATGATTGCTCTCTTTAAATATATCAGAGGGATAAATACCAGGGAGGGAGAGGAATTATTTCAGCTCAGTACTAATGTGGACACAAGAACAAATGGATATAAACTGGCCGTCGGGAAGTTTAGGCTTGAAATTAGACGAAGGTTTCTAACCATCAGAGGGGTGAAGTTCTGGAACAGCCTTCCGAGGGAAACAGTGGGGGCGAGAGACCTCTCTGGCTTTAAGATTAAGCTTGATAAGTTTATGGAGGGGATGGTTTGATGGGATAACGTGATTTTAGTCAATAGGTCAATAACGTGCCATCGCTGGTAATTAGTAACAATGGTCAATGATGGGATATTAAAAGTTACTACAGAGAACTTTTTTCCGGAGGGTCTGGGTGGAGAATCTTGCTCGCATGCTCGGGGTTCAGCTGATCGCCATATTTGGGGTCGGGAAGGAATTTTCCTACAGGGTAGATTGGCAGAGGCCCTGGAGGTTTTTCGCCTTCCTCCGCAGCATGGGACAGGGGTCACTTGCTGGAGGATTCTCTGCGACTTGAAGTCTTTAAATCATGATTTGGGGACTTCAACAGCTGAGTCAAGGGAGAGAATTATTCCAGGAGTGGGTGGGTCCGCTTTTGTGGCCCGCATTATGCGGGAGGTCAGACTAGATGATCATAATGGTCCCTTCTGACCTTAAAGTCTATGAGTCTATGAGACAGGGCCTGAAAGATTTTTCCAATAAAATGTTTTCCTTCACTTTTTTTTTAATTTCTAATGTAAGTCTTTTTTCTCTCCTAGTTTCAGCAGAGGGCTCTTTCTGGATGACCAGAGAGCTAGTTGATGAATGACACCAGGTATCAAAGTGAATAATTATTATTGTGAATGGAAGTGATTTGTTGTTCAGACTACATAAAGATTTAAGATTTTAGTTTAGGACCTATTTAATTGTAATGGTTATAAAATAGTCATAAGAAAATAGCTTAAAGTTTCATTACCCTTCAAATAAAGGCCAAGAATACTCCCTGTCTGAGTCTTCTAGCTGAGATCTCCATTTAAAACAGGAATTTGATTTTTTTTAAATGATTCTGGGATTTAAAAAACAGAAAAAAATTCTTAAATTTTTAAACTGTCAAGTCTTTTGTGCAGGGACAGTCATTTACTTCATGTATGTACAGTGCCTAGCACAATGGGGCGCTGCTATCATTGGCCTCTAGGTACTATCACAATACAAACATTAAATAATATCACAAGCCTTTCAAGCCTTGTTTATAAGTAAAAAGGGCACAAATCCCTTTTTTCTTTTGCAAGTCACTTTTAAAATCGTAGTTTGCACTCAGATAACCTTCTGTTAGGGATTTACCTGTTGCTGTTAATGGTAACAATATTCACTAACATGACCCTGTGCAGGTACACAAATCAACATGAGAATACACATGACCCCTTGTGTTCTAAGATAGTGTTGCTGTGTGGAGACAGCCTCAGTCTATCTTCCTCAAAGGAGATAGCAAGGAAGATGCAGGGCCGTAGCTACTCTTAGGGCACATCTTCACTACCCGCCGGATCGGCGGGTAGCGATCTATCTATTGGGGATCGATTTATCGCGTCTAGTGTAGACGCGATAAAATCGATCCCCGATCGCTCTGCCGTCGAGTCCGGAACTCCACCACAGCGAGAGTTGACGGGGGAGCGGCAGTGGTTGACTTGCCGCCGTCCTTACAGCCAGGTAAGTCGACCTAAAATATGCAACTTCAGCTACGCTATTCGTGTAGCTGAAGTTGCGTATCTTAGGTCGACCCCCCCCCCCCGTAGTGTAGACCTAGCCTTACCTGTTAACTAGCAGTGGAACCAGCCTGTGTGATGGAGTGCATACTGTATCCAGTAATAGGGTGATGTTTGAATTCCCTGATGTACAGTGCCCCCTGGAGCTATCACTGTGGCGCAGTGATGCTCTGCATAGTTTGCAATGTAAGACTGTGGTTTAAAGCCACTGTTGGCTCCAAAATCTGCAGTAATGTCTGACAAGACACTGGACCTGATCCAGCAAGGAGCTAAGCACTTCATGTGAGATGAGTTTTGTCATACTTCATTGGATTCAATGGGAGTTGAGTATGCAACTTGGGTCCTCTGATTTACGTGGAATGAGAGAAGCTCTGCTGCACTGTATCTGTGACCTCTAAAATGGACTGTGATTATTCACTACTGAGAAGAACAATCAGGCTAATAATCTATTCTTTTCGGTGCTGATATATGGCATGCCTACAGAGGCTGCTTCTTGGAGGAATTCAGTCTTTTACAGCAGAAAGAGAGGGAAGGGAAAGAAAACTGAGCAGATGGGACTTTGCATCACTAAGGCGAAATATAAATTGTTAAAATATAGATTTGGTTGAGAGAAACTTACATCAATATAAACTGACAGAAAAATAAAAATGGAAAAAACCCAGACAAACTTTTCTGTACTTTCTGAGGTAGCATAATTTTCACACATCCTTGCTTTCAGGGAAAAAAAATCTGCAGTAGGTAAAATCTTGGCTGATACACCTAAAAAATCCCCAGGACATAAGTCAAGTTTGGGACCCAAACTGACCTGAATACATATAAACTTTATTTATATTCCACAAGATGGAGCTGTATGATTTCTGCTTTTGGAAGAAATTCACTCTGTTGGCAAATGATCCTTTGGTTACCGTACAAGGACAGCACAATCACTATGATCCATCTTTCCTTTCTCACTATTATGCTAAAAAGTTGTTGAAATTTTATTCTAGATGGTCAGATGATGGAAACTAAAACTATCATTGAGTTTACCAAGATTGCTTCTGAATCCTAAAAAGATAACTGTTTATTTAAAGAGAAAAGGAAATCTATATTTTTTTATATAGCAGATCAGAATGAATTTCCTAGTGTGTGATGTTTTCTAAATTGTCCTTTCTTTATGTACTTTAGTGATGTCTCTGCAATGCAGATTTCTTTGGAATATGAGTCTTGTAAAAAAAAATATTTTTTTTTGGTGGCGGGGCTGTGTGTGGGGGGCAGGGGAATCATATAGACTGTGTACAAGGTTGTGTTGGCATCAGAGTCATGAGGGATGCTGGGACCAAATAATTGAATTGAATAGTAAGCTGTTTAATTACTCACTGATTTACATGCTTTCTATTACATTAAGTTGATTTTTCCAATTTCTGTTTAATATTTTGGTTTATTTAGTTGTACTTCTGTCCATCAATTTTGCACACCGGGCTTGTCTCCCCTGAAACAGTTAGCTCAAGTGACTACATCCGAGCTAACCTAGCTTGAGTGAGAGGGCCACACTGGGTATGTCTACACAACAGCTGGGAGGTGTGATTCACAGCTTGAATAGACATACAGACACTAGGTCTGTCCGAACTAGTGTACTAAAAATAACAGCGTGGCCATGGTGGGACAGGTGGTGGTTCAGACTAGCCAGCCAAGATATGACCCCCTATGTATGTACTCCAAGCTGCTGCACGTCACCACTGCCACACTACTATTTTTAGTATGCTAGCTCGAGCAGAGCTAGTACATACAAGTTTACTGGTGCTGGGAATCGCACCCCCCCAGTTACTGTGTCGGCATACACACTGAAACAACACGCAAGCTACACAGTGATTGGATTAGCAATTAATGAGTTGTGTTACCTCAAGCTGTAGCCAGTGGCTGTATCCTCACTGCATTGTTAGCTTGAACTTCAACCAGTACCTCCTGATGGGCCAGCTAGCTAGAGTTTAAAGCACCACTTAATTCAAGCTAGAGATTTTTGTGGGTGAGAATTGGTTTAGGGGCAACACTTGATTTATACCTAAAGCTAACACTTCAGTAAAGACAATCTCTGTTATTATATACTGTATCTTAGGCTATGTCTACACAGGAATAAAAAACCCGCATCTGGCCTGCGAGGGTCCCAGGACTTGGGCTTCAGCCTGAGCCTGAATGTCTACACAACAATTTTTAACCCTGCAGCCTGAGCCCCATGAGCCTGAGTCAGCTGACCTGGGCCAGCCACGGTCATGTCTTTGGGTCTTTTATCCCTGTGTAGACATACCGTGAGTGACTAGAGGCTCCAGGCAGATTGGAATTCCATTGTGTACAAACACCACTTCCCTGAACAAATACAATAAGACAATTCCTTCCTCAAAGAAGTTACCATCTAAATAGAGAAGACATAGGGCTGGAGAAAGTAACGATTATCTCCATTTTGCAGATTGGGATCTGAGGCTCAGGTAATTTGCCCAATGTCATACAGGAAGTATGTGGCAGAGCTGGGACTTGAAACCAGATTTCCTGAGTCCCACATCAGTGCATTAACCACAAGACCATCCTTCCTCTTCTACTGACTCTTGGGAAATGTTTCCTTTCTCTTTTTGGGAATTAATGTAGCAATCTTAGGCCTTGGCTACACTTGCGAGTTACAGTGCAATAAAGCAGCCCTAGGTGCCCTAGCTCACTCCTCGACCACACTGGCAAGGCACGTAGAGCGCTCTGACTCTGCAGCTACAGCGCTGCTGGTACTCCACCTTGATGAGTGGAATAACGTCTGCTGCACCCGCGCTGGAGCGCCGTGGCGCCAGTGTGAACGAGGTGTTGTGTTACTGCGCTATGATCAGCCTCCAGAAATGTCCCATAATCTCCTTAAGTCAAGTGGTCACTCTTGTTGTTGTTGTGAAATCGGCTGCAGGAATGTGGAAATGCCTGTCAAAGTTCCGTTTCAGAGAAGCTGGCTGCTTATCAGCTCCAAGAAAAAGCAAACATTTACTGTTTGCTTTGAGTGAATGAGAGAGAGATGGGGGGGGGGGGGGAGGGGAGTCTGAAATTACAAAAAAGCATGCTGACCCTCTCTCAGCACCCCAAAAACCCACCCTCCCTCCCCCCACCTACACACAACCCACTCCCCGTCCCACCCCCCCACCCCCCCCCCCCCATTTGAAAAGCATGTTGCAGTCACTTGCATGCTGGGATAGCTGCCCATAATGCACCGCTCCCAATGCTGCTGCAAGTGCCGCAAATGTGGCCATACCAGTGCGCTTGCAGCTGTCAGTGTGGACAGACTGCAGCACTTTCCCTACTGTGCTCTACGAAGATGGGTTTAACTCACAGCGCTCTACATGTGCAAGTGTAGCCATGCCCTTACTTTGAGGTCATAGGTATGTTAGGATAAAGAAAGATCTTTACAAGAGTCCACCGTTATGTAGATAGCTGTATGCTTAACTATGGTTACCATGAAACCAATGATACACCTGAGATACCTCGATGATGTTTTCATCCTCTGGACAGATTGCTTAAAATTCCTCAGATTTCAACAACAGCCACCACCACCTGTCCATTAAACTCTCTTTGGGACACTCCTACACTAGCATCAACTTCCTGGACACCACGATCAGCTTCAACAATTAAACCCTACAGACAACTAAATACAAGAAACCCTGGGATCACCACACCTACCATCATAGATCCAATAACCACCCCAAACAAACCAAGAAATCTGTTAAAAGCGACAGAGAGTCCTGTGGCACCTTATAGACTAACAGATGTATTGGAGCATAAGTTTTCGTGGGTGAATACCCACTTCGTCGCATGCGTCTGTCGCTTTTTACAGATCCAGACTAACACGGCTACCCCTCTGATACAAGAAATCTGTTGGCATTCAGATACCACAGTTTATGCTCTGAGGAGAAAGTCCAGGATATACACCTTAACACACTCAAAATTGCCTTCACCAAACAAGGACACTCCACCAAAGAAGTACATTGCATAATGGAACAGGTCACCCAAATACCCCACAAGAACCTGCTTCAATACAGAAATAAAACCCCCTCCAACCACACACCTCTACTTGTCCCCTTCCACCCTACACTGGAACCCATACAGGTATCATCAAACAAGTACAACCCAGACTCAATGGGGAACCCATCTTGTAAGAAAACTTTCCTGAACCCCTTCTTCTAGACTTCAAACAACCCCCAACCTCTCCAAGTTTATCATCAGAAGCAAGCTCCCCACAGACCAGGTCACACCAACTCAAAGTGGCACCAGACCCTGCTAGAACAATAGGAGCATAACCTGCAGACATATCTCCACTGCAACGATCAAGACCCCGCACAACACACCTTTCAAGATTCATGGATCCGACATGTGCCTATCACAACACATGGTATACATCCAATACACTAAATGCCCCAGTAACAACTATGTGGGTGAAACCAGACAATCACTACACTCTCAAGTGAACTCCCACAGGGCAATGACAGAAGACAAAAACTGTCACCTGTGGGTGAAAATTTTTCACAAAGCGATCACTTTATATCTGACCTATCAATACTCCTCCTCAAAGGAAACGTGCACAGTACTTTCAAAAGATGAGCCTGGGAGCTTAAATTCATTACACTGCTAGACACTAAAAATCATGGACTGAACAGAGATGCTGGATTTATGGCTTATTACAACAATCTGTAACCCACTAACCCCCTCTTTTTGTCCTATGACTGCAGAGGTTGTAATGGGCCACTCTGTCTTGAATGGTCCCTAGAAATAAGTCCTACACTACTTATACTAAACCAGTGGGTCTCAAACTTTTTTTTCCGGACCACTTGAAAATTGCTGAGGGTCTCGGCGGACCACTTAATGATCTTTCCAAATGTTGTTTGTACTGTTAGCTAACTATTGTAAAGCACTTTGGATAAAAGCACTATATAAAAAAGAATTATTACCTTTTTTTCCCAAGAGCACACAACTCATATTTTAATATCAGTAGTCTTACCTGTCTAATGTGAAGGATGTGCCCTCTCTCTCCTGCCACAGCAGTCCCTGAGCTGGGGCTGGGAAGGAGGGGGGGGGTGTCTCTCCTTCTCTCCCCTGCCGTGGCAGCCCCCAAGCAGGGTTGGGAAGGACAGGGGTCTCTCCTTCTCTCCCCTGCCATGGCAGCCCCCAAGCTGGGTTGGGAAGGAGGGGAGAGTCTCTCCCTCTCTCTCCAGCCATGACAGCCCCCGACTGGGGCTGGAAAGGAGGGCCATCTCTCCCCGGCAGCCACAGCCCTGGAGCTGGGGAAAGTTGCCTCTTTCTCTGGCCACTGCAGCCCTGGACGTCCCAAATTCCCCTCCACCCCCTCTTCCCACCCGACTGCCCCCTGCCAACAACTCCGTATTCCCCCCCCAAGACCACCACCTCACCTTACATGTGCATTTTCTCTAGGGTCCAGGCACCTAATTAGTGGAGCCACGCCTGCGCCGCTCCACTAATTAGGTGGGTGGCCCTTCATTCTCTCATGTGTGGCTGCCCGGGCGTGCATCTTAGAGGGAACTATTCGTGGACCACCTGAATGGAGCTTGCGGGCCACTGGTGGTCCGCAGACCACAGTTTGAGAACCTCTGTGCTAAACAATCTGTTCCACCTTGCAGCTTGCTGTGATACTGGGAGTAGCTTTCCCAGACCTGAAGAAGAGCTCTGTGTGCTTTCAAAGCTTGTCTCTCATCAACAGAAAATTGGTCCAATAAAAGAAATTACCTAACCGTATTTCTCTATGGAGTTGTTTTTTCTTTGATTGCCAGATATTTAAAACCATACTGGATGGTGGGGGCTACATTTTCTGATTTGCTCTCTGCTTTTAGCTTTGCGTTGTAGTGGGTTAAAACTACATTGTTGCAAACTTCAAAAAATACATAATGTCGTGAAAAGCAATTTTTTCAGAGTTTCAGATTGAATCCTTAGGATGTGGCAGCCTGCATGAGGAGGAGCTTTATGAAGGTACATCAGAAATACATTAATTCACAGTCCTGAAAACTCTCAATGATTTTGGATTTGTATATCTCTGAGGTATCTACATATGATATGCAAAGCGCAGATTTGCTGCTAGATGGTGCTCCTTTGGATGAAAACTAGATTGTCGAGCAGCAAAATTGGCTTTCCCTGGATCAAAATATTTTAATTTAACACAAACCAATTTTGGAAATCCTCATTCCAACAATAGCAAAAGGTGGAATATTGTAGCCCCCCAACTATTTTTTCCCCTAACTTGTTTGTGGCAACAGTTGCAGGAAAAGATGATTTTACTGTTTGACAATTTGCTTTCACCTCCTGAGGAGAACCAGTTAACAGATGACAGCAAAGTGGTCACCATGAGCTTACCTCTAATACACCTTTTGTTATACTGGGCCAATTTGTCTTTAGACCAGGGCTCGGCAATCTTTCAGAAGTGGTGTGCTGAGTCTTCATTTATTCACTCTAATTTAAGGTTTCGTGTTCCAGTAATACATTTTAACTTTTTTAGAAGGTCTCTTTCTATAAGTCTGTAATATATAACTAAACTATTGTTGTATGTAAAGTAAATAAGGTTTAAAAATGTTTAAGAAGCTTCATTTAAAATTAAATTAAAACGCAGAGCCACCTGGACCGGTGGCCAGGACTGCGGCAGTGTGAGTGTCACTGAAAATCAGCTTGCGTGCCGCCTTTGGCACACATGCCATAGGTTGCCTACCCCTGCTTTAGACTTTTAAAATAGAACTACAGAAAAGTACTACTACTGAAATACAGTTGACAGGGGAGATCATATGGTTAGTGTCTGGAAGTCACTGAATCTGAAGGCAGCATTTTACAGTGCTGCCAAGGCCTGGAAAGATGTCTAACATCAAAATGTTTTTGACATAAATTGTGCCAAGACACTGAACAGAAGAACAAATCCTTCCTTGGCTTTGAGCAAGAAGTTGAAGAAGCCAACAGGGATTTTCAACTAATCTTTCCTGTGCTTTCCCTGCAGAGGTACAACTTTGCACCAGTCCCTACTCATAGCTGTGCATAATGGGCTCTGTCTAGTTCGTAATATTTTTGTAATTCTCTTGTCATCTTATTCCTCCTATACTATTATTTTATCATCAGTCTGACTACTGGGAAGCAGAGTGGGCCAGTAAGACACTGGATTGGGAGTCTTAGGTTCTATTCACCCCTCTTCCATCAGCCTTTTGTGTCACTTTGGACAAGTCATTTTACTTCTTTGTGCCTCTGTTTCCTCATCTATAAAATGGTGATACTTGTCTCCTTTAGAAAGGCTGAGATCTATGGATGAAAAATGATAAACAACAACTAGGTATTATGACTTGTCATATTTGCCTTTTCTTAGGTTATGAAGTCTGCAATCAGGGAACATATAGTATTTGCTCAGCAAAATGATGGCCATTGTAGGCATTTTAGTTTAGTAAAAATTGTTGTTAATAATATAATGAAAATATGGCACTCCTAAATAAACGTGCATTTTTTATTTAGACTGACAATATATTATACCTATATAAAGCTGATGTACTCAAAATATAATTTGTTTCCTATTACTTAATTTTCTTACGTACACATTTTAATACTGTTTTGGGTTTAACTCAATTCCTTTGAAATCAGTAAAGGTTTTGTCACTGATTTTGGTGGGAGCCAGAGTGTGCCTATTGACAATAATTTATTTGTATATAAATTAGATCCTCATTGCATCTGGATTATATAGACATAATTTATATTCTATGACTATGTGTATATGTGTCACAAATGTTCATACATTATTCATAATATGAAAATGTAGCAATTCTAGAAGAGGACATTTGAAGCCCTTAGTATGCAACATGTAACTGTTCTCCCCCCTCTCCCCTCCTCCCCAAGAATCTAAAACATTAAAACATGCTTGGTTGAGATATTCTTGAAAGACTTTCAGAAATGGATTATTCACATGAATAATATGAGTTGAATTGCATCCCATGAGGGAAAGCGTGAAAGGTGAAAGACAGGCATTACTAGCCAAACTGTAGTTGTGTGCCACCAATAAACAAGATTATAAATGAAACACAAAAGCAGTTAAAAGTGTGAAGTTCACAGTGTGAAAAGGAGGCATGTAATAATAGGGAATGCTACTGAAACAACTTAAATAATCAAATGAAGGTGCTTTATTTGCAGGTAAGTATAGTGCAGCCCACACACTTCAATCAAGTCAGCGGTAGGCTTTAATAAGCAATAATAAAGTGTGAAAGGTGGCTTTCTGAGAAGGGTGGGAAGGTGCATGTGTTTATTGCTTATAATTATGTATCCAGTAAACACAAACCAAAATAGAAGCCCTATGTTGCCTTCTGTTATGCCACCCAAGCACTGTAGTACCCCACTGTGTGTAACTGACAAATGAGTTGGCATCTTTGATGTGGTAATCTCTGGAAGTTCCTACGTCAAGAAGTGAACATTTGATAACCCAAGTAAGGCAAACACAAAAGAATAGTTGTTTGGTACATTCTGGATTTTCTGGCAGAGTTTTCAGGCTGTATAATTAAAGGAAGAGTGTCTGCCCAATGAGAGATGGTGCAGCATGCTGAAACGTGTTTAAAATAACGTCTTTGTTTAACTTTAAACAAAATGTTTAACATATTTTATTTGGGAACTCTGTCTCAGGTTCTCACATTTCCATGAGTATTCCCATACTTATGAGGCTTACTAATTGAAAGTTTTAGGTAGAACATTCCTACGTACATGAAACAATATTTTATAGTTCATTAATCACTTAGTTAAAATAACTCAATATTTTCTCCAGTAATTTAATTTTAAGCCTTGTAGAGAAAATTGCACCAGTATGTCTTGAACAGCTATTAAACAGATACATTTATACCATTGCAATAGGCTATGGATTCTTTTATTTCAGTTTCAATGGTGTTTTTTTTTTTTTTTTTTTTTTTAATTAAACCTGTTTCAAATTGACTATTTCAGTTAAACCTGGCTTAAGCAAAACTGACATTTACTGGTGCAGTTTTCCTGTGTAGACAGCCCTTTAGGTACAAAAGGTAATTGGGGGAAATGCCTATTGTGATCCTCATATGATGGTTTATTGTCATCTTTGGCCATCAGATTGTAGCTATCCAAGATACTAAATTGTTGTAAGCAGAGGGAAAGTTCTTCTCCAAAAGTATGGTCCCCTTATAATGAATCCATGAGCTACCAACACAAAATTACTGTTTAAGTCACTGTGAGGGGATCCCCAGGGTACAACCTGGAACTGGGGTACCGCTGTGCTCCGTTAACTCTCCAGCGTGGGCTGTCTTATAATGCTTTGCTTGTGACAAGCAGCAAAGCCCTCCAGGCGCTGTTATCACTTAGCCCAACAGCATGTGGAGCCCCACACCCAGCTAAATTGCATGAATACTCCTGAGCCACTCACGAATCACACAGAGAAAGGCACCAGCAAATCTCCCAAGCCCCCAGCCTTGCACGTCTGGAATATACCATCTTGTCCATCAGGGCCCTGTCCACCCCTCCCGCAATGTGGAGAGGACACACACTAGCCTTTGTAAACTGAGCTGAGATTTCCCACGCACTTCAAGCAAAACACACTGTTTTAGGTAAAATATAGAACAGATTTATTAACTATAGAAAGGTAGATTTAAAGTGATTATAAGTGGTAGACACAAAAGGTCAGATAATTACCAAAGAAAATAAAAGGTAAGCACACAATCTAAATCTTAAACCTTGTTAGACTATGCAATATTTGGGTCATGCAGTTTCTCACCCACTGGATGTTGCAGGCAGGTTTTAGTTCTTAACATGCAGGCTTCCCCTTTAGGCCTTGGGCCAGTCTCCTCAGTTCAAGTCTTTCTTTCCAGCGTTCTTATTGCTTCCAGCATAGGTGGTGGAGGAGAGAGGCCAAAGCATGATGCCACCGTCCCCTGTTTTATATCCTCAGTCCACATGCCTGGAAAACACTAGCCCAGACATTTCCTGGTGGGCTTTGCTAAGTCACAGGGTTGAGCAATCTCCTATTGTTTGGTGCTTCTCTTACAGAATTGTAAATCCCTTGTTTACAATTCCTCTGATTTATGGTCGCTTAACACCCTCCTGGGAGTGGATCACCACCCTTGTTGTCACTGGGGAACTAGCAGTAGAAACTCTCAAATTTACAACATGGTTCAGTAACAACCATACAGCAAATCTCATAACTTCATACACAATAATGATATACATATTTGGACAGAACAATAGGTTTCAGCAGATTGTACCTCAAAGCTGCACCCTGGAATCCCCATATTAACCCATGTCATATAATTATGATATATTTCATACAAAGCATGCCATGTAAGATATCATATGAAAGGTAACAGAGTGCCACAGTCACACATTCTCAAACCGTTAGGGAGCTGGCACTAGAATTTTCACTATGAATCCAAAACCTCAGGCCTCTGCTACTTGAATCAAATAACTCCTTTAGTGGAGAATAGCATCAGGTTCCTTTTCCACTCTGGGCCAGCCAACAGAGGGCAACATGTTTTGTTTGCTCCCTACCACTTTGGCTACAGGAAAGTGCTGTTTAGTTGTAGAAGATTAGGATTAATGACACTCCATGAGCTGTCATAAATCTAACACTCTATCCAGTAATGGACACAAGGATCAAAATAGGAATTACAGCCTACTTATTAGCAACAAAGAGATCCAGACTGACACCGACGTGTTTCATCATAGTATGGGTTGAGTATTGATATCTCCCTTTCACAGAAAATTAATCTATTTGTTTGTCTAGTGCATAATGCATTCAATTACTTTCCTCAATTAAAAGTATTGAGTAATTAATTATTTGGCAGGTGAGGATACAATCACTGCAATGTTGAGATCACACCTGTAAGAATCAAAATTCATTATTTAATAGAAAAAACTACCCATCATCTAAGTGTTGAGGTTGTTGTGGAGTGTTAACTGGTTCCTGATGGAACTGGGATTTACTTCAGTGATCCTCCCCCCCTGCACTTGGCAGGTGCCCAGGAGAAAAAAAAATCAGGGAGGATTGATTTAAAGCAAGATGATTTAAGTCACCAAGTGGATAGCCTTGATTTAAACCATTGATTTTAATCAACTTTTCCATTTGTACTTCATTTATTTTCTAAAGAAATGCGCATTCTCATTGGCTGATATAAATCAACATGGGTTTTATGGTTATTACTAAATAGAATCTTTACACTAGATTTGGTACATTTTTTGCTACCTAGGAGGGTACACTGTAACTATATTCATTTATTTAAGCAATTATATAGCTTAATATTGTCAGGTTCTTATTAACGATACATTTTTAGTATACTAGAAAATGGCGAATGACATATTGCTTATTTACTAGATAATTAACATTTTTCTCATGATTTGTGTCAAATTTCATTAGGATGGCAACTGGAATTTTATTAAATTCACAAAACAGCATATAAAATGTATTTTTATTAAACAAAACAAACTTAAATATTTTGGATACCTAAATGTCTCCTATCAAAACATGTTTCTCATTTAGGACTAAATGATTTATTAAACGGGGGATTAACTGTAGTCAGTGAATTAAAGTGACATGCTGTGAAAAATTTCATATATGCCTAAGTGAAAGTGACTGGAGCTTACTCACATAAGTCTCTTGAAAATGAGAGTCACCTAAGTTTCTTAGGCTGACCTATTGTACCATATTTGTGAACCTTTACCTCAAAAGTTAAAATCAAGTGAAAAACATCTTTCTTCGTACAGAAAAGCACTCTTTAACTCTAAATTTTTGATAGAGGCTGGTGGATTCAGCATATTTATTTTTTATTTAAATATTTTAAGAGATCATAAATTTAGGCCATAACATATTTTGTAGTAAACTGAGATTTCATTTTAAACAGGTTTATTTTTAAGAAGAAAATCTTCTTATAATTTAAATAACAAAAAAATTCCATTTAATTTTTTTTATTCACCCTGAAAAAATAAGTCGGCTGCTTGGGAGGCAGAGGATTCCACACTAGTGTTCATAGGCCTGGGCTGAATCCTGAGCTGGGGAGTTTTTCTTGATTAAAATCTATTGACTCATTTTATTTTCTTATAAATATTTTCCCTTGATGAAACCTCTTTGCTGGCTGCAACTATTTTTTTTATAGTCATTCTGTCAATTTACAAGAGGTGTAACACTACATGGGTATATAGTTACCATTTCTTGAGGCATTAAGTTTCTCCTGATGGCTGACAAATGAGATCCATTCCAGTTAAGGTGTAAACATTTTTCTTTTAAGCCTGTATTATATATGTTTTAAGACAATGCTATTCTTCTTCGAGTGATTGCTCATGTGTATTCCACAATAGGTGTGTGTGCTCGCCATGTGCACCGGTGCCGGAAGTTTTTCCCCTAGCAGTACCCGTAGGGGGGAGCGCCCCCCACGACCCCAGGAGTGGCGCCTGCCTGGCACGGTATAAGGGGAGCTGTGTGCTCCTCCCACCCTCAGTTCCTTCTTGCCGCCAGTGAAGGTGCATCAGAACTGCTCAGCTCCAGCTTTGCTGCAGCTTGTCCCCAGAACTGTTCGTTCGTTCATTACTACCTGTAGTCAGTTAGCTATTTTAGTTAGTTTAGTTTAGTTAGTGAGCCCGGGCCGGGGCATGCCCTGCACCCTGGGATTTAAGTCATGTGACTCTTGTAGGCATTCTATGTCAAGGAGTGACCCGCATGCAGACTGTCTGCGCTGCTTGGGAGAAACCCATATCAGCGAAAGGTGCAAGATCTGCAAGTCGTTCAAGCCCCGGACCAAAAAAGAGAGGGACATTAGGCTGCAGGCCGTCCTGATGGAGTCGGCGCTGGCCCCGGCACGCCGCTCCGAACTGGTACCCGGCACCGCGGCGTCAGTACGCGGAGACCCTCCGGTACCATCGACCAGTTGGCACCGCTCCCATTCCACGGGGCATGCCAAGAGGACCGGAAAGACTCCCGCTTCGCAACAGCACCGAGGGAATTCTGAGACAGAGGCTAGGCTCATGTCAGGTAGCCCTTGATCCCCACCGGGCCCTAAACCTCCGACTCACATTGAGCGGAGTAGCCCAGCCCCTTCGGAGCAGGCCTCTCCAGATGTCTGGATGCCATCTATGTCCGAAGCCCTCCAGGCGGCCAGGGACGTCATGTCCATGCCAGGGCCTGGAGCTCCGCCGATGTCGGCCCCACACTCCAGAGGCAAGCTGCCGCTGGGATCGCCGCAGTCACCGCCGGCTCAGTACCGGTCTCGGTCGAGGGAATGTTCCCAACACCGTTCACTGCCCAGTGACCGTTCAGGGCTCAGTCCATGTGGATCGCCCTCGATGCCAGCCAGATTGTCTGGATGGGTGCTGTCCGACTGGGACTCCCAGCACCGCTTGTCTTCACGGAGCGAATATCGATGGGACCATGGCGAACGTCGCCAACGGTCCTCGTCTCGAAGGAGGTACCGCAGTCGGTCGTGGCACAACCGTCGATGCCATTCCTGCTCGGACTCCTGCTCCAAGTCTCCGCCAAGGCACCATAGCCCTGGGCATCGATCGCCGGCGTCTTGCTGTCGCGGGTCCACCCATCAACGCCATTCGCGGAGCAGCTACTACTGTTGGTGCCATTCCTCCGCCTCGAGATCGCGGTCCTGTGGCCAACGTAGATCCCGGCACTGCCACTACTCCCAGTCCAGAGGCAGCAGCAGGTCGTACGCCAGCCCAGCCTCCGCTCACAGCTGCCCGTCTACAGGCCAGGCTAGCCAGCCCGAACAGCCGGCCCTGCCGGTGCCTCAGCAAGTGCAGTGGCACCGAGCATCATGGCTGGCTCAGTGATACCAGTGGGCACCGTGGCCTCTGGCGCAGCCCCTGGTGAGGACTCGCTTGGTGGCTGGGGCATCGAAGCACCGTCGGCCTCCATCCCTAGACCGCCAATTAAGGAGTCGGTGGGACCCATGTCCTCAGCACCGTGTCCGGAGTCCGACCAGGTGGAGAATCCTCCGGTGCCGGCCGACACCCAAAGCACCGCACCGGCCTCCTTGCCCAGTCCGGAGGAGCTGATTGTGGCCCCACGCCCCCCATTCCGCAGGAGAGCTATCGGGCCTACCAAGACCTCTTAAAAAGGGTGGCAGCGAGCCTCCACCTCCAGGCAGAGGAGATGGAGGAGCCCTCAGACTCCCTGTTCAATGTGCTGTCCCCCTCGGGGTGGCCTTGCCGTCCCATGAAGGGGTGGCAAGAATTTCAAATGCCCTGTGGCAAACACCAGCCTCATTGGCTCCCATCTCTAAGAAGGCGGAACGCAAGTACTTTGTACCTACTAAGGGGCACGAGTATTTGTATACCCACCCGGCACCCAACTCCTTGGTGGTTGAGTCGGTTAACCACAGGGAATGGCAGGGGCAGCCAGCCCCAACCTCTAAGAACAAAGACTCTTGGAGGCTGGATACTTTCGGGAGAAAAGTTTATTCATCGTCAAGCTTCCAGCTAAGAGTAGCAAACCATCAGGCTCTCCTGGGTCGCTACGAGTTTAATCTCTGGGGATCCCTCCCCAAGTTCAAGGACTGTCTCTGGGAGCACGATAAAAAGGAGTTTAAGGCGCTCGTGAAGGAAGGGGCAGCAGCCGCAAGGGCATCCCTGCAGGCCGCTTTGGATGCAGCGGACACGGCCGCATGGTCTATGGCCTCAGCAGTGTCCATGAGACGGGCATCATGGCTCCTGCTCTCTGGGCTATCCAGCGATGCGCAGTCGTCAATGCAGGATCTCCCTTTCGACGGGAAGGCTCTGTTTGCTGAGGAAACAGACACAAGGCTGCACGGCATGAAAGACTTCCACACAACCCTCCAGACCTTGGGCCTCTATGTCCCTGCTCTGGCAAAACCCAAGTTCAAGCCGCAGCAGGCTCACACCCAGGCCGCCCTCCCAAAATATGAGGCCGCCCATAAGAAGCAGCGGGACTATAGAAAACACCCGAAAAGGCAGTTTCGCCCTGCCCCCCAGCCTGGGTCCTCTAAGGGCAAGCAGGCGGGTAAAAGGCATTTTTGACGGGACGCTCAGGGGTACCCCACCAGTTCTCAGCAGGGATTCCACCCCCAGTAAAGCTCCCTTTTTCCAATTGGATGCGTGCTTTGCTCCCGGAATGGTCGCGGCTCACCTTGGACCGATGGGTTCTCAACACCATCTCCCCAGGTTACACCCTTCAGTTTACCTCCTCCTTGCCCAACCACCCCTCACCCCCATCCCTCTTGGGGGACCCATCGCACAAGGCTCTGCTTGAGCAGGAGGTCAGGCGGCTCCTGGAACTAGGATCGATAGAGGCTGTGCCCAAGGAGTTCCTGGGCAAGGGGTATTACTCCTGGTATTTCCTTATCCTGAAGGCCAAAGAGGGGCTCAGGCCCATCATGGATCTGCCAGGCCTGAACCAGTACATGGTGAAACCCAAGTTCTGCATGGTTTCCCTGGCCTCCATCATCCCCTCCCTGGATCCCGGGGACTGGTACGCTGCCCTCGATCTACAGGACGCGTACTTCCACATCCACATATTTGAAGAGCACAGGTACTTCCTCCGTTTTGTGGTGGGACAGAATCACTACCAATTCAAGGTCCTCCTGTTTGGTCTGTCCACTGCCCCCAGGGTCTTTACAAAGTGCATGTCGGTAGTAGCGGCCTACCTCAGGCACCGAGGGGTCCAGATATTCCCCTATCTGGACGACTGGCTGGTCAAGGGTACCTCCCGATCGCAGGTGAGGGATCATGTGGCACTCCTCCTGTCCACATGCACCGCCCTGGGTCTGTTGGTAAACAACACCAAGTCCACATTAGTCCCGGTCCAATGCATAGAGTTTATCGGGGCGCTCCTGGACGCAACTTCGGCCAGGGCCTCTGTCCCGCCAGACAGGTTCGAGACCCTGAAAGATTCCTGGTGACGACAGCCAGGGCTTGCCTGCAGCTGCTAGGTCACATGTCGGCATGCATGTATATGGTCCGCCACGCCAGACTCAGGATGAGGCCCCTCCAGCTCTGGCTGGCCTCAAAGTTCTCCCAGGCCACGAACAGAATGGACAAGGTCCTCACCGTGCCGAACTCGGTGATCACCTCCCTGTGGTGGTGGTCCGCCCCAAGCAACATGCTCCAAAGGGTCCCGTTCAGGGACAGGGCCCTGTCGTTGGAGCTGGTGTCCGATGCATCGGACCTGGGCTGGGGGGCCCATGTGGGGAATTTTCAGACCCAAGGCCTGTGGTCTCTGCAAGACCTGACCCTTCATATAAACGTCAAGGAACTCAGGGCGGTGCATGTATGGCCTTCCACTCGCACCTGAAGGGCAAGGTAGTCAGGGTCCTCACGGACAACACGGCCTCAATGTTCTATATCAACAGGCAAGGTGGGTCCCGATCCTCTGCCCTCTGCCACGAAACCCTCAGTCTGTGGGACTTCTGTATAGCCCACGACATCCACCTAAAAGCCTTTCACCTGCCAGGCACCCGGAATGTGAGGGTGGATCGCTTGAGCAGAGACTTTTCCTCTCAGCACGAGTGGTCTCTACACCCAGAAGTGCCCCACCAGCTCTTCCGAAGGTGGGGAACTCCCCAGGTGAACCTATTTGCAACCCAGCAGAACCGATGATGCCCCTGGTTCTGCTACAGGGGGGGCCTAGGGAAGGGCGCTATCTCCGATGCCTTTATCCTATCCTGGTCAGGCCAGCTTCTCTACGCCTTTCCCCAGTTCCCTCTGATCAGCAGGGTCCTGGAGAAAATAAAGACGGACAAAGGCAGGGTCCTCCTCATTGCCCTGGTGTGGCCCAGGCAGCACTGGTACGGGACCCTCTCAGGCCTGGTGGTGGCTCTGCCATGGCCATTGCCGCTCCACCTGGACCTGCTCTCTCAGGACCAGGACCGCCTCCTCCTCCCCAACCTGGCAGCTCTTCACCTCACAGTGTGACTGCTCAGTGGCTAGGTGGCGAGGAAAGGACATGCTCAGAACAGGTTCAGCTCATCCTCCTCGAAAGTAGACGGCCCTCCACTCGCCGCTCCTATATGGTGAAGTGGTCTTGGTTTTCTAGGTGGACGGCGGACTAAAGTGTGTCTCCGACAACCGTCCCGATCCAGCTTATCCTTGATTACCTCCTCCACCTGAGGGCCCAGGGCCTGGCGCCCTCATTAGACAGGGTGCACCTGGCGGCCATATCAGCCTTCCATCCCCCGGTGCAAGGACACACTGTGTTCTTCCATGCTATGACCAGCCAGTTCCTTAAGAGTTTGGACCGGCTTTACCCATATTCTAAGCCCCTGGTCCCACAATGGGACTTGAATCTGGTGCTGGCTCGTCTTACGGGACCCCCGTTTGAACTGTTAGCCACGTGTCCCTGGTCTCACGTCTCGTGGAAGGTGGCCTTCCTGGTTACTATCACGTCCGCCAGGCGGGTCTCAGAGCTCAGGGCCCTGACCTCCGAGCCGCTATATATGGTCTTTCATAAGGACAAGGTCCAGCTCACAGTCCCCCACCCCCTCACAGTGTTCCTCCTGAAGGTGGTCTCCGTCTACCACATGGGTCAGGACATTTTTCTACCAGTCCTCTGCCCCAAGCCTCACGCGACTAGTGAGGAGGGCCATCTCCACACGCTTGATGTGAGGTGGGCTCTGGCTTTCTACCTCGAGTGGACCAAACCATTCAGAAAGTCCTCGCAACTGAGCATGCAAGAGGCCAGCCGATTTCCACTCAGTGGCTTTCTAACTGGATCACTTCTTGCATCTGCTCCTGTTATGAGCTGGCAGGTGTCCCCCCACCGCCCATTGTGAGGGCACGCTCGCCTCAGGCGCAGGCCTCGTTGGCTGCCTTCGTTGCACCCGTCCCTATACAGGACATTTGTAGGGCTGCCAATTGGTCTTCGGTTCACACGTTCACCTCGCACTATTCCAAACCAGGGATGATGCCGGGTTCGGCAGGGCAGTACTCCGTCCTGAGAACTTGTGAACTCCTACCCACTTCCAGAAGGTATAGCTTGGAATCACCTATTGTGGAATACACATGAGCAATCACTCGAAGAAGAAAAGACAGTTACCTTTTCGTAACTGATGTTCTTCGAGATGTGTTGCTCATGTCTATTCCACATCCCGTCCTCCTTCCCCTCTGCCGGAGTTGTCTGGCAAGAAGGAACTGAGGGCAGGGGGAGCGCGCAGCTCCCCTTATACCGTGCCAGGCAGGCGCCACTCCAGAGGTCGCGGGGGGCGCTCCCCCCTACGGGTACTGCTAGGGGAAAAACTTCCAGCACCGGTGCACGTGGCGAGCACGCACACCTATTGTGGAATAGACATGAGCAACACATCTCAAAGAACACCAGTTACAAAAAGGTAACTGTCTTTTATCACCTATGAATTACATATACGTGAAAAACAGATAAGGCAAGAAAAGTAAATGATCTTTATCTCCCTGGAGGACATGGTGACCCTTGTCAAATCTCTGGTCTCTATTGTGTCCATATATTCTTCCCTGTGTCTTTTCCACTTTCTTACTGTGAGCCATCTATCTTTTATCCCCTGTCTGTACCTTCATGCAAACTCAATTCACCAAGTTACCTCTTTTGTACCTTTATCTATATAGATTCCATTCTAAACCACTAATTAAAACATTCTCCTGCATAGATCACAATAACTAACCTAAATTACTACTTTTTTTTGCTTACTCTACTAAAATGTGCTTTTATCCATCTGTTTCTAACACATCTGTTCTGTGCTGTCACTCCCACTGGCTCCATGCAGTTCTTATTTTACAGCAGGTTGTTATTCTTCTTACTGGTCTGTTTTTGTGGCTTTGAGTTTTTATTTGTGAGCTTGTCTTATTGTGAGAGGAGGGGGTGTACACCCAATTTACTGCAAAGCCAACAGCTCTCTCTTGTCTCTGCTTTACCCTGCTATCTGCATAGGCCAAAAATGTTACAGATAAGACACAGAAACCAATTTTCTGATTAGCAAAATCTGAAGTGCTGTATCAGCATAAACACATACAAAAACAAAAATTCCTTTATATTTTCTAATAACATTCATTTCCTAACATTATTTAATGTATATTTGACCAACACAACTTGACTAATCCAGTTCTCTAATATGCTTTACAGAGTGCCTTCTCATTTTTATAGTTTGTTCATCACTGTGAATTCTTAGTGCCTTTTGACCCAGTTGTAGCTGGAAAGATGACAATCTCTCCCTCCCCCATCTTATTTTTGGCTTCAAATTTCTTTTGTTTGGAAATTTATAGGAACATTTAGAAAAAAATGTAGTGTACACGATCTATCTCCATTTCCACAGCATAGTGTAAAATATATATCATTCTACAACCAATACTTGATCAGCTTCAGCAGTTGAGCCCTTGATATGCCCCAAATGACCTGTAAATACTGTGAAACTGTAATGAAATGTGTCAGTTTAGAATAGAATGTCCCTGCTGAGCATCAAGGCTGTGTCTCCAGGAGCTAGCTAGCCATTGTGTTAGAATTACAAGCTCATGAATGTTTTAGCTTGAACAAATACAGAAACCCTACAAGCTCTGTCCTTTATATACTTGGTTGGCTGGAGGAATATGCTGCAGGGTTAGCCATCTATTATGATACATCGCTGAGCTTTCCCTCATCTCTGCATTATTCTTTTACACAGGGGATAATGTTATGTTTTCCTCTCCCTGTTATAAAATGCTCTTGCCTGTTTAAAGTACTGGAACTTGGATATTTTGAGAAGTCTAATTAGCATTATAGAAGGACATCAGAATCCTTGGGGAATGGTGGTTCCTACCCAGCAATGTCTGGTTGCCGGTTGAGATTCATTCACCAAACATGAACTAAATGAATATTTTGTTTTCATTTTTTCCCCTATATTTTATCTTCTTTTTAGTAGAAAGATGAAAGTTCAGCCTTAGGGATCCAACTGGTAAATCTTGCTGCAAATAAGAGCTTGATAGCAATGTGGTATACATAGGCTTGGCAGAATTCAGTTTTTTTTATTATTTCAATGGATATCAATGTTTGCTTATAAGAATTTTTTCGAATTTTTATCAATTTAAAATTTTCCCAGTTACGCAAAATTATGAGGGGGGAGACAATTATTTAATGACAGTAGACACTAAGATTCCCAAAGTTAAAGCTTTAACTGTTAAAACGTAAATTGTCAGCATTACATTTCAAAATATACAAAGTAAATATCCTTAAATCAAACCCTAATAAGTTCTCAAGCAGCCTTTTTCTTAGGGCTGGTCCACACTAACCCCCCAGTTCGAACTAAGATATGCAACTTCAGCTACGTGAATAACGTAGCTGAAGTCGAAGTACCTTAGTTCGAACTTAAAGGTACTTACCAAAGGTCCACACACGGCAGGCAGGCTCCCCCGTCGACTCTGCCTACTCCTCTCGCGGAGCAGGAGTACCGGCGTCGACGGTGAGCACTTCCGGGATCGATTTATCGTGTCTAGACAAGACGCGATAAATCGATCCCAGAAGATCGATTGCTTACCGCCGAACCCGGAGGTAAGTATTAGCCTATCTGTAAATCTAGATTAATCAATGGAAATTTTGTATTTGTTTGTATACAGTGAATTGAAGTTTACAACATTTACCAACAAAAATCTAATCCTTCCAAGCCTATGTATACAACAGAAGGAAGAGTATGAGGACATTTCTATAAATGTAAGAAAGTGTCATTGTTCTCAGAGCAAAGACTGAATCTTTCCTGTGGGATGATTCAGCTGTGTATTTAATAAATCCAAAACCTTTTCAGGTGTGACTTCAAGTTCTGGGGGTATAGGAATGGCACTTTTCCCCACAAGGTGTAACAACATTTTTTGAAAAAAACATAGAAGCTGTTTGCCTGGTCATTGTTCTAAAATTACCCCTCAATTATCTTAGAAAATTGAAAAGATGATTTCCACTTCATCCCCCAGGTTTTCTAGTTGTGATCTTTATTAGGATCTGATAAGATTTTCATATACTGAGAAATAGCTGCACATAAGCCTTCAATAAGTGTTAAGGTTGCTTGGGTACATTTTGTACTGCTACAAATTCAGGCATGTTTCTTCCAAGCTGAAATATTTGGAGCCTTCAAAATTCCTTTATTTAAACAAGGGGTTGGGGGCAAAGTAAAATATTCAGACCAACCATCTGTGCACCTTGAATTATCTTCCTCTTCCAATATCTTCAGTAAATGTAGGGTCTCCATGTCTTCTGTAGGACCGGCTTCCTTTGAGCCTTTCTCCCTCAAGGCTTCATGTTGTATTTAATTTCCTTTGGGCCAGTTCTGGATGAGACTCCTTTTTAATACTACAGTTATTCAATCATGGGGTTACTCTAGAGCAAGCATAGATTCTGTGTCCTCTTGTTCTAGACATCAAGTAGTGTTTTTCTACCACTCCCAATCCTTACCAGCCTACATATGTTAGTAACTCCTTCGTAGTGCTTTTAACAGTAGATCTCATAGTGCTTTACAAATAGGGTAAGTATCATTATCCTCATTTTACAAAGGGGGAAACTGATGCATTGCTGGGAGGCAGTCAGATACGACAGCGAGGGGGGCAGTATAAGAAACTAGATAGAATAGAATGGAAGTGTAACCCCAAATTAATTCTGTCTCTCTCAAATAACACACAGGGCCAACTGACCAACTCTCAAATTGTATTTCAGCTAGCTTATCTTACAGCTGGTAGGCCTGGTATATTCTCAATGCTAAAAGTTTTAGCAACTTGACACCATTACTAGTTATGGGACTAGAACAGTTAGAGCCATAAAGATGAAGTGAAAACAGTAGAGTATCCCTTTAGCTTTTTACATATATTTCTTATAACTTTTTTCCCTTTCATACTTCAGATTGCTTTCCTGTTTACCTCTGGTACTGTCTTGCTTTCTCTAAAGATTTTTATGATAAATGCATGACAGTAGGAAAAAAGTATTTATACCATCTATTTTAATTGAAACAGTGGAGAATTAGGATGAAAAATGTGGGAATTGTTCCACTTGCTGTGAGGTGATGAGTCAAGACCAGTTCTCTTTTATAACACTTCTAAGAATCTACATCTGTGTTCTTGTGACATACTGGTCATCCACAGCAGAAAAAGAGAACCAGTTCAGAAATTTTAACAGTCATTAAATGCTGTCAACCTTTGCCCATTTCTATAGCTGAACTCCAAACAAACATTTTCCACAGTACAGAAACACTTACGTTTTTTTCTACTTTTTGTTTCCAGCCAGGACTGGATCAGAAGTGCTAAAACAACAAGAAAAACTGCATCCTCTTGGTGTCTTGTGCAGGAGATGAAGCAGAAGCTCTGGAGATCTTAACTAAGATTTTCAATAATGGGTGCCTAAAATTAAGCTCCTAAGTTCATTTTTAAGAACCTAAATAAGTAGTCTGATTTTTAAAAGTACTGAGCTTCCAGTGGCTCTCACTAACATCAATGGGAGATACTAGGTACTCAGCATCTTTGAAAATCAGACACCTTATTTAAGTGCCTGTAACAGGGCAGGCTACTCTCTCACCCTGGGGTCCCAAACAGTCTCTGATGCCTCTTGATGGTGAGCATCTCCATGAATTTTTATTTGTTACCACCATCACAACTGCCATGCTGCACTTCTACCTATGATGTCCTTCAGTCCTCAGCCCTTTCTCCAGGGAGAGGTAAAGGAAGAGGAAGCAATCTCACCAGAGAGAGATCTTGTTTCCCCATGGCTCTGCTAGTCCTCTCTCCTTTTACACATCCTGTGCTTTTTAACTACCTTCCCATCAGTTGGGATAATTAGCCCCTTAACTCATCAGCCCACAATCTGATTGAGTATTCCACCCCTCAATCAGGGCTTCTCTGAGGGGACTAGTTAGTGCCGGAGTATGTCTACACTGCAATAAAACACCTGCAGCTGACTTGTGTCAGCTGACTTGGGCGTGGGCTGCAGGGCTATACAATTGCAGCGTAGACAGTTGGGCTTGGGCTGGAACCTGAGTCCTGGGAGCCTGCAAGGGAGGAGGGTCCCAGAATTCAGGCTCCAGCCTGAACCTAAATATCTACACTAACTTTATAGTCCTGCAGCCCAAGCCCTGCAAGTCCAAGTCAGCTGACATGGGTCTGCTACAAGTGTGTTATTGCAGTGTAGACATACTCCAAGTTACCAGAGTTTTGGTTCAGCTGCTGGATCTTAGCACTCTGTCACGGTGCTTACATTTTTTTAAGAGACTAACTTTTTAGATACCCTTTTAAAAATAATAATAAAATCTTGGCCTTCAAAGGAAAAGCTTGTTCTCATGAGATTTTCAATCCAGGTTTACAGTTAAGAATTTCCAGAAATTCTCAGTGTTGTCCTGTCTCTGCTTCCACTGAAGTCAGAGAGTTTTAGGATCAACTTCACTGGGAGTAGAGAGAGGCCAATGCTGAAGACTTTTGAAAATCCTAATTTTGAATAGTTCTGATAAGCATACAGGCATCAGATGCTTCTCTGAACGAAAATGAAACTCTGAACCATTTGAGGTTCAACTATCATTAATCCTTGAGGCCTGAGATCTTGAGCTCATTTCTGAACTTGGGTCTTCTTGCTGTTTAGCACAACAGACTGGTCTATTCAATATTTGTTATTTTATTTTAAACGGTAGTTGAATGTTATACGTTGCAGGTAACTAGGAACTACTAACTTACTGAAATAATGGGCTTGCCTTTGGTTCAATACTATTATTGTCAGTAAAAATGCTTTATTTTCTTGTAGCTAGGAGAACCCTTGAAGCAAATTAATGTACAGGAGGCAGAGCTCAGACATGTAAATTAAGTTAAAATTGCTATGTGATTACTTAGTTTTATATGAGAAGGAGAAAATGTTTTCATAATTATCAGTGCAGCACTGTTTACAGGAGGAATAGAATAGAAAGAATGAGCACAATTTGAAGCATCTGAAGAATATTCTGATTACTAAGCAAATACACATCGTACCAGCCAGCACAAATGAATTATGGATGACAATTCCACAAATGCAAAAGGGAGAATAGAAAAATTAATGAAAAGAATCTACAACTGGTCAGCTTTTACCTAGGAAAGGATGTTAGGTCTCATACTTTCTCTGAGGAACTTAAACATATTATCTGAAAAATGTAATATTCATTAGTATATACCTGAGGGAGGGCATGATATTAGCAGATTTTCTCCTTGTCTTTGTCTGAATATAATTGTTCAAAGTGACTTCCTGCTTTCAAAATAAAACTGTATTTTAATCTTTCCTTGTTCTTGTTACAGATATATAAGCAGCAGAGTACTTGCTGTGGCAAAGTACATGCTGCTAATAGAATTACCTTTTTGTGGGTACCCAACCAACTAATTGTTAGCCAAAATGTCCTGCTGTTGCTTTATTCTTGCTACTTAACTGGATAAGCATTGTTTGGTCTAAAGTTAGGAGCGCTCTGTGGTATGGATTACTCAGTATAATTCATACATTTTGTATATAGGTGTTCAGGCCCAAACATTTATAGAACTTAAAATAAACACAACAAACATTTAAGGTAGCTGATGTAAAAGGGAATTAGAACATGCCAAATGAGTAACACAAGTCTAAGTAAATCCTAGAAGAGCAAAAACACTTCCTGACCATTGCCCTTTACCTTCCACTACAATAGATGCAAATAAATGTGATGGAATGTACAAACAATATCAAACAAAAAATAAACTCAAGGTTGTCCCAGAAGGATACTGAAAATGAATTTTGCCCTGTATCACATAATGTGATATTTCAAAACCCAATACACACTGTGTAAGACCCGGTTTTCTTAAACATCTAAACTGGATGTTTCTTTAGGAAAACCTAGGTTTTGATTCTCCTCTGACTTAAATCAGTATAAATCAAGAGTAACTCCTCTGAAGTTAGTGGAGTTATACCTGTGTAATAATATTGTGAGAGCAGACTCTAAGACTTCTCTTTTGGCTCAAGTCTTAAAGGTGCCACAGGACCCTCTGTTGCTCTTTTGGCTCAGAGACTCACTT
Source organism: Terrapene triunguis (assembly GCF_002925995.2). NCBI lineage: Eukaryota > Metazoa > Chordata > Testudines > Emydidae > Terrapene > Terrapene triunguis. The sequence continues at coordinate 21,281,613 of NW_020664444.1, read as the reverse complement.
TCCCTGCAGGCTCTGAATGAGAGAGCTGGAATCTTCTTTACTACATAACTGAAACAATTATAGAAATTAGAGAGGGAAAAGCTCATATGCTATCTAGTCTCTCACCTTTCTAAAGCAATATATATAAATATATATATATCCCAATGATTAGGCTATTTCTGATAGTTTAAATGCTTTACTTAATTTCATCCCATTAGTCCTAGTTATATCTATTGTACTATTTTAAACACCTCTTATCCTTTGTAGAGAGTTAGAACAAAACATTTAAACATTTAAAGTTAAATATTTGGAAAGGAAAGCAGGAATGTTGCACAGAAGTGTTAAAGATGGGCTGAGCACATTAAAGTCTTCTGCAATGCTGAGACAACTATTTCTGTCAATAACTCACCTTCTTCATGTGCATGTGTATTGACCAAATGTGAAAAGTGCAGGGAGTGGGGGGAATATTCAGAAAAGAGCAATTTGTTTAAATAGGAAAACAATTTTCCTAAGTTTAATGTTGTATAAATGTGATCCCTCTATGGGTTGTCAGTCAGCAAATTCTCCTCTGTTCAATAGGGAGAAGAAAATCTCCCTTGCTGACCTGAGCTGCTTGCCATCCCAACCTTCTCTGAGGGACAAGCTTTTTGTCCCATCAGGCACCTAGCACATGGGCTGAGAAGAAAGGAAGAGTAAGTCTGACTGGATCTCACTTGCCTTTTCTCCCCACAACTCCTGCTGAGATAGAGAGAGGGCTTATCTGTTGTGCTGGTCTATAGTGGGATAAGAGGAAGTGGAGCAGTGCCCTGTGTTCTGCTGAGTGTGCTAAGGAAGAAGGGACTCCTCTTTCTCTTGAGAATGTAGGGGTGCTATCCTATCTGTCAGGAGGAGAATAAGAGTAAAGGAGCCAGATATGAATTGTCTCCTGATGAGACTCCTGTTTAGGTTACAGCACCTCAGGTTGTCTCTGTGGTAGGGTTAGATGGGTGTTCCTTGTTTAGAAGCTGGGAGAGGATGGCAGAGGATGGATCACTTAATGATTGCCTGTTCTGTTCATTTCCTCAGAAGTACCTGGCATTGGCCACTGTTGGAAGACAAGATACTGGGCTAGATGGACCATTGGTTTGACTCAGCATGGCCATTTGTATGTTCTTATTATAGATGTGGGGAACCATGGTAGAAAGATTCAAATGGTAATAGCATCTTCACTCAAACTGCAGGGCTTCTAGGCAAGAAATATCACTCATCACATGCACTAACAATATTTTGCTGGAAAGTGACTTTTCCCTTTGTTCTAGCTGGAATGAGATGGGAATTGCAGTTGGATTCATCCTTCGCTTTGTCACCATTTCACTGTTTGTGTGTACAATCATGCATTGCTTGTTAATGATATCAGTCAAATAAGTAAGCCCTTTTTTCTGTTAGAAAATTTGCAAACCAGCTATGGTTTCTATGTATGTTTTCAGTATTGGCATGTATTTGCTGATTTGTTGATAAGAATATATTTCAACCTATGTGAATGATTGGCTTCCACTGTTTACTCTCGTGATTTGTTGCATGGTATTTATTCTGTACCATCACTGAAACTTTTTAAGCAGGAGAATGAGTAGAGGACAAATAATAAATAACACATTCAGTTTTCTGAATCCTATCTTTTGTGACAACATTTATGAAACTTTAAATATCCATAATCATTTTAATGAATAAACCAGCTATTACTTGAATTCTTGTGATAGATGAATAATGTGATCCCATAACTAAAATAGTTGAGTGAAGTTGCCACACTTCACAAAAATATTCCAAATGATGTTTTTTCAATGAGCTCCATTAATGGTAATTTGGTTTTCTTGTTATATTTATTAAACTCTTTCAGTGAGGTGTTGCCCTGCTAATTTATTCCAGACCTCAGCTGAGTCAGTGTCTGTCACTTGTTGAGATGGGAAGCACCAGAATGGTAAATCAAACCTTTAACGTATTATTCTGGGAGTAGGTGACAGAGAGAATATTTCCAGTTGAGCCTTGACCTGTTTTACCATGGAAATGAGCATTGACTGTGACCAGTGGAATATTGTTACTTGAACCTGGAACTTATATTATTCTATAGAACACCTGACAGAAGGTTTACATAAAATGTAGAATTAGTTATAAAATGCCAATATGTGGCTATATTCTATTTGTTTATGAAAAAAATTACCTTAATGCATTATTTCATTTAAACTATTCCTAATATGTTCTTTTCTGATTTTAAAATCAAAATGACTCCCAAATTCAGACTGGATTTGGCCTTTTAACTGATGTTTTTCAGAGCAGTTATATTTCACTTACTTTCTGGATTATTTACTGTCTTTAGAGGTAGTATCATTTACAGCTTGAGCCAATAACTTTTGGCTGGCTGCTTTTGAATTATCTGAGTCACTGATAATATTGGTTTATTTGGAGTAATTATTACCTTTTATCTAGGAACCTAGAGAATAATTAGGCTGAAGGTTAGTAGAGAAAACCTCAGTTATATTCATGTTTTGGATAGATAAACATTTGCCCACAGCTGTAGAAGACCTCCCTTCCTCCCACAGGCATACCCATGCCTGTGTGTTCAGAGTGACTCGTGTGGATTGAATCCCTCAAGGAAACCAGCAAAGGGAGAACGAAACTAAGGGAAGTCTACGCTACTGCTTAAGCAGATCTAACTTACGTTGCTTAGGGGTCTGAAAAAGCCTCTCCTCCCTCAAGTGATGCAAGTTTCATGCTGTCCACACCAGTGCTGTGTCCTGCCAACATAGCTTCCACTTCCCACTGAGGTGGAGCAATTATGCCGACGGGAGGGTGCTCTCCTATTGGCACAGCGTATCTTTACCAGACACGCTACAGTGGCGCAGCTGCATCGGTGCAGCTGCACCAATGTAGAGCTGTAATGTACTTGCCCTAAGAAACACTAATTGAGATCTTCTTCTGTAGATATTTGTGCTCAGGGCATAGCATAACCTTCTAATATGATCTGTATGTAACTCCAAAAAGACATGCAGTTTTAGGGAAGTATCTGTGATATATTCCACTGTGTAATGGAGTTCACTCTGGCGCCTCCTGCTGGCTGTCTTGGGGATTAGCTCAAAATGTTAGTCAGGGCCGGCTCCAGGCACCAGCGTAGCAAGCAGGTGCTTGGGGCGGCCAATTCAAAGGGGCAGCACTCCGTCTGGTATCGGGGAGGCATGTCCGGGTCTTCGGCGGAAATTCGGTGAAGGGTCCCTCATTCCCTCTCTTCCTCTTTGAGCTGCCGCCAAATTGCCGCCAAAGAGGAAGAGAGGGAGGACCCGCCGCTGAACTACCGCAGAAGAAGCGGCGCGGTTGAGCTGCCGCTCAAGTGCTGCCGCTTGTCTTTTTTTTTTTTTTTTTTTTTTTTGCCCCTTGGGGCGGCAGAAAAGCTGGAGCCGGCCCTGATGTTAGTGCACCCTCTTCGGCTGGTGCCTCGCCACCATCACTCCTCCTCTAGGACCCACATCTCTCCCAGGACTGCTGCATCCTCTTCAGCAACACACATTGCGCTCCCCCTTCCAGGGGACCTGCAGTCCCCTGTTCAGCCTCTTTCCTTAGTGGCTACTGCAGCGACTTGTCTGGTCACTTCCTCGTGGCCCCAGCATCCTCTTTGCCCTTGCTTCAGGGCCTTAGCCTGCAAACCCCAGCAGCCAGCCAGGAGATGTCTCTCACTCCCCCGGTCCCTGCTAGCAGCACTGCTCTGTCCAGGGTGCTAACAGTTCTCTCAGCGCTCCAGAGATACTGTCCTTCCTCCCTGGGCTCCTAGCAGAGAATTGCCCTCCTCTGCCCTGCAACTCCTTGTTTATATGAGCCTGCTTGGCCCTGATTGACTGCTCCCTTCAGCCCTTCTCTGATTGGCTGCCTCCTGTGCTGCCTCCCTAGGGCTCTATTAACCCCTTAAAGCCCAGTGTGGGGCAAGCGCCCCGTCATACACTGTTAAAGCCTCAAACTGGGGAAAGCTGGTTTTGGAGTATTTTGTGGGGTTTAATATTTTTTATTTCTACAATGGAAAAAGTTGTTCATTTGGCTACACATCCAGATACGTGATCTGCATTGTATCATACACATGCTAAATGTAGTCTATTTTGTATTTCCCTGGAGTTCACCAGATACAGAAATGTGCAGACATTTTTTTTGTTAGCAATGTATTTACTTTTTGGATTAAGTACTTTCTCTATGTGTGAAAACAGCAGCATATACGGTATCTCTGGAATGCGTAAGTCATGTCATAAACCCAGACCAATAATAAAATGCAGGGAAAGATAGGAAGGCATTCATAATGTATTTATATAAAAGTTTTTGTACTTTGTGATCTCGAAACTTTTAAAAAAAACCCAAGCATTGCGGAGTTAAGTCAATGTAAAATGACTTGAAGTGCAGTCACTTTAGATGCAGAACGCAGCTGTCATTTTGCTCCAATACAACACAAGAGCTTTCAATTTTTGTGACCTGATTATTTTTGTTAGTAGCTTTCTGAAAGTGCATGGGATAGAACTCTTCCTGCCAGATATAGGCATTCATTTAAAAGGGCTCTAATGTACAGAATAAGCCTTTTGTGGGATGGCCTAATTATGTAGTCGCAGCTCCCTGTGCTGCTGTGAGAGAAATACAAGTCTGGTCACAGATAAGCTTTTGCAGAGGCCAGCCAGCAGTGCCACAAATATGGCACACCCAGACTTTAGGATTGGGGAAGAAAAAGCATAATCTTTCTCTTCATATGTGGTTTAAAAGAGCCATAATTAGGCATATGATGAAGAGGAAGCCTTTATGTTATGCTCCATTATCCAAATGCATACTAAGGGATAAAAATGACAAAAGCTCTGCAATTTACAGTCTCTTTTCTATTCCTGCCAAATGAAAATGGCGAAAACAATAATAGAGAGTCCATATGTAAACACTAAACTCTTCACATACATATGTGTGTATATATATAATACACACAACATATAGATATAGATAGATGACAGCTTAATGTTTCTCCATTTCCCTTTTCCTTGTCCTCCCAGGTAGAATTGGTGGTGCGTGTGATTTTTTTCACTAAATGTTTCTTTCTCCTTTAACTGGCACTAACTGATGTGTTCAGAATTGTTGTCCCCCTCATCCCCCCTTTTTTTTGCACAGACACAGTATTATATTGCAGGTTTATTCTAGTGAACATAGATAATGCTGCTCAATTCTTAACCTGATATGGCAATAAACTTTTAACAGAAATGCTTTCCTGTGTTGCTTTGGGAATGGAAGCACAAACAATTTATATGAAGGAAAAGTTCGATACTGTATGTGTCCAATTTCTAGAGGAAAATTTGTCATCTAACACTGAAGTTTGGTAAGGCCTTTGCTACCTAAACTTGTAAAACTGGGATTTCAAGAACAAATAAAATAAGATGCACATATTGGGCTGTAATTCATTTTACGATCTGTTTCACAGATGCTGCTGACTCAATCCAGCACTTCAGCATCATTCACCACCTTCTGTTCTGATAAATAATCATGTTGAGGGGTGTGTGTGTGTGCATGCTCATATATGTATATGCATGCGTACACACACAATATACATATATTTACTTGTGTATCCAATCCTAAGGCTTTCTGATCCCTTCTGTGAAAGCAGGATAATAAGACTTTGGAGGGATAAATCATTCCAGAGATGAGAGAGTAATTTCCAATATGTGTATACTACTTTTCCTGTTCTTAAAAGTAATATGTCAGTTTTACAAGTGTAGGAACCGAAGGTCTTGTCAAACTGTGGTTGGGGATAATGTGAGGACACTACACTATTTAAAGGACTCCTGCATTGTATAATTAGAAAAGTTATTTCCAGCATATTTTCCTCTAGAAATTATGATGTCTACACTTTTGCTAGTGACTGCATTCACGATTCCCTTAGAACATCTTCAGCAGCTGAAAAATCTTATAGTGGTAGGGAGAAATATTTGTCAGGTAATCTTAGTGGTTTGTGAGCTGAAATGAGTTCACAGAATACATCTGGCTAAATTCTATGCTTATATTGCCTGGTCACCTAACCCCCTGACTTCAATGAATGGGGTACTACACTGTAAAATTTCCCCCAAATCTGACTGTACATAAAGATTTGGGCATTTTCAAACTTTTTATAATTGAATCAGCAGTCAAAGCAAACAATTGCAAAGTACTGATTAGTAATGCTTTGCAGCTTTAATGCTCATAAACAATAATGGCTGTATACAAAACCTTACCATTTTGGACAGAAGAAATGGTAGGTTTGCCCAGCCCGTACTCTATATCACAGCAGAAATAATTGGCCTGTTTATGGTCCGTGTTATCCAAATGTTCTTGGTTATTTTCCATAAACAGATACTGTATGGATATCCAAACCAGTCTTGAATTGTGTGATGCTAGCCCTTGGCTTTTGGCCTTTTGGCAGCATGTTTCACATTCTAGTGCATCTCACGGTGAAAAAGCCTTTTTCCATGTTCGGCTGAAACTTCACCTATTTTTCTTTATTGAATCTTGTGTTGAAAAGGTACCACATGGACAATCCTGGAGACTGAATCCTATTTATCCACAGCATACGTTCGTACAACACAGTGAACCCCACTAGTGAACTTCCTCTTACTTCCAAGGTAATGCATTCTATGTGCATTCAGTCCTACAGCCCCCTGTTAAGAGTGCCAACAAGGATGTCAAATAGGACCTCTTGTGGTGGTCATATGGATCAATAGGAATTGATCTGGCAACACTAACTACTTTCACATAGAACAGCAAACCATATTAGGATGGTAATGACTTTTGGTCATCATTAACAACCTAAATCAGGTTTGAACAATTGACCTAGAGAAGAAAAGCTCAGTGTCTCATTGCCAGTTCTATGGGTCACCCAGTCATCTCTAGCTTGCCTCTTTTATAGCATCACATTGACTCATTTCCAATCTTTGTGTTGTAAACAAGTCATGTCCCGGATCCTGGCCTAGCTCCCTTACAGGATTACATTTCCCCTTATTGTCTTTTTTGTGAGTTATACATGTTTCACTTTTGTAGCCTTCTATCTGTGACCTGCTGTGTTATGAGCCTGGAGCAACCGTTAGCCACAGACTCATTACCTATAGTGAACTGTGTGTGCTAGCTCAGTCAAGTTTTATGTGTGTGGTGGAGCGTGGGGATGCTGAGCAGGGAGGTAGCCTCCCATTTTGACAAAACGACAAAGTGAAAATGTTATCCAGGTATATAGCTGATTCACTTAATTTTCTATCCTCTTTCTGCTGACATAAGCCCTGACAGCAGAAAGGACACTAGAGAAAGAGAATGCAGCAGCATAGAGTGGCTTCAACCTGTCCTCCACTGGAGACACACACAGAGCAGCACAATCCAAAGTGAGTAAATGATAGTTGGAGGAAATGTTGAGAAAGGGTAGCTACTTGGCAACACCGCTTGCCCCGTCCTCTTGGAATGGAAGTAGAGTAGCTGGTGCAGGAATGTTTATAATGTACACCATGACCCATCTTGACTCAGTCTAGTCCTTAATCTTTAGTTTGTATGTGTTCGCAGTTCAGATTCTAAGAGCATTTTTGGAATATATAGATAAATTTTCCAGCTCCAGAGTTCTTTGTACTGCCAACTGGAGAAAAGGGAAAAAATGATTAAATAAAGAAAAACATGTAAAATATCATTCCTTTGTTTTAGTGGCACATCCTTTCCCATCCCTTCTGCAAAAGAAAAGGGAATAATATGTGTTAGCAACCACTGAACAGCTTAGCATCTACACACAGAACAGATCTTTTATTTTAGCCTTAACCAATAATTGTACAAGCCTCCACATCTTTATTACAGGAAAATGTTTTCTTGTTCAAGCTAAACACTATGTAAGCTTTTCCTTATCCCTTCTCTAAAACCAACACCATGCATTAATGTGGATAGATTATTTCAGAGAGAGGAAATGGCTCATGAACATGAAAACCATAAAGGTACTCCTCCCAGAAATGAGCAAACAATTAGTCTCCATATAACAATACTTAGAGGAAAGAAAACTATTTTCAAGACTAGTTAAAGGCAGTCACTTCTGCAGCTAAGTGTATTTCAAGACTAGTTAAAGGCAGTCACTTCTGCAGCTAAGTGTATTTTCAGTCATCAAAAATTTTCAACTAAATATGAGGAGGAAAGTGCTATCCATATTTATGCTTCATTAAATAAGCATAAGGAGTACTGAAAAATGAAAAAGAAAATTGCAACTTTATCATCCCTTATCAACCTGAAGGGCACAGCAGAAAATGCTAGAACCTACCAGAGAGAATGTACTGCTTTAAACCATGCCAACCAAGTCTAGTAAACAGTTTTAAAATGAGAGCAAGAGTAATCCCCACTTTGCAGTTTGTAGAAGAAAATCTCACAAATATACAACAGTGCTCATAAATGTACTTTTGTATTTTGATAGAGGGGATTAAAATAATTGTCAATGAAGTATATTACCATTTTCAATACTAAAAACAAGAGAATCAAATGTTTCTCCCCACCCTGTTTTTGGAGTGTTCTTTTTAAATCAGTGAGAAGCAATTGACTGGCTTGATGTTTTACTCTGATAATGATGAACATAATAGTGCCATTTCTATACTGAAAATGTTATTGCTGAAAGTGTTCTGGACCTCTCCTGAGCAGTGATTGTGTGTCATATTATGCCAAATTGCAGGATAGAGCAGAGCAATCATTCTACCCTCTGCTACCAAGGCAGGAGCAGGGGGAATCTGTACCATCAACTCTGGTACCATCTCAGGGGCACCCGTTGAGTCCGGTACCTTGGACGTGTGTGGCAGCACTGTCGGTTTCCACTCTGATTCACCTCTTACCTAGACCATCTGACTGCAGTGGCATCATCCATGGTGTCCTCAGCTCCCCCTGGATTGATGGCAAACTGAACCACAGTTTACCCAGAATGCACTGGCGTTGTCTGCTTTCTGCTTGGCACCGAGGGCATCGTTGAGACAGATAGAATCCTTGGTACTGATGCTGACTATGGCGCAGTCTGCATCTGCTGGCCCGGGACCAACTTTGTTTTCAGTACCGATGCCTCTTTGGGTCCCAGTATGAGTACAAGGCTGGTACCACTATTCAAGGAGCCATCGACTCTTCCTTCGGTACTGATGGCATAGTCGGGTTGGGCCATGGATAACAATGGACGTTTGGTGGCCCCATCAGGAGTGGCTCCACCACCACCATCAAGCTATTTGAAGGGATCCTCATAGTCAAGATCAGAATAATCTACCTCCCCTTCCCCACCTCACTCTCCATCTTGAAGGTTGTTGAGACACAGCGGGAATCACAGTCAGTATTGGGTTTGGTATGATTCCCACAGCAGAGACAAGGGACCCTAGCCTAATTCAGACTGGCCACTGATGCCATATCCTTATCCACAGTGGCCTCCATGGAATCCCGCCGAAGTCCCTCATTCAGCGAAGTTCCGCTCATCTGCTCACTCTAGGACGAGATCACATGTACTTTCAGTAGGCTCCCAGCTGGAACCATCAGATCTGCAGCTACCAGCAGAGGGGGATCCCTCTGCATTAGGGCATCCTGAACCTTTGGGACAGTCAGATGTCCTTCCTCAAAGGATTCCATTGTCCCCAACTACATTATCATCCTTGTCGCTGGATGATGCAGTAGTACCCATGTCCACCTCTCCAGTATCAGAGGATTTCAGATCATATCAGGATCTGCTCAAACCCATGGCATTGGCCTTAGGTATTCAGGTCGAGTTTGTGCTGGTGGATATCCTCTAGCCTTGACTCCTGGAAGAGTTGCCCTCTCCCTATAAATGAAGCACTAGTAGAGCATGCTAAAGTGCGATGGAATACCCCAGCTTTGTTAACACTTACAGCAAAGCACACTGACAAAAGATACTACGTGCCAATGCAGGGCTTTGAATCTTTTTTCTCTCCTCCAGCTCCGAATTGCCTGATTGTGACAGGCAGCAAATGAGTGAGTGAGACAGGGAAGATGTAAATCTATGCCTAAAGAAAAAGAGTCCATGGCTAGATTTGTGGGAGGGAAAGATCTACTCTACTTCCTCCTTGAAGATGTGCATTGAAAACCAGCAGGCTCTATTATCGAAATATGATTTTGTGATCTGGGACTATGTCAATATTTGTGGACAAGTTATCAGAATTCTTCAGGGAGGAGTTCAAGTCTTTTGTTATGGAAGGTCCTTTAGGGGCCAAGACATCCTTACAATCAGCCCTGGATCTAGTGGATGGTTTGTCTAGGCTCATGGTCTCAGCTGTAAAGATGAGAAGAATCTCATGGTATAACTGCGGTCTAGCTCCTGAAATTGAGCAAAGCATAGAAGACTTGCTGTTTGGTCGCTTTCCATTCTCGGAGAAAACTGATGAGACATTACACTATTTCAAAAACTCCCAGACCACTCTACTCTCATTGGGGATTTATATCCAGGCCGCAAAGAGACGGCATTTTGGGAACCAACAACAACAGCAATATCGTCCTCAGTGATATTTCTGTCAGCTCTCCTACCCTGCGAGGCAGCAAGATTTCCCCAGAAAGGGGCATAAATCACAGAGGAGGAAATCTTCTAGGACTGCTTTTAGTCAGATGACCCATCCTCTGCATTCTTTGGCTAGAGAGTCTGTTTGACTGGCATTTTTGTCGGTGACATATGTATACCACAGATTCTTGGGAACAGGCTGTCTCACTTTTACAATGCTTGGGAGACAATAGCTATGGGTCCTAAGCACTATGGGACTGGGTTATGCCATTCTGTTCCTATCCATTCCCTCCCCTCCCATCCTCTTACCATTCCTCTTCAGGGACCCCCTCGTGAGTTACAGCAGGTACAAACCCTGTATACTCCTAGAGCTACAGAGGAGGTTCCTCATCATCTTCCCGGAAAGGGATTTTACTCCTGGTACTTTCTGATCCCCAGATCCAAGGGAGGAATGAGACCTATCCTTGATTTCCACATTCTCAGCAAACCCATTAAGTACATGAGATTCCGTATGTGTACCCTGGCTACTATTCTTCCCGCTCTGAATCATGACTGGTTTGCTACACTCGATCTTCTGGATGCTTATTTTTACATGGCAATGTTCCCAGGTCACAGGAAGTTCCTCAGATTCTTCATCACTGACCATCAATACCAGTACACAGTTCTCCTCTTCAGCCTGTCATCAGCACTACTTGTCTTTACCAAATGCATGATGGTGGTGGTGGCCTTTCTCAGGAGGAGGGGAAGTCAGATCTTTCCAGACCTGGATGATTGGCTCCTGAGAGGCTCATCCAGGAAATTGGTCTTCAGTCATGTCAGGTTCATGTTAGATCTTTTTGATCAAGTGAGTCTGATCTTAAACAAGAGCAAATCAATTTTCAAAAAGAAAGGGCCCCCAAAAGAAAAGCCTTCTTCTATGGTGAACTCCCAGCCTGCACCTTCCTCTAAATAGTGATTTTGACAACTTGCTTGAAGGTCACTATCACCCCCTCTCTGGATTTTATGCTGTGCCAACCCATGGCTCACCGCCCCCCATCCCCACTTCAGATACCCTCTCTCCCTCTCTTCTATCTGTTTGGGAACACAAAACCTTGGACAGGTGAATTTTAAAGGTGGTTTGCATAGGATGTTTGATTCAGATCTGCTTTACCCCCCCCCTTCTTCCCTCTGTGTCCCTCTTCAGGGACCCCTTTCATGAGGCTCTCTTAAAGCAGGAAAGCCAGTCTCTCTTGGGCCTGGGGTAATCGAGCTGGTTCACCAGGAATTTGTGGGAAGAGGGTCCTATTTCAAATATTTCCTGGTCCCCAAAAGAAATAGATGTTGGAGGCTGATCTTAGACCTCAGGATCCTAAACAGCTATATATGTAGGGCCTTACCAAATTCACAGTCCATTTTGGTCAATTTCACAATCATAGGATTTAAAAAAATCATAAATTTCTCACATTATTCTGACTGAGTGGCATTCCGGCATGGAGGAAGTGTTGGCACTGATAGCAAACTACCCTCAGTTCCAGGTTGTTGATATAGAGAGAGGCTTCCTGAAGAGTCTGTTTGCCTCGGCCTGTGAATTCCTGGAGATGGTCTCTCAAGTCTAGGAGAAAGGCATCTGTTGTAATGATCTTTGTTGATGGTGGATGCAAGAAGGTGGCTCGTACACATGAGGTGGCTCCAATGCAGTCTATTTGAACTAGTGTAAGGGTTAACTTTTCCAGGTGTATGTGCAAACCCAGGGATTGAAAAAAGGCAAGGGCTTTGCTGGTCATTGACTGGACCTCCAGGGTGGAGCAACTCCTGAGGAGCCAATTGTCCAGGTAAGGAAAGGTAGTTATGCCCCATCATCACAGGTAAGCTGCTACAAAAGAGAGGAACTTTGTAAATACCTTTGGGGCAGTGGAAACTTCGAAGGGGAGGATATGATGCTGGTAATGCTCCATGCCATCAACAAAGTGCAGGACACAACCGTGGAAGGGATGCATACTGACTTGAAAATATGCATCCTATAGGTCAAGAGCGACAAACTAGTCCCCTGGGTTTAGGGGACTGCCACTCAGTCAGAATAATGTGAGACAACAGGGTGGCAGTGTATTGAATCAACACGGGGGAGCAAGATCCCTGTACTTATGCACAGAATCTCTAAGGCTGGGGAACTGGCCTCCCACCGCATAGAGATCTCCGCAATGTACCTACTGGACATCCAAACCATCATGGCAGAGTCTTGAACAGACTCTTGAGCAGACACTTCCAGCAGAATCAGTAGTGGGAATGTAACCCGGAGTTATCAGAACCCCCAACAGGGCCAACTTAACTATTTCACTCCAGGTGGTGTAAGGAATAAATCAACAGGAACTCAGTGATTCTGTCTGATCAAGGAGTAATGCAAGTAAGCATGCTTTTGTCTAACACAGCAGTTTATTAGATTTAAGCACGCACAGACATGAGCAATAGGTTTAGAACATCCCAGATATTTACCTATATTCTGAGACTGTATTGAGTAATCAATGACAGGACAGCGCTGGCCAAACGCCTCCCTGCTGGAGGAGTAAAGATGTCAGGAAAACATCTCTCCCAGGATGGCTCCCAAAGACTGCTCCCAAATACACTCTATTATCTGAACTTTTTATAAACAACTTCTACTAAACACATAGAACATAATGACCCCTACTAAATCATCATCCCTACTAAGCCTCTACTTTTCCTAACCTTCAATAAACTTTTACTATCAGAGGCGTCTAGACTCAAGGCTATCCATCCACATCTTTTTTTTTCATTCTCAGTTATTTACTTTTTCCTCCCCTCCTCCCATACTGATTAGCAAAACTGCCAGTAGTTATGACCTTGCTTCTGAAAGCCTGTCTCCAAATTAACCTTAACTTGTGGTGTTCTGTTTCATTAATTCATAGTGGCTGAGTGCACATAATATGGTTGCAATTAGCTTGATCACATTCTGGGGTATATACAACCCTCAAATCCAGGGCAACAGGAACTCAACAACTTGGTCTTTCACAGCAACTGCCAAGCCTGGGGCCTTCTGAAGACAGATCTTTTTGTAACACCACACAAAATATCACTCTTTTGCTCCATGGGGGAGTCAGTCACAATTCCATGGGAGACGCCCTCTTAGTTCCCTGGATGCGCACGCTTCTTTATGCCTACCCCCTGATGCCACTGATTCTCAAGACCCTGATCAAACTGAAGTAAGAACAGGTAAGTGGCCATCCTGATAGCACCCTCTTGGCTGATACAAGTGTGGTACCTGGACCTGCTTCACCTCTTGATGGAGGCATCTCTGCATCTCCCTCTCAGAATGGATCTTCTGATAGAATTTGAGCACCACAACCCACCATAACCTCTCATCCTATACCTCAAGGCCTGGTTTCTGGATGGTTCTCAGAAGAGGCGAAATGTGGTGGGGAGGCATGTAGGGTCATGTCCCCCCCACCCCTGATTTTTTCCAGGGTTTGCTGGCCCCGCTTGGTCACATGGAATGGCCGGGCCCCTCCCTGCACGGCAGCTGCTGGAGATGGCAAGCTGGGAGCTGTGGGAAGAGGCAGCAACAAACAGCTGGGAGCTGCAGAGAGGTGCCACTGAGAATAAGGGGGGCATGACTCAAGTTGTTGGGGTGGGCTGTGAACCTTTAAATTGTGCACCCCCACTGTTAGCAGGCATCAGTTGTCTCTGGTTCTCAGGTACAGAGTTGGGCTGTTCTCCTGAGGTTCACACTGTCCTCTTAAGCAGTAGAAAGCCAGCCACATGTAAAATGTTCCTGCAGAAGTGGAAATGCTTCCACTCCAGTGCTCTCGCCAGTTTATATCCTCTTCAGACTCTTCCCTCCAGAACGGGGCAGGCAAACTTTTTGGCCTGAGGGCCGTATCGGGTTTCGGAAATTGTATGGAGGGCCAGTTAGGGGAGGCTGTGCCAGACCCCGCCCCCTATCCGCCCCCCTGCTTCTTGCCCCCCCCCGGGACTCCTGCCCCATCCACCCCGCCCCTGCTCCCTATCCCCTGACCACCCCTGGAACCCCCCCAACCCCTCCTCTCATTCCTGAATGCCCCCACTTGGGACCCCTGCACCATCCAACCACCCCTTCTCCCTGACCACCCCCAGAACCCCTGACTGCCCCCCGCTGCCCCATCCTGACTGCCCCCCGGGACCCTTGCACTCATTCAACCCCCCCATTCCCTGCCCTCTGGCCACCCCGACCCCTATCCACACCTCCGCTCCTGGACCACCACCCCAAACTCCCCTGCCCTCCATCCAAACCTCCTGCTTCCTGCCCCCTTACTGCGCTGCCTGGAGCACAGGTGGCTGGCGGTGCGGCTGTGGCTGGAGCCAGCCACACCACTGCGCTGCACAGAGCACCGCGTCAGGCTGCGGCTCTGCAGCCAGGGCCGGCTCCAGGCACCAGGCACCCAAGCTGGTGCTTGGGGCGGCACCTGGAGGGGGGCGGCGCGGCGCTCCGGCCCCCGGGGAGAGCGGGGCCACAGCCGGGCTCGCCGCCCTCCCCCTGGCGCTCTGGCCGCCCCCCCCCCGGCTCCGGCCGGAGGCTTTTTTGCCTGGGGCGGCAAAAAAGCCAGAGCCGGCCCTGTCTGCAGCTGCGCTGCTCGGCTGCCCAGAGCATTGCGCCGGCGGTGCAGTGTGCTGAGGCTGCGCGGGAGGGGGAACATCAGGGGAGGGGCCGGGGTGAGCCTCCCAGACCAGCAGCTCAGGGGCCAGGCAGGAGGGTCCTGCATGCCAGATGTGGCCTGCGGGCTGTAGTTTGCCCACCTCTGCTCTAGAAGGTTCTGGAGGACTGTGAATGAGCTGGGTCAGGGTACACCTGGCTGGTATTAGAGCCTTCTACTTGCCTCTTGAAAAGTTTTCTGTGTTCACCAACCGTACCCCAGCTGGGTTCCTTAGAGGCTTACCTAATCTATTTCCTCATGTTGAGAACCCCACACCTGGGACCATCACCTTGTCCTCAACAACTTAAGGAAGTTTGAACTGATGGGTAGCTGTTTGCTCCTTCACTTCTTTAAGAGTTCCTTTCTGGTAGCCATCACCTTATCTGGGAGGATAGGGGAACTAGGGGCGCTCATGGCTGATCCACTATACACTACTTTTTATGCCTGCATCCTCGCTTTCTCCCCAAAGTCTCATCAGAGTTTCATATTAATCAAGATATCTGTTTGCCAGTATTTTATCCCAAACCTCATGCCTCAAGGGGGGAGGGAGGGAATAGCCTCCATACCTTAGATGTCAGAAAGGCACTTGCCTTCTATCTTGACAGGGCAAAGACTTTCAGAACTGCCCCCAGATTGTTTGTATCCTTTGCTGAAAGGATGAGGGGACAACAAATCTCTGCTCAGAGGCTGTCAAAGTGGGTTTCCAGTTGCATTATTCCCTGCTGTGGTGCTATTGGAGTGCATCCCATTCGTAGAGTAATGGACTACTCCATCAGGGCTTGGTTCACATCCATAGCACTTCTTAGAGCCATTCCCATCTTGGACATCTGCAGGGCAGCAGCCTGTTCCTAAGTTCACAGGTTCTCCAAGCATTACACCATCCTGCCTACTTCCAGGACTGACAGGGATTTTGGCAGTCTTCTGAATGGTCTTGGATCCGCCTCTCAGCACCCGCCTCGACACTGAGAAACTGCTTGGGTGTCTCCTGCAGTCTAGCACTCCTAGGGACAATAACACAAAGAAGAAAGAGAAGTTACTTACCTGTACAGTAACTTGAGTTCTTCAAGATGTTTTGTCCCAGTAGGTGGGCCCTCCTTGTCGTCTGCTATAGCATCTTTGGCTTCCTGGTTGAGAAGGAACTGCAGTGCTGGCAGATCTACCTCTCTCTGTATGCCCTTGAACTGGAGCTCAGGGTTGCATAGTGCCCAGATGCAAACCCATGGACACAGCTAATTTAAGTCTCCGACAAAGAGTGCACGGGCACGCGCTCACCCTGTGATGGAGCACCCATAGGAGCAAAACATCTTGAAGAACTCAAGTTACTGTACAGGTAAGTAACCTCTCCTTCCTCAAGATCTCCTGTCCCACAGATTTTTCATGTTGTTCTTATTATCTTTTGGAGACAGATATTAGAAATATGTAAAATGAAGAAATCCCCTGGGGAACCACCCTCTGCCTGAGCAATTTCCTTTGCAGAAAACATGATGATCAGCTGAAAAGAAAAAATTGAGTTGATGTAATGCCTAATTTGCAGATAGCCATAAAAGTGTATATAAGGTATTATATATTTAGCCTTAAACTGCTCAGATGACATTAATATATCTTCTTGGAAGAAGTTTGCAGTCATGCTAATATGTCTTCCTTCCCATTGATGAAAATAAATATGCTGTCCTGAGAGGAAAAAGAAAAAAAAGTTTTTTTATTACAAATAGATATTAGCAATGCTGTACATGATTAGATATTGTAATATAACATTAGCAACAATGTATATCAGGAAATGGAGAGTCTCAAAAGATTAGATATTAGCAAACAAGGAGACTTTATCACCAGACTAAATTAATGCTACTACATCTATGCTTCATTTCCCCCAACCAGAACCAATACTACTTGAAAAGGACCCCAAAAAAAGCATATATTAGTTTATACCTTAATAAACAGGGTAATTTAAAAATAAGAAATAGATTATTTTAACCCCATCTCCCAATATGCAAATACTGTTCCCTTTGATTTTTTCCTATGTTAGCTGTGCAAGTTCCAGCTTTCTGAATTCACCATAGTGACACTATTTTTGAGCATAATCCAAGATACTGTAAAATTCTTCTGAAACTGACCATTTTCCTTTCTTCTCTTGCCAACCCCACCTCCACCCTACTATATAAAGCATTTGCTGCAAAATTTATGAAACTACAGCAGGCAGAAATCTACGTGTTCCATACCAGGCTGAGTTAACAAGAGAAATGAAGTCTGAGAGGTAGAGTTCTGTGGACATTTTGAACCAGGGTGGATGCAGACTTTGCACAAACAGGTTGTAGTTACCCCCTCCTTTCTCTACAGCTTTCTTTAACTCCCTGGCCTTTATTATAGAGTCCATCTCTGAACATAATCCTCACAGAAAACATAGTGGCATCTTCTGGCAGCCTCCAACATTGCATGCTAATCACTAAATAAAGTGATGCCTTTTGCACCAATACAGTTATCTTTTAAATGAAGAGGGAGAACGTTGTACTAAGTGCAGTGTGCTGTAAGCCCCAGTATTTTGTGAAAAGTTCACATTTTACTAGTGTGCTGTTTCTATACATACATCAAATAGAAAGACAGACAAATATGTTCATTTGAATCGCCTGATATCTGCCATCAGGGTAACCACAACCCTGGAGGCCATGTGTAGAAATACTCCTTTTTTCAATTAAATAATTCATTGGCTCATTTTCTAAACCACTTTAGAGAGTTGGCTGCATCTGCAACGTGATTATTCTGCCTCTCTGACTCCCCCTCACCCCCACAGACATATGGTAATCCATTGAGGCTGCAGGATTCGCTGTATGTCTTCTGAGAGGATTTGTGGCATTTTCCTCTCTGATTCCCTAGCAGGTGCTTTGTCTTAGCATCTGGTAATGGAACAGGATGATTTTCAGGGAAACTAGGTGATGACAAACCTGTTTTTATACCTCATATATTATCATATCATCTTCTTTTCCTTTTCTTCCTCTCCCATCTCAGGTTCATGGCCCTCAGCTTTTACTTGATATGTCTATTGGTTGCTGCTTTGACATCTAATTAAAGGATATTATACCAACACCATGAAAGTCAGATTTTTGTAAAGCTTATTTGTTCTGAAGGGTAAGTACTCATTCTACTTTTGAATATAATTTCCACCTTTTTGTGCAATAAAATTGACATATCAAAGGGAGGATTATTCCACGTAAACATAAGAGGCTTCTCTTTGAACTTTTGAGTGTGTAGGTCCCATGAGGTACAGGATTAGTGTGTGTTTATATGTGTGCATGCATAGAGAGGGGACTGTGTCCCTGTAACAGTGTTGCCTGGCACTTAAGGGTATGTGTGCGGAAGTCTCCCAGCCAGGGCTGATAGACATGTGAGTCCTGCTGGCCCAATAGCCTCTGGAAATAGCTGTGTAGAGATCGCTTTGAAGTTCAGAGCCCAAGCTGCAGCTTCAAAGTGCTGTCTACACAGCTATTTTTAGAGCGCCAGCATGAGCCCCGCTAGCCCAAGTTTATTGACCCATGCTGGGAGACTCATTTCCAGAGGCTTAAGAGTCAGGCTTGGGTCAGCTCGCCCTGCTCAATTATCAGACCCAGCTGGGAAAGAGTCATGTGTTCCCTATAAAGGTTTGAAGGGGGCTGCAGGAAGGAGGTTACCAGTTCCCATGACTAGTCCTGAAATAGGGAAAGGGGCTGGAGGGGTCAGAGTAAAAGGCCTCTGAGTCCCAAGAAGCCTGCATTTATTGTGAGTTTTATGTAACTTTGAGAGTTTTGGTTCTTCTTCGAGTGCTTGCTCATGTCCATTCCATTGTAGGTGTGCGTGCTCGCCACATGCACCAGTGCTGGAAGTTTTTCCCTCAGTGGTATCCATAGGGGACTGGCTCTGGCACTCTCTGGAGTGGTGCACATATGCGCAGGTATAAGGGGCGCCACTGGCTCCCCCTCCCTCAGTTCCTTCTTACCACCAGTGATGGTGCTGGAACGTCTCCTTGCCTCCGCAAGCTTTCCTTACCAACTGTGCCTAGTTACGAATTCTCCTGTAGATAGTTCTTAGAAAGTTTGAGTAGTGTATTAGTTCCCGTAGTGTATAAGTTAGAAGTAGTTAGTTAGTCCCTTGCAGGACTTAGCCTAGGGATGGGGCATGCTTTAAGCCTTGTGACCGCTGCAAAAAAACCTATGCCAGTCAGTGATCCCCATGAAAGCTGTCTGAAGTGTTTGGGGGAGAACCACGTGAGTGACAAGTGTTGCATATGTAAGAGTTTCAAGCCTGAACCAAAAAGGAGCAGAACATTGGACTTAGAGCGCTCCTTATAGAGTCGGCCCTTGCACTGGCCTCGGAGCCGGCCAGATCGGACTCTGCTCAAAGCACCACAGCTTTAGTGCAGAGCGCATCACCAGCACCGGCCTCCGATTGGCCCCAATCCCCATCCCCGGTACTGACTAAAAAGCAGAGAAAGACTGTGAGAGGGCATTCTCCTACATTCTGTAAAGGGAAGGAGAGAGCCGGAGGAAAGCAAAGACCGTGCGTCGCAATTCTTCCCCTCTGGAAGGTGGCCAGGCTTCAGCACCTTAGTGACCTGCCCGCCCCCTTAATGACCTGCCCGCCACGCCGGGAAGCGGCAGAGGCACTCGGCATCTGGCAGTGCCATCTACGCTGGAGGCCTTTTAGGCCACTAAGGACATATTGTCCCTTCTGGTGCCGCACACGCAAGTCAGCAAGGTGCCCCATTCGACAGGTAAACCCGCCCTGGGACCTTTCCAGTGGTCTCCATTGGTGCGGCACCACTCCCCAATGCAGGGAGTGCCCCGTCAGCACTCATCAGAGCAGCACCACCTGTCACAGTTCCCGGCGTTGTTCCTCGGACTCTAGACAGCGTTCCCTGGGATCCTGGCATCGTTCGCTGACTGTCTAGTACAGACCTATGGAGGTGCGTTTCCAGTCCCCGGAGTCCCGGCACCAGTCCCTAGAGTGGCAGGGTCGATCTCCAAGCTCGCGGCACCACTCCAGAGACTCCAGACGCCAGTCCCCAGAGTCCTGTCGCCGGTTCACTGGTGCAGATCCCCACGGACAAGACGTCAATCACCTGAGCCGGGACGTCAATCCTCTTGCTCCCGATCCACGAAGCAGCACCACTCTCGAAGCGTGAGGCGTCGATCGCCAAGGTACCATCGCCGATCCGTGGAATGCCACCGCTGGTCACCAGAGGCATGGCACTGGGAGCTGTCTTCCCAGTACATGGAAAAGCCCGATGGGATTGGGGTAGACAGGCAGCATTGGCACGGTCTTGGTCCCCCAGATGTGTCTCTCCCTCCTCAGGCTCAGAGAGTGAGGAGGAAGATCTACTGGCAGGCCAGGGCCACCCACCAGGGGCACCAATATTTCCATCAGGACCACCAGTGCCCGCATGGCCCCAAGGTCAATCGCCGGCTCCCTGGCAGCTATGGAACCCATGGGGGTTTCCTCAACCATCGCAGGGGGACCAATCAGTCTCAGAGGCACCTGAGAAACAGTCAACGACTGTCTCCCGCCCACCCTCGGACTTGGAAGCAGAGTTAGGCCAAGATCCCCAGGGTCAGCCAGCTCCAGCTGGGGCTCGCTAGCGGAGGCCACGGAGGTGGCAGAGCTGCCGTTACCCACCTCCTCATCCTCTTCGCCCGAAGGGACGATAGCGGGACCTTCCCACACAGTCCCCCAGGATGATATGAAAGCCCACCAGGAGCTTCTTAAGAGGGTGGCTTCGAACCTGGGGTTAGAGGCCGAGGAGTTGGCAGAACCCTCCGACTCCCTGTTTGATGTTTTGAGTGCAGCAGCCCCCTCCAGGTTGGCATTACCCATTCACGAGGAAGTGGTAAAGGTGATCAAAGCCTTGCGGCAAACTCACTCTTCCCTACCCCCCATTTGCAAGTGGGTGGAGAGAAAGTATTACGTCCCTGCTAAGGGATTTGAATACCCATATACACACCCAGCTCCTAGCTCACTGGTGGTATCGGCAGCCAATAAGCGTGATAGGCAGGGCCAATTGGGATCGACCCCTAAGAAAAAGGAGGTGAAGAGGCTTGATCTCTTTGGCAGAAAAATTTATTCGACAGCCAGCCATCAAGCTCTACTTGTCTGCTATGACTTTAACATTTGGCAGTCCATGCCCAAGTTTGAGGACTGGCTTCCAGAGGAGCCCAGGAAGGAGTTCCTGTCTGAATGAGGGCAGAGCTGTGGCCAAGGCAGCCCTCCAAGCAGCCTCAGATACAGCTGACTCCGCGACCTGGACCATGGCTCTGGCCATTTCCATGAGGTGTGCGTCCTGGACCTCCCTTTTGATGGCCTGGTACTGCTCGCGGAACAAACAGACAGCAAATTCCATGGCCTGAAAGACTCTAGGGCTACCTTGTCCTCACTGGGCCTTTACATGCCAGCTCCTGCAAGAAAGTGATTCAAACCGCAGCACTCCCACAGGTTCGGGGGCCAATCCCGAACAAATCCCTTCCACAGAAAGGGTAGGAGCTGCAAGCACTGACAAGGCCAACAGCTGGCACCCTCAGCTCTCTCGAGCTCTACCCACAACCAATGGGGTAATAAGCAGGCATTTTGAGGATGCGCTCAAGGGCGACCTTCCAGCCTATGTCCTGGATCCAGCACCCCTGCTTTTTTCCCAACCGTCTGTCTCCCTTCCTCTCGGCCTGGGCTTCTGTAACATCGGACCAGTGGGTCCTCAGCACAGTATCAGGGGGGTACACCATCCAGTTTATTTCTACCCCTCCCTCCCCCCACACCCTCATCAGGGACCCTTCTCATGAGCATCTGCTCGCTCAGGAGATGCAGGGCCATCTGCAAGTGGGAGCTGGGGAGGAAGTCCCTCTGCATTTGAGGGGGAAAGAATTTTACTCCTTTTATTTTTTGATCCCAAAGCCAAGGGGGGCTAAGTCCCATTCTCGACCTGTGGAGCCTCAACAAGTATCTCAAGTAGTTGAAGTTCTGCATGGTCTCCCTGGCCTCCATCATTCCTTCCCTGGATCCGGGAGACTGGTACACTGCCCTCGACCTGAAAGACACTTACTTTCACATATCGATATTTCACAGACACAGATGGTTCCTACATTTCAAAGTTGGGACCACCCACTATCAATTAACAGTGCTCCCCTTTGGCCTAGCAATGGCACTAAGGGTGTTTACGAACTGCATGACGGTGGTGGCGGCCTACTTCAGATGTCGGGGTATCCAGATTTACCCATACCTCGATGACTGGCTCATCAAGGGCTGCTCCAAGGTCCAGGTCCAGCGCAGCGTCGAGATGTGCCACTTGTCAAGCTTGAGGCCTCTTGATAAACAAACAAAAATCAACATTGGTTCCGGTTCAAAGAATAGAGTTTATCATAGCAGTCCTTGACTCTACTTGAGCAAGAGCCTTCCTGTCAGAGGCCAGGTTCAGGGCAATGTCAGATCTGATTGCCAAAGTCACGGCCCACCCGCTCACCACTGCCTGGGTGTGTCTCAGATTATTGAGGCACATAGCCACATGCATGTACGTGGTTCGGCACGCAAGATTCAGACTATGCCCCCTCCAGATGTGGCTGGCGTCGGTCTTCTCCCCAGCCAGGCATCACCTGGACACGCTCCTCACAATCCTGCCATGGGTACTTACTTCCTTGCAATGGTGGTCCGACCCAGCGCTGGTGTTGGAAGGTGTGCCATTTGCGAGCCCAGGACCCACGGTCTCCCTGATATCGGATGCGTCTGACCTTGGATGGGGAGCGCATCTTGGCACACTGCGAATGCAGGGGCTATGGTCAAGAGAGGAGCTCACGCTACGCATAAACATCAGGGAACTCAGAGCCATCCGTCTAGCTTGTGCAGTGTTCCTTCCCCACCTTTCTGGTTGGGTAGTGCAGGTGTTGACAGACAACACGGCCTCTGTGTTCTATGTCAACAGGCAGGAGGGAGCTCATTTGTCAGCTCTGTGCCAGGAAGCCCTTTGCCTGTGGGACTTCTGCATCCAACATGCGATCCACCTAGAAGCCTTGCACCTCCCCAGCGTCCAGAACACGCTAGCAGATTGCCTCAGTAGGTCCTTCTTCTCTCATCACGAGTGGTCCCTCCACTCGGAGGTTGTCAGGATGCTCTTTCAGAAGTGGGGAGCTCCCTGAGTGGACTTGTTTGCCACCAGGCAGAACAGAAAGTGTCATCAGTTCTGCTCCCTGCAAAGCCTCGGCAGAGGCTCACTCTCCGATGCCTTTCTCCTGCCTTGCTCAGGAAACCTGATGTATGCCTTTCCATCAATCCTGCTCATCAGCAAAGTCCTCCTAAAGATCAAGAGGGACAAGGCACAGATCATTATGATTGCCCCAGCATGGCCTCGCCAGCATTGGTTCGGTATGCTCATGAACCTGGCCGTAGCAGCCGCTTGGGCACTTCCCAGCCGCCCGAACCTGCTCTCGCAGGATCGTGGTCGGCTGCTGCATCCGAACCGCACATCACTCCACCTCACAGCTTGGATGCTGCATGGCTGAATCCAGAGGAACAAGCCTGCTCTAGTCAGGTACAGCAGGTTCTCTTGGAGAGCAGAAAGCCCTCCATGAGAGCAACTTATCTAGCAAAATGGAAGCATTTCTCACGCTGGGCAGCAGAGCCGAGTATCTCTCCAACCCAGTAGTCTCTGCAGTCAATTCTGGATTATCTGCGTCACTTAAAACCCCAGGGCCTCGCTTTCTCTTCGATCAAGGTTCACCTGGTGGCTATATCAGCCTTCCTCCCTTGCATCCAGGGTAGATCAGTATTCTCGCATGACATGATGACTAGGTTCCTGAAAGGCCTTGAAAGACTCTTTCTACTGGTCCGGGACTCGGTCCCCCAATGGGACCTCAACCTGGTCCTCTCCAGGCTCATGGGCCTGCCCTTTGAGCCTATGGCTTCTTGTTCCCTTTCCTACTTGTGGAAGGTTGCCTTCTTTGTAGCTATTACCTCGCCGAGGTGTGTCTCGGAAATTGAAGCCCTCACTTCGGAGCACCCGTACACAGTATTCTACAAGGACGAGGTCCAACTGTGGCCCCATCCAGTCTTCCTGCCAAAGGTGGTGTTGCACTTCCATGTCAACCAAGATATCTTCCTCCTGGTGTTCTCTCCAAAGCCTCACACGACCAATGAGGAGAGGAGGCTGCACACTCTACAAGTCAGGTGTGCCCTGGTGTTCTACCTGGAATGCACCAAGCCCTTCTACAAATAGACCCAGCTCTTTCTCATGATAGCTGACAAGATGAAGAGCTTTCCAGTATCCTCTCAGAGGATTTTGAATTGGATCACTGCCTTCATCCATACTTGTTATGAGTTGGCGCAGGCTGTGCCTCCACCAGTAGTGAAGCCTCACTCGATTGGGCTCAGGTGTCTTCGGCTGCCTTGCTGGTGCATGTCCCTATCCAGGACATCTGCAGGGCCGCCATGTGGTCTCCGGTACACACGTTCATGACGCATTATGCCATCACCCAGCAAGCCAGAGATGATGCTGGCTTTGGCAGAGCTGTGTTGCAATCGACATGGCCATGAACTCCTACCCGCCTCCCATGGTACTGCTTGGGACTCACCTATAATGGAATGAATATGAGCAAGCACTCAAAGAAGAAAAGACGGTTACCTTTTGTAACTGTTGTTCTTCGAGATGTCTTGCTCATGTCCATTCCATGACCCACCCTCCTTCCCCTCTGTCGGAGTTTTGGCAAGAAGGAACTGAGGGAGTGGGGAGCCGGTGGTGCCCCTTATACCGGCGCTTATGCGCGCCACTCCAGAGGGCACCAGAGCTGGTCCCCTACAGATACCACTGAGGGAAAAACTTCCGGCACTGGTGCATGTGACGAGCACACACACACCTACAATGGAATGGACATGAGCAACACATCTCGAAGAACAACAGTTACAAAAGGTAACCGTCTTTTAAATTAATAAAATGGTGCCCTGTAAAATGGTCCTGAAACACGGAGTGTAACAGTGTGTCCTTTCAAGGCTGTGGGGACAGACCAGCACCTCACTCATGTAGAATGCAGGCAGGTAGTCAGGCCTTGGAACTGAGAAGAAACTGAGGCAGCTGCTAGCCAAAACCAGACCAGGTAGGTGGTGCTGCTACGGTCCCCAAATCTTACAGCATAGCACAACAATTCTCTTGAATTATCTCAGATATCTTTCTGATATCTGCAAGGCCATGTTCTTCAGCTCTGCATCAATTTACTGGATTAGTATTACTACAAGAATTAGTATTATTAGTATTATGGCTTAGATGCACTAACCAAGATTGGGGGCCTCCCATTGTGCTATACGGTATGTACACACAGAGTTTGCAATCTAAATAAACAAGGCAAAGAATGTGAGCAGAAAGAGAGAGAGACACTGAGAGACTAAATTGTTTGCACAATGTCATATAGCAGGTTAGCAGAAGTGTTCATTACACAACCATGGTTTCTTGACTCCTGCTGTAGTTCCCTATTCACTAGATCACCATGCCGCCTTGAAAATGTGTTCAGTAGATCTGCTCAGAAGATGGATCGTGTAAGGATCATCGCATGTAACTTTCCTTTATAAAACCTTCTTGTATTTTTAAAGCCAGGCAAAGTTTTGATTCACTAACTTCTAAGAAGTTTAGTGTAGCTGCTGTATAATTTTATTCCTTTGACTCTTCCCATTCTTGACTAGCTTCGTTAGTAGAAAGTAAAAGCCACATTTGGTCT
Source organism: Terrapene triunguis (assembly GCF_002925995.2). Classification (NCBI taxonomy): domain Eukaryota; kingdom Metazoa; phylum Chordata; order Testudines; family Emydidae; genus Terrapene; species Terrapene triunguis. The sequence continues at coordinate 21,255,772 of NW_020664444.1, read as the reverse complement.
CAACAGTTGCATGCACACCCGCTGTTTGTATAAAAAAGAAAGCTTTTGCATCTGGAAAAAAAAGTCATGCAATTTGGGCAAATGTTCATGCAGTGTGCTTGGTTACTAGTTTTGCCCACACATATTTTACCTGTTTTTCATACATGCTGAGCACTTGTACCACGAGTTGAACTCAATGGAAGCTGCAGGTTATTGGCACTTCTGAAAATCAGATCTTACAACTTTTTGTTGGTGCTTGCTAAAATGCTCCATTAGGGAGACCAAAAGTATAAATTGTTGGCCCGGCTGATTATGATAAAGGACTTGGGCTGAACTAGGGTGACCAGATGTCCCGATTTTATAGGGACAGTCCAGATTTTTGGGTTTTTTTCTTATATAGGCTCCTTACCCCCCATCCCTGTCCCGATTTTTCACATTTGCTGTCTGGTCACCCTAGGCTGAACTAATGAAAGCCAAAAGTAGCTTTGTGGTAAGTACTATGAGGCTACAAATTCCTCATCTCTACCAGATGAAGAACGCTGCTGAAACTTTGTGTGTGTGTGGCTTTCTGACTGGAGTCAAGTACTTCCCCTGATTTACAGTAAACAATTCATGCTGGATGGGTTTGGTGGACCCTGCCTATCGTCTTCTCAATGTACATTTTGTGGGTGTATGAGCTAATGTTTGTAATTCTGTCCCTAAGAGTAAAACAGCAGGGAGTGGATTAGTAAGCATTTTTGAGTTGAGAGGATGACCGTGTAATTAGCGTTGGGCAGAACTGATAGAAAAATAGGAAAAACATCATTTTTTTTTTTAAAAAGTGTTTTTATTCAAAACTTGGACATCTTTTCTTCTCAATTCCAAAATTCCAAGCAGCCATAATGAAGAATGAATCTGCAAAAAGTTGTGAGATCTTTCTTTGGATGCTTATCCAAACTTTATGGGTCTAACTTGTGAGGGCTAAAAAAAAACAGAAAACTTCCCTCAAGCCAACATGTGTTAATATAAAGTTAAGTTTAGCTAAAAAAAGTATAAAATTACAACACTATGTAAGAGCGGAGAATTAATTCCCTTTCATTTATGCAGATGGGTATCTTAGGGAGTATGCAGAGGTCTATGTCTGTTGTCTGGCAGCAATGAGGATAATTAGTGGAAAAGTTTGCAGAGAACAGAAAATACTGTTAAGGATGAGTTGTAGGTACTGGGAGAAGAGATGCAGAAGTGGTAATCAAATTAAGATGCATGATGTGATTGGAGAGACACCCAATGTAGCAAGGCTTTTTAATTTTTAATGGAGAGTTCTAAGTTGGCTGTGCTTATTTGAGGATGGAGAACCTAATGTTAGCAATGTTAGTCATCTCCTTTCTGAGAGCCTGACGGAGTTAGGGATACCACATCCAGGTTTGAATTGAGCTTTGATATCTGTGGGCCACACATTGGGGTCCTGTATTACAACTATATTCAAACGAGCTCTCCATTCAGTTACAGTTGCACACAGAGACATTATAACTTATGCTGTCTGTGGAAAAATAATTTGATATTAAAAAAACAACAACAATTCCAAGTACTTTTTATGTGGGTTCCCTACTGACTCTTGAAGAATGAACATTTTAATTTGCAGCTTGCCCCTTAATTTGTCACTTAGACTCTGTTAGAGGTGCAGCAATGCAGGCAACTTCATTTAAGAAATCTTAGTGGTGCCTATGAGTGTAATTAATGACAGGTTTCTTGCTCACTTAATTACAATTTTAACTTGCCAATAGAGTGCACACATTAAATATGTGATACATTTTCCTGAAATTCCCTTCACTTCCCCCAGCTCTTGTTTGCAACCAAGTTATTGTTCAGTTTGATTTGCTGTGAGTCCAAATTATTTCTGCAGATCTTTTGGTATTTTCTTCTTAAATTGCTAATTACTCTTTGTTCTCTGCATGTCACTTACCCCTTTTTGGGTTTCTTCAATTTTTTTTGTTTTATGCTTACCTGTTACTATTTCTTACTATTTGTCTAATTTACTTCCCTATTCGAGCTTAGTTATTTTGTATTCAGATCCATAACTTGGAGCCTAATTCTCCTTTTGCCCTTCCCCAGCCCCACCCCCAAAAGACTCCAGGAATAGAATCAGTGATAGCAGAATTGATTTTTGCCTGGGCAATCATGTATGTGTCAGCTCTGCAAGTAACAATCTGTGGATCCTCTACATGGGCATAATTGAATATCTTGTGCAGCTGAATAATAGTAGATTGTCTTCATTTTTATAGAGTTTACAAATTCTTACTGTAGTTTATTTTAATAACAGTGAGAAAGAAGCACTATGCAGGCTGCCTGGTTGCATATCATCATATTTCGCCGTGTAGGGGATCAGTTCTTGTTTTGGGTCTGAGCTTGCCTCCATTAAAGTCAATGAGATGTAGCTGTTTATTTCAGTGGGAACAGAATCAGGTATGAATCTTGATGTTGTTTAAGTGCTTACAGTTGGGTGCTCATGTGCCCTGTGCACTTGAGTTAGGATTATTTTGTCCAGCAGTGTCCATTGGGGCCACAGCTGTCCCCTGAGTGTTCTTGTGCCTCTAATCAAAGGGCATAAAAGCAGGGCAGCCCCATCTTTCCCTCAGTTGCTTCTCACTGCCCATGGCTACTGAGACAGACCTTGCAGTGTTTGACCTTCTTTCGCACTGTGTAGACTCTCCACTGTGTAGTATGTAGATATGTACTTAACAGTTAGTCATTAGCCACCCAAGAAGTGCCAGAAATGTCTAAGGAAACCATCTACCTTCACTTCCATGTTTTCTCACTAGCCCGTGTTGTCGTCAAAGCAGCAAATTTGACTCTTTGGTCAGGAGTGGTGAGTCTCCCTCTTATATCCCCTCCATTTGGAAACCATTTATTTTATTTTTGTAGGGTGTGGAACACTATTATTATGTATCACTGTGTCCTGGAAGTCATAGTGATGAGCTATTCTATCCAATTTCAGACCCTCCCCAGCCCCATATTTACCTTCCCTGTCATTCTTACCAGGGAATTAACATTCAAGAGATATAGCCATTACTAATTCTCAGCCGTAGAAGAAGTGCTTTGTGAACAAAGGAGAGAGGGGTTTTATTCCCATTGCTTTCCAATTCCAAGGTCATGCCATATCAAAGCAGATACTTTCAGACTAGGTTTCTACATATATTAAGTTGTGCTATGAAATGGCCAACTTAGACCCACCATTGAGAGTGACAGCCCACTTCACCACAACTTTAAGCAGCTTCTGTAGTTTCTTTGAGAAATGTTCCAATACCAGAGATAAGTAAGACAGCTTCTTGGGGTCCAGTGCATATGATTATGCAGCATTACTCCATAGTGGAGGCATCAAGATCTGATGCTCATTTTAGTAGGTCTGTCTACAATCATTGTTGAGGTAGACATCTAATATCCACTTCCTGTGATTTAGATTACTGTTTGTGAATCATCCACAGTGAAATATATATGGACAAGCACCTGAAGAAGAAACAGTTACTTACTTTACAGTAACGGTGGTTGTCCATATTATAAATATATTGTGGAATATATATATATTCCACAACCCACCCTCTTTCCCCACTTTTACAGGGTCATACAATATCTGGATTTTGTAATGGCGAAGGATCTGAGGGATGGTAGGAGTCACCCCACACTTCATGCCCACAGATGGGAGGCATGAGGACACTCAGGATGCAGGAATGGTTCCATCAGAGAGTACTGGCAAAAGAATACAAATTCACATGTATTGCGTGCACTTGCACCCAACAGTGGACAATGGACAATACATCTTAAGATTCAATTACTATAAGGTAAGTAACAGTTTTTTTTCTAGTTTATTCTGTGCAGTAGGCAGAGACTCATCCATGGAGAGGGAGAGCTGTATGTTTCTCTTGTGACAATGCCTACTGACTGAGGTGTTCAGTGATGAAAGGAAACACTATTGTGAAAAGGGCCAGGTTCCTATCCCTGGTTGATATGTGGTGTGGGCCTGATGTAAGGTGGGATGATGGTGAGTCCATCAAAGATGGCAGAAAATAGTCCCTCACATGGTAAAGCTATCAGGATGGCAGGGCCAGTTTTAGGTGCACTGGTTTCCCAGGGGGAGAAGTTTTTGCTTCCTTTCTCCTCCAGGTCTCCTGTCTCTCCACTGCCTCCCTACCACTTCCACATTATCTCTTTTCTCTTTCTGAAGCTTCCAGAATCTGGACTTTCCCTTTTCCTCTTGCTCTCCCTCCTCCCCCGTTCTAGGTCCTACTTCCTTGCTCCACTCTGTTTATTCCAGGCCTTTCCACTCCCCCTTTCTTTCCCTCTTCTCTGCCGTACCCTCATTCTTTGCTTCTTACTGCCTGGACTTGGTGGCCTACACGTTCTCCTGCTCAAATCTGGGGCACTACAGCAGGCCCCATTTCTCATGGGTTTCCCATGCCCTTCAGAGGAAGCCATTGTGGATCTCTGCTCTCTGTTGCATCACAGAAGCAGCCTCTGCCTGGCAAGGGAAGAGGCGGCACCTTCAGCCAGCCAGCCACACATGGCACTTCTGAGCATGCAGCGTAGTAGCACTTGTTATAGCCTCACAGGCAGTAGCAGCAACAGAGCAGAGGGAAAGGGACTGTTCTGATTCGGGAAGGGGAATTTTTGATACCCCTTACAACATGGTGTGGATGAGGTGGGAGAATAACAGCTGGGAAATAGCTCTGTTCAGAGACCCCCCACTTTGTGTAGTAACTCATATGATGAAGCCAGATGGCAGTTTGGCAGGGTAAGATATACTTTATTGGAATGATGGTCCCTGCCATAAAGGAATCATGCTTTATGGGCTGATGGGATTGGATAGTAAATCTGAACAACCCAAGCGATGAGATAGAAAGCTTGTTCAAGCTGTTTTGAGGTTGCAAGTTCCAAAACTGGTTCAAAACCTTCTGAGCCTCTCCAGGGAGGGGGGATTTCAGAGGTTTGTAGATTTTAAAAAGAATGGAAATGATAAAACAATAATCTTTGACACCTTGTAAAACCATAAAGGGGGTAAAATAAAGAAAAGGCTGGAGGATGGGAAAGGTAACAAAGGAGAAGGTGAGGTAATACCCAAGAAGTGTAAAAGGCTGACATTCTAGATGTACGCACACTCTGGCCACTTCTATGACTCCTACAGTTACCACTTAACATGGGGACTGTAGGTTGTGACACTGACTTCACTCATTTCAGTGATTGCCTACCCCACAATAGAACTTCCAGGCTTCAACCTTCCTCAGAAACAATGGTCTGCATTGAACCATTTCAGAACATCACATGACAGATGCTGTCATCTTTTACACCTGTGGCAGATGAGAGACAGCGCACTGTAACTATAGATACCAGTCAGCAACTGTGGACCACATTGTAAATCAGTGCCTGCTTTGATTGTTGTTGATGGCATCTCAGACTTACACCAAGCCATATCTGAGGCTATTCACTGGCTCAGTAATCTGGAATTCGTTATTATAACTTGCCACCTCTCTTTCCATACAAAAGAAAAAATGTATTTCTGAGCAACCAACAGTCTACAGTTCTCTGAATTAGGTGTTTTATTATCATAGTTGGGATATGGCACCAACAGGAATCGATTATTTTGATTCCACCCATTTCCGACTTTTATGGTTCTTAATTAGAAGAAAAGAGGGGAAAAAAGAGAAAATGGAACTTTTACAATGAGTTACTCCAAAAACTGCATTAAACCAACTATTATGTGATCATAAAAAAGGACATAATGGGAAATTAGGTTATTCAAATAACATGCTAATCACATTTTTCCCAAAGTGTCAGAAAAAGTTGCATTTTGCTGTGGGTTTTCTCTGTGTATTCACAGCATGTGTTTGCCTGTGATGTAATTTTCAGAACTGAACCCATTTCTGTTTTTTGTTGCACATCTGGTGACTGCATGACTTAATTATAATATTTCTAATGAACTGCTCTGACTTTTCTCTGCTATACATAGAACCAGAACACAGAAGCCAAAGAATCCTTTTGTTTGCTTTTCCATCATCTGGAAGCAATGGGCAGAACACTGCAAAAATAAAATGCAAAATCACATCTCACCCTGGCAAAGGGAAGGGTAGTTGTTTATTCTTATAGGAGACCAGTCCCTCTACCCCTTCATCTCAGATAGGCTTGGGAATCTGGTACTTCTCATGAGCTCCCATCCTGTGTGTATCTCAAAAAGGACTCACATCCCACTCCATGCAATGCAGGATCATAAGGACTAGGATTCTTCTGTTTTTTCCCCCCTTCAGAATCCTCCTTGCAGGAATGTTCTCTTTAAAAGTATCTTTTCTAAATTTGCATATGTGATGGATGCTTTTGATAATTTTGAAATGCATTTATAAAAGCACTTTATAAGTTTCTCTTTACATCACTGAAAATATCTCTTTGCCTTGTGTGTCACACAAATATTCCCTTATCAGTTGTCTGCATAAAATTAGTTGAAACAATATATGGAGAGTGTAACAATCATAGAAACTTTTTGGAAGATTTAAGATCTGATTTCCAGATGGGTGAGGATACTAAAGTGCCTGACCTAATATTTCTTCCAAACCACTTTCAGATAATCAGGTATCCAGACTCACACATACCTCAGGAAAAAAAAGTATCTCTTCTCACTTTTAGTAAAACAAAAGCATTAATTAACTCACCCTACTGCATTGCTTCATTGGAAAAAGATTTAGATACTTACATGGACACCATAGAGAGAGTATCTGAACATCTCCCCAGTATTTACATATTTATTCCTATGGGTGCTCAGGGCCTTCTGAAAATCAGGCCTCTATAAGGTGTCTCAAGTTGGGCACTCTAAAATTGAGGCAGCCAGAATCACTTGTCACTCCTGAAAATCATGACCAAAAATATCTAGTTCATCATTTTGTTGTTCATGTCTTAACTGAGAAAAGAACTGAGAGCAAGAATCATGAGAATTTTGGGGAAGGAGTACAGTGTCATTTAACAGGTGTAATACCAAAGAGTTCAAATGTTTGTAAGAAATTTTTGTTATTTTTAAAACAGCTGTGAAACTGAACATCTGTGACAAATAATTCTTGAGATGGAAATTGAGGTGAACCGAGAAAGTGAAAATAGTTACATTTAATAATAAACAGGGTCTTACAAAGCAAAATTAGGAAAAACATCAACAGTTTAGTTATGATACAGTACAATCTATTTATTTTCATGTACTCATAGCTATCATTTTTCAGGGGCCTTGATCTGTAGTCTTGAGAAGGGGTTATACCCAAGACCATGGGATTCAAACCTTGTCAGACCTGCCATAGGTCTTTTCCTCGCAGAGTCAAGCTACCTCTGCTGCTTGGGTGAGATTCACGATCACTGCAAATGTAAGACCTCTCAGGATTTAAAAGTAGATCTAAAAAAATGGAGGGAGGACAGGATAAAACTCCTGTTGATGGAGCATCCCCTGAGCCCAGGGGGTCTGTCACTTCACCCCATACCCGGGATTTGGTTGCTCAGAAAGCCCCGCTGACTGTCACTGCTGATGTGGTAAGCAAAGATCCTGGGCAAGACCAGCAAAAGAGAAGAGATCCCATTCCCTGGAATGGCATAAAAGAAGTCACTCTCAGTCTGGGTCTTGAAAGAACTGATATCCCAAAAAGCGTACCAGTGAGTAGAGCCCTGCAGCGGGATTGGGATCCCACGAGTCCCACAGGACCTGCTGCCATAATAGCAGGAGTGGGTGAAATGTACTTTATTGTGGGCAGGATTGAATTGGCAAAAAAAAACAAATGCTAAATCTCTTGTCAGTTTACCAAAAGTAGCCAATTTGGGAAATTGCTAATTATTTTGTTTGAGCTTCTCTTTCCTAGGGTTACCATAATCCAGCAAGCAAAAAAGAGGACGGGAGGAGCCCTGTCCTGCCCTAGCCCCGCCCCATCCTGCCCTAGCCCTGCCCCTGCCCCTCCCACTTCCCCCCCTCAGAACCCCCAACCCTCCCCCCGCTCCTTGTCCCCCGACTGCCCCCTCCTGGGACCCCTGCCCCTAACTGCCCCCCAGGACTCCACCCCCTACCTAAGCCTCCCTGCCTCTTGTCCCCTGACTGCCCCCTCCTGAGACCCTCCCTCCATCCTAACTGGCCCCCTAGGACTCTACCTCCTACCTGTACCCTGACTGCCCCAACCCTTATCCACACCCCCACCCCCAGACAGACCCCTGGGACTCCCACGCCCCATCCAACCACTTCCCACCCCCTGACAGCCCCCCCCAGAACTCCCGACCCATCTAAACCCCTCTGCTCCCTATCCCCTGACTGCTCCGATCCCTCTGCCCCCTCCTGGGACCCCTGCTCCTCACTGCCCTCCAGAACCCCACCCCTTACCTAAGCCTCCCTGTTCCTTGTCCCCTAACTGTCCCCTCCTAAGCCCCCCCCCAAATGCCCCCCAGGACCCTACCCCCTACCTGTACCCTGACTGCCCAAAACCTTCTCCACACCCCCAAAAAGCCCCCCTGAACTCCCGACCCCCCCGTCTCTTGACTGCCCCCTCCAAAACCTCCCTGCCCCTTCTCCGACCCCCTGGCCCCCTTGTTGTTGGCCTTTCTTCACCTAATGTCTCGGTGAACTTGCTCAGGAACTGCCTGAGCCGCTGGGCAGCAGTGGGGGAGGAGCTCCAGACTGCCGGAGCCGATCTGCGATGCAGGGAGGGAGGGAGGGAGGAGGAGGAGCCCTCTCTGGCTGAGTGTCGGAGCCCCATGTAAGTGACACCGTCCGGCCGGCAGCACTGTTAGCCGCGCGTGCTCTGCATCAGGGGGAAGTCCGGACATTTACAAATTCCCCCCGGATGCTATTTTTAGCTTAAAAAGCCGGACATGTCCGGGGGAATCCGGACGAATGGTAACCCTACTCTTTCCTATATGGGTTTATCTCCCTCACGCTGAATCTGGTGTAGTACACCCGATCAAGTCAGGTCAGAGAATCACACTCTCACAGGTTTTGTTGTTCTGTGACGTCACATACACCAGACTGTCACTGTTGTATCAGCTTTCTGTCAGTGCTGTGAGCAGTTTTTCTGTTAAATGTTTTCAAAAAGCAATAATAATCCTGACATATAAATAAGTGTTGATAGATGTTGTTAGATGTTTGGCTGCATGTATGTTTTCTCTGTGTGCTGTCCCAGCTCTTCACAGAGTTAGCACAGCAGACCTCGATCACACTGCCCAATAACCACAGATCCGTTTGTAGCAAAGGAACTCGTTCAGGTGTATTGTCAACAAAGCACAGTTCTAATGTCCTGGCTCAATGGTTACAGGTACACTAACACATGTATGCCCGCTGCAATGGACTAGCTCAGTTAATGGCAGGACTTTCCATTATCCCCTATGCCAGCCAAAGACACTCCCTCTGAGACTTCATTTTATACATCAATACAAACAAGTTACATATTGCCCCTTGGACGTGTTCAGTTACTGCCCCCTGATATGGGTTGCTACCATCCATTACCTTGTACATGGTACTTGATTTGATCAAAACATCTCTATCCATCACACTGTCATCCTGACCTGTTCTCATTACCTTTGGGGGGAGGAGTTTGTACCATACTTGGTATCGTGTGTTCTGGTACCATCCTTCTGAAATTGTTTGCCTGTGTGTTTTGTGCCTAGCACTTCTTAGGAATGTTTGTTTCTGCAATATCAGCCCTGCTCTTGCCAGATTCTGTGAGTGTACAGGCAGGTAGAGCCTGACTTCTGCTCACTTTGCTTTATATCAGCAAAGCTTGACCATTACTTTAGTTCAGGCTTCAGGCCTCACACCAGGCTTCTGATACAAGGCCTTATGTTTCGGGCTCTCTTCCTACAACAATAACTTGAATGGTATGTTTCAAAGTTTTTAAAACTGTGCTTACGCAGTTTAAAATTTAGGTTTTTATAAACAACTTACTTTTTATAATTATTAAAAAAATTCTGCACCTTTTTAAGGCAAAATGTGATGCAATTTGTTTTGACATTCCATGTGATATACACATGGCAGCAGTTTGTCATAAATAGAATTTCAGCAATGTAAAGCAAGTTTTTCTTTTTTTTTAATTAAAGTTTTAATACTTAAATTTAAGTGAGGGTTAGAAAGAGATTTGATGTCTATTAAAACAGGAGTTAAAGTATTTTTTACATGGTTTAAGCAAGATTTGTTTTATCCTTTTAGTGGTAAAAATTGTGTCTGAATTCCATTTATATATATTGTGACAAAGTTCCTCCTCTATCTTGGTGGGTCCTGCGCTTATTGGCGGATTTTCTTGCCTCAGAGATTCACCATGTGGGTTGGGGAACAGCCCAGAAACCTTCCCCTCTGGAAGAACCCACAGTCCAGGTCAATTGGGAGGTTTGGGGGGAACCCGGGCCCGCCCTCTACTCCGGGTTCCAGCCCAGGGCCCTGTGGACTGCAGCAGTCTATAGTGCCTCCTGTAACAGCTGCATGACAGCTACAACTCCCTGGGCTACTTCACCATGGCCTCCTCCAAACACTTTCCTTATTCTCACCACAGGACCTTCCTCCTGGTGTCTGATAATACTTGTACTCCTCAGTCCTCCAGCAGCACACCCTCTCACTCTCAGCTCCTTGTGCCTCTTGCTCCCAGCTCCGCACACTCACCCCACAAACTGAAGTGAGCTCCTTTTAAAACCCAGGTGACCTGATTAGCCTGCCTTAATTGATTCTAGCAGCTTCTTCTTAATTGGCTCCATGTGTCCTAATTAGCCTGCCTGCCTTAACTGGTTCTAGCAGGTTCCTGATTACTCTAGTGCAGCCCCTGCTCTGGTCACTCAGGGTTCAAAAAAGAACTAGATAAATTCATGAAGGATAGGTCCATCAATGGCTATTAACCAGGATGGGCAGGGAGGGTGTCCCTAGCCTCTTTTTGGAAGATGCTGGGAATGGGCGATAGGGAATGGATCACTTGATGATTACCTGTTCTGTTCTTTCCCTCTGGGGCACCTGACATTGACCACTGTCGGAAGACCTGATACTGGGCTAGATGGACCTTTGGTCTGATCCAATATGGCCGTTCTTATTTTCTTATGTTCTCTTATGTCCCACATCAGTAGGCTTATTGGAATTTCTAGACCCCTTCTGGTGACCATCTGTACAGGGTCCCATCTAGTAAGAAGACACACCAAAAGCAACAAGCACAAGAGGAACTTGAAGAGGAACAAGAGCCATCAGGGGAAAAACAACACCGTCTTCCCACAAATTCTCCTCGCCAGACAAGGCTATGTCTCTTCCACCATCATTGCCAATGATTTCCCTTCTGCCTGGGAATCTTCCTACTGGATTTTCGTGGTTCAAAAAGAAGTGGAGGGTGGCGGTTCCATCCCCCTCTATATACTCTTGTACTAGAGCATGAGGATATTTAGCACACAGGTGCATATCTGCGGACACTGCTGACAAAAATCTATGATCAACAGTGCATGGGCTTGCGCACAGCCTGAAGTGAAACACCTATTGGGGGACAGATATTGAAGAACGCCAGTTACTGTACAAGGTACTTAACCTCTTCTTCAGTTTCCCAGCCAGCTTTGCCTAAAACAGCCCCTTGGGATGACGAGAGAACAAAGGTGCCACTCAGCTCTGCTTGGCTGCACCTGAGGATCAGGACTTATACCATAGTTTTATTATTTGTCTCTGTAACCTATGACACTGGTGCTTAGTCTAAAATCTATACACACATAACACAGGTATTTAGGTATGTTTGTGTTATGTATCCTGTTATGAGTCTATATATTCCATACACAAAACTACATGAAAATAATGTTAAGGTTGCAAAGTCAAGCATTTGAAAGTTAGGAAACACCAAAAGTTAGGAAATGCCAGTGTTTGGGTTGCCTGTGCAACCTTAATTTGCCAACCATCTGCATATGCCTAATGGTAATCCTTGATAGTACAAAATATTATGATTGTATGTGTGAGGGGTTGGAACATAGAAACCCCCTTGGGACTGCCACCTTATTGCTAGGACTACCTCTGAGCCAGTTTTCCCTGGCAGCTTGGGACTTCAGTACCTTGCCTGGTTGTGCCAGACACGCTAGCCTGCTACAAACACAGACCCAGGTCTGAACCATGTCCCCCACAAGCTGCAGGCTTAACTGAAAACAGCGTAAGAGGTGCTCCTGTCTCCAGCACCCAGATTCCCAATGGGGTCCAAACCCCAAATAAATCTGTTTTACTCTGTATGAAGCTTATACAGGGTAAATTCATAAATTGTTCGCCCTCTATAACACTGATAGAGAGGTATGCACAGCTGTTTGGTCCCCCAGGAATTAATTACTTACTCTGGGTCAATTAATAAGCAAAAAGTGATTTTATTATGTATAAAAAGTAGGATTTAAGTGGTTTCAAGTAATAACAGACAGAAAAAAGTAAGTTACCAAGCAAAATAAAATAAAACACAGAAGTCTAAGCCTAATACACTAGGAAACTAAATGCAGGTAAATCTCACCCTCAGAGATGTTCCAGTAAGCTTCTTTGACAGACTAGACTTCCTCCTACTCTGGGTCCAGCCATCACTCACACCCCTGTAGTTACTGTCCTTTGTTCCAGTTTCTTTCAGGCCTCCTTTGGAGTGGAGAGGCTATCTCTTGATCCAGCTGAAAACAAAATGGAGGGGTTTCCCCAGGCCTTATACAAACTCCTTGTGTTTTCCTATGCAGCATCACAGCTACAAGATGGAGTTTTGGAGTCACATGGGCAAGTCACATGTCCATGCATAACTCAGTTCTTTACAGGCCGACGCCATGGTTCACATGTCAGCCAGAACGTTCTCAGGAAAGCTCAGATGTGGATTGGCATCTATCAAAGTCCATTGTCAGCATAAAGTTTTTCTTGATTGGGCACTTTCTGAGAATAGTCTTTTCTCAAGAAGCTGACCAAATGCTTCACTGAGGCTACTTAAAATCAAACAAGTACATAGCCAATATTCATAATTTCGAATACAAAAATGATACATGCATACAAATAGGATGAATACATGCAGTAGAACATAACCTTTGCAAAGATATATTACATGGCATATCTAGCATAAAACATATTCCAGTTATGTCATATTTACACTCATAAGCATATTTCTATAAAGCATTATGGGGTGCAACATCAGACTCTCCTCCTGAACTTACTGCCAGAGACTTGGACACTGTCCATGGCAGAGGCAGTATATGTAAAATCGCTGTTTGTCTCTGGTCACATCCCCTTTCAGTACCTTTAAACCGTATGATGTCATTCACAAGTGTTCTAGCAAGGTTTGGGGTTCCTGGTCCCTGGGTGCCTGAAACCAGGTTGGGATGTAGTGTTGCTAACAGAATGCAGACAGCAATCTCCGTTAAAGTGTAGGTGTCTTGGCATTTAGCCAGCAATGCCATGAGGCGGTGTGCTTCAGTTTCCCCTTCCACACAGCAGCATAGGCCTGTTATGCTTTTGCTGCTGTGCCAAGCTACCAGCCTGTTTACAGGTATAAGCTTGTGGGATTGTCTTGTCACCATCCCTAGCATGTACAAAAGTTTCTTCCACAAATCAGGTATGTCCCACATCTTTAAAGGGTTTACCACTAGTATTAACTCCTTTGTCTTGACCCATAGATGAAGTAGCAAAAGACACAAGATTAACAGCAAATCTACGGTGAACAAGTTTTGTTCATACAATTTAGCTTGTTTAGTGTCTATTGCATTTTCCAATTCCTTTGTGTATCCCGGTAGGTGCTCTGATGCAGATTCTTCTGCCCAAATTTGGCCAAGTTGTGAGTCTCTGAAAATCTCAGTTCATAAATATTCAGTAGAGATTTGTTAGAGTTTGGCATCTAAATTCTCTAAAGATTCCACCTGCACTGGAATGGATGGCAGGGAGACTGTGTCTTCTATATTCTCAATGCTCCCCCAGCTGGCACCGAGGCAATGTGAAATAGAAGGAAGATGCATCCTGACTCTAATGGAGAGGGGCAAGAAGCTAAGCTGGGGATTTAGCAAGTGGAGAGACTTGGACAAGAAGCTGAAGGGTGGGGGGAAGGGGGACTGGGGCTAGCACGGGGATGAGGACAGAAAGGACTGTAGCCACTAAAGCACACTTTCCTCAGAACTCAGAATAGAACCCAGGATTCCTGAGTCTCAACACTCCTCTGCTGTTGGCAAATAGCCACAGGCGATATGTATGCCTCATCTCTAGTGGCCAGCCAATGTAGAGGATGACAGTCAACTACTGCTATCAGTTACTCTTTTAGAGCAAGTGGCAGAGGTCTGTACTACGGAATTAAAGGTTCAAACACTGATGATGAGCCATTTGGAAGTCAATAAGTTTCCACATACAGTGCAGGTGGAATCTTTAGAAAATTTGAATGTCAAACTCTAACAAATCTCTACTGAGCATTTATGAACTGAGATTTCCAGAGACACACAACTTGGCCAAATTTGGGCAGATTTTCACAGCAGCAGCAAAAAGCACTTTCTTGATAACAGGATGATCCCCCCACCACCACATTTAAAACCCTTTCTCAGCATGGAGGTGCTAGAGATTCTCAGTGAAATGTCTGTAAGAGTTTAACATAGGATGTGCAAGGCCACATTTCTGGATCTGTGTGCCAAACTCGCCCCAGCCCATCAGCACAGGGACATGAAAATGAGAGCTGCATTGACAGTTGAAAAGTGAGTGGCAATTGCTTTGCAGAAACTTGCAATGCCAGATGGCTACCAGTAAGTCTGGAATCAATTTGGAGTTGGGAAGTCCACCGCAGTGGCCATTAATCACCTCCTGCTATGCAGGACTGTGACTCTGGGCAATGTGCAGGACATAGTGGATGGTTTTGCTGCAGTGGGGTTCCCAAACTGCGGTGGGGTGATAAATGGCATGCATATCCCTATTTTAGCACCAGACCACCTTGCCACAGAGTACATCAACAGAAAGGGCTACTTTTCTATGGTAATGCAAGCACTGGTGGATCACCAGGGACGCTTTACTGACATCAACGTGGGCTAGTCAGGGAAGGTGCATTATGAATGCATCTTTAAGAACACCAGACTGTTCAGAAAGCTGCAAGTGCGAGGGGGGGGGGGGATATGGGGGATGTAGTTCACAGCTATGAGTTTGTGTGTATAGGACAATCGAACTGAATGGTGGCACCGTTTTCCACAGGCAGTGGTGATTTTAGTTGATATCTCACTCGTGAGGGTAACAGAGGCAGAGAGAGCACAACTGCTGCTGGTGTCCTGATGCTGCCCAGAGTCAGATGCTGCTAGCCTTTGTACTGCAATGGTGCCTGCTGAAGTAATCGCTGAGTGGCATGAGAAAGTCTCCTACCGCAGCAGAAGAAATAAGGCAGCCCTCCCCAGAAACCTTTGCTCGAGGATTGCAGAGTACCTCCATGAAAGTTTCATCACAATCTCTACAGAGGATTCATGAGACATCCTGGTGAACATAAACAAACTGCTCCACTATGATTGATTGGTGTATAGTGAGTGGCCAAGGACATAGAGGGAGAATGGCTCTAACACCCATTGATTAAGGCACGCATCTAGGATGTAGGAAACCCAGGATCAAGCCCTTGCTTCAGTGACTTTTTAATTATTTATACACAGTAAAATAGCTTCAACAAGAGAGACTGAGAGCACCCCATCCCAGAAAATCCAATAGTCCAATCTCCTGAGAGGAGGGGGACCCAAGATCAAATCCCTTCTCCACATCAGGATGCAGGGGGCTTTGAACGCAGGTCTCCCATATTGCAATGAATGCCTAAAGCACTGAGCAAAATGTTATAAGGAGACCACCATCACCACCATCTCCCGTTGCTGCTACCGCTGCCATTTTGTGAATAACATGTGAGTCCTGAAAATTTTGGGGGGGACTGAAACTATTTGGTGAATTCTTTTTAAATTCGTGAATAATTTCAGGTTAACCAAAACTACATTAATAAACTATTTGTCTGAAAAATGTCACCCAGCTCTAGCAGTGACATGTAGCTCACACATGCCAGATGGAAGACATTGCTCACTAATGTGGATATAACAGAGTGATTTCCAGAAGTACTAATTCTTAGAGGCCCCTCAATAAAGGCCTCTCAGTAATGGGCCAAGTTCTCCTCTTCATCAGAATAATTAATGCAGGAGTGTGGAAACTAATTAATTATTATCTTTGGTAGAATTCTTCCATAGAGGCAAGAGTTAGTGGAGTTCTTTCATTGGGACATGGGGTTTGTTCTGTGCTGAAAAAGACATTTAAAAAAGATTATAATGGCAATAGACAAAACTAAAAGCACTGGGTGTGGCACACAATGAAGTTCTATTGTATAAAGTTTTATTTGATATAATAGGTGGGTGATAGCATTTTTAATGTAACAAATTAGCATTGGGGGCTTCCCACAAGAAGTGGGTGTGGGAGGTTGTGAGGAATATGTGAGTTTACTTGTACTTCCCATAACTGGAAGGCAGATTAGTCTTGTGGTTTGGAACTAAAAGGTCTGGAATCCATTTTGTGCCTTTATAGTATGACCTTGGATAGTCACTTAATCTCTCTGGCTTCAGTAACTCCGAGGATTTGCCGATATGGTGTGATAATGCACTCTATGGGGGTGTGATTTTTAAAGTGCACTAACATGTTGCACATTAATTGCTCTGTGTCGACCTTGCTAGTGTGTTTTAATGTAGTGCTGTTTGAAACAGTACTGTATTAAAGTTCACTTGAGAACCTGTAGTTCACACCAGCAGGGTCTACACAGACCAATTAATGTGCAGCAAGTTAGCGCAATTCAAAAATCACACCCCCACTGTGTAGCCAAGCTCTAATCTGTAATACTGGGCTCATAATATTCACTTTGAAGGGGTATGGTGATGCCTAAGCCATTAATGTTTATGAAGTACTTTGAAATCCTTGGTTGGGAGGTGCTGTAGAAGTGTAAAGTTTTATTATTATTACATGGTTATCCATTTGGGTGCTTGTGCAAAAACAGCAGCTTAGCACAAGTTCTTCTGCCTTTCCTCACAAGATACTACTCTGGCAATAATACAGATTCACTTTCTGAAATAATGTAAAAGGCTGTTTACAAGTCTGCAAGCAACGCTCACTCTCTGCAACTGTTTCCATGGAATAGAATCAGCACTTAGATACCACAGCGACAGGTGTCCTAGAAATACCTGAGAGAAAGAGATGTTGCTATGGAAGCCATTCTATTTCTTGATGCACTCTCTATCTTCCAACTTAGAAGAGCTCAGGAGCTTCAGCCAATCAAGCTGTTTTTTGGCTGAAATTCCTTTATGGCAAATACTGTAAATCAGAGCACAGCTTGAGTAGCTGGGAACTCCATGGGGAACAGGGAGAAGGAATCCTCGCTCCCAAGCTGTGGAGTGGCTACTTTGCAGCCATTTACTGAAGTTCTGAGGCTACAGTAGCATCTGTGTCACCTGTGCCAAATTCTGAAAGGAAAAAGATGGCATTGGATTGGCAATCTGTGTTGAAGCCTGACTCCACTACAGACTTCCTACTTGCCCTTGGGAAAGTCATTTAATCTCTGTGCTTCAGTTCTCCATGTGTAAAATGGGAAAATTAATATTTACTTTCTCCCACCCTGTCTGTCGTATCTTAGACTATAAGACAGGGGTAGTCAATTATTTTTTTTCAAGATCCAAATTTCTTGGTCAAGATATAGTCAAGGTCCAGACTTCAGAGAAAATAATAAAAAAAAACCAATAATGATAAGAAGTAAATAAAAAGATGTCAGGGTCTGTTCAAAAGCATCTGGTTGTCCAGATTTGGCCTGTGGTCCACCTATTTACTACATCTGCTGTAAGTTTTTCAGGGCAGGAATTCTCCTTTGCTATATGTTTTGTATAGTATCTCACACACTGGGTCCCTGCCATTGACTGAGGCCCCTGAGAGCTACTGGAATATATTCGTTGGTGGGTTCAAGAAGTGGTGGATCTTCTCCTCTCCACCTCTACTCTTTGCCATAGGTGCGGGAAGTAGGGGTACTGGAGGTTTCTTAAAATGGTTTCTATCATATACAGGGTTTACAGTTTGTTTCATTGGGTCTCAGCACCCCCACTATACAAATTGTTCTACCACCCCTGCTCCTTCCTAGCCTGTCCTTTTTCTGTCATCTATTTCCTGCAAGGCAATGTGCAGTGGGGAGCTGGAATCTGCTCCACAAGGGATATATACTTCTTGTGCATCCTCCTCAAATTCTGTCCTCCTCTGGTGCAATGCTACCCTCCACAGCTGCACAAGAGGGGTCAAGATTATTTTAGTACACTAGTATCTCTACTAGTTTTGTGTCCAGTTGAGGGGGGGAATAGAGTAAATCTGCATCATTCATTGTGGGTTTGAGACTGGCCCCTCTACAGGGCCTGCTCTCTCCAGGAAGGTGTTAAATTCAGATAAATTGATGGCACTCTGGGAGTTGAGGATATTCAGCACCTTTCAGGATGTGCACTGCAAACATCAGTTTTCAGAGATAATGGAATACTTTATAATCGCTGTTGTGTGACACAGTTCCATCATGGTGTGGACTTGGTGGGATATGTGTGGTACGAGCTGGTTGAAACCTTGTTATGGGTCGAGTTAAAATCTAATTGAAACTGATATCTGAAAGCACCCTTCATATAAGATAGTTGTGAGACAGTTAAGGGGCCTCACCTAAAACAAGGTGTAGTAGAGTCTGCCCAGGAGTTTTTGATTGTGTGGATGGAGGGGCTTTTTGCTGAGTATTGGCTTTTTTTTTTTTTGGTGGGGTGGAGGGGAAGGGTAGTATGTGAGGGAAGGCAGAAGACAAAAACTGGGAAGGACTCAGAGCCAGATCAAGCAGCTGAATGCATGGTGTCTGACCCTGGAAGAAACCTGGGGAGAGGTTTTTGGGTTGGGGTGCAGGCAAAAAGAGTGTTCTTAGTGTTGAGAGCGAAAGAAGCTGTTTCTTGCTATTTGATTCCTTCTGTGTTCAGAGAGACAGGACTTTGTAAATATTTTATAAATAAACAAAGCTGAATTAAAGAAATACCTGACTATCACCAATTTCTGTTTCCAAGTGGAATATCCCCAGGACCCCAAATGTTGACTATCTGCAAGGGTCAAAAAGGTGCAACACGGTTATCTAAATAAATGGCTGGCAACATGTATGGAGAAACTATGGAGATGTGTACGTCAAGTAGTAGACCCTATAATTAACTAGACCATGGGGAACTGAATTAAAATTTAATTTCTTTTTGTTCTTTTAAATAAAACTTGGCTTTACCAATTAACCAATTTTAAGAATACAGAGTACAGTCATACACAAATCACTGTTAATGCCAGGCCAAAGGTTGATAGCTTTTGCTAAGAATATAAATAAAGGGGATTTGGGGAGGACAGTGATTTTCTTTAAAAAATTAAAAGAATATCACTACAAACTGGTTAATGGTTTAAAACATTTTGTGTGCTGTTAAGTAGCTTGGCAGATCACAAATGTTACCATATAATGAACACTTAGTGGCACTGAATCAATGACTTTTTAATATAGTTAACAAAGTACTAATTCTGCAAGTATAAAGTGATGATTTGCGAGGGCAAATCACTGTATGACTTCTGACTATGTATTTTCTGTTGATTCAGTCCAGGATTCCAAAGGCAGAGTAGGTACAGAATGTACTATATGTATGATTACTTCTGTCAATCAGCTACAAGTGGAGAATTTCTATATCTCATTGTATGAAAATGTGTGAAATATTGTCTTGGTATATCCATGCTACCCAGTAAGGCTGCCTAAATGAGTTGCCAGTGCTGGAGCATAAGCAGCAGAGAAAATACATTGTAATGGCAATTTTAGTCCCCTGCTGTGAGAAAGTAGCTGTAGTGGCACCTTAGTAGTGGGTCTTAGACTATCACGATATATTAGTAGTGCCAAAACTGTGATAGCATCTTTCAGTGCTATATTAGACCTCCGAGAGGAATCTGCTAAGGAACAAAGAGCAGGAGAGAGATTGTGACCAATGCTGAGCCCAAACCTTCCCATGATGAAGGTGTATGCTAGGGATGTAAAATGTTAACCGGTTAGCAGCAGTCTTACCGGTTAACCGGCGTTAACGGTTAACCCCGTGCCGCCTGGCCTGCCATCTCCAGCAGCCCCGCGCCACCCGCCCGGTCGGAGTGGGCCCAATCGTGCCACCCAGCTGGAGCAGCGCCACCTGCTCAGAGCGGCCCCAGCCCCAGCTGCTTAATCCGTTAACCATTTAAACGAAATATTTTAAATCGTTTCAGCGGTTAGCTTTTTAAATGGTATTTATATCCCTAGTGTATACCCTTATTTATTATTCAATATCATCCATTTCAGTTACATGTCCTTCCCATAATTACAACATTTTATAATGACTTATGCATCTTTGAGTATATAAAACCTATGCACGCCTTTTCGGAAGAAGGGAAAAAAGCCTAGAATCCAACACCAATGAACAAAGTTTAAAATAAGCAGTCTGTTAAGATCAATTTCCAGTAAACAATCGGGACTGATATCAGTGTTTCAGGCATATGAATATCACAGGGCTGAATTCTGGCAAATACAGAGCAAGTTACGTAACTCTCCTCCGAAATAGGAGTGTGCCTCAATTTTGACTATCTGCAGTAGTCCACACTGTGTAGTCTGTACTTACCAAGAAAAGTAATGATTTATATGGAAGCTGTGCACAGTGGCTGATGTTGTGTCAGTGTCACAGGTGCATTCACTTGTGAATTGTGGCCCCCAGCAGCAGGCTATACTCCATTACATCTCTTATGACTCCTACTGCAGAGGGACTAAGGCAAGGTCTACACTATAAAAACTTACATCAATATAACTATGTCGCTCAAGGGTGTGAAAAATCCACATCCCTGAGCAACACAGTTTTACCGACCTCATCCCCATTGTAGACAGCTCTCTGTCAACAGGAGAGCTTCTCCCGTTGCCATAGCTACTCCCTCTTGTGGAGGTGGATTTACTACACCAACGGAAGAAGCTCTCATGTTGGCATAGTAACATCTTCACTGCAGTGCTACAGCGGTGCAGCTGCACTACTGCACCATTGTAAATGTAGACCTGCCCTACGGAGTAGTGTCACTGTAAGGTTTCACTGGGCTGGCAAGAGTCAATGTCCAGTCTTGGAGTGTCAAATGTCTTGCACTCCTGCTTTGGGGTGAGGGTTTTCTGACATGTTCATACATTACCCTTGCTAGAATTTGTTCTGTAGATCTACAGATATGTAGGTTGAGACCTGTGTGATAGACGTACAGTGAAATACAGAAATACAACCGTTAGACTCAAGGTCTGTTTTTATGTTAAACAGTGTCTGTTTTTTGTTCACAGTGAGCAAATTCCACCTGACACAAGCTTAGTGCGGTCCCTGCCTAGGCTAGTAGACTTTTTGCTTCACCTGGTACTGATGCAGAAACAATAAGGGTCTTGGTTAGGGTCTTAGCTGTGATAACGCACAGAAACCCAGCACATAGCTAGTAGAGACATTGGATGAGAACCTAATGGGGTAAGTGTTGAAGGATATGTTGATGTCTAGCTGCCAGGTCTTATTCTGCTCTGAAGTCAGTGGAGGTTGTACTGGCATAACTGAGCAGAATCTGGCTCCCCTTCTTTGTGGAAAAGTTGTAAGTTTTGAAATAATGGAGTTCTTACATTAGGCCAGGTTATATTTGGCTTCACTGTCTCTTTGAAGCTTCTTTAGCATCACGTATGAGTGAAAAAGATATAGGGTCAGATTTTCAGACCTGAATTTTCAGACCAGTTTTCACCTGAGACTGATCATTGAGACAGCTTGGCCCATGATTTGAAGGTGCAATCCGGAATTTAGACATTAAATGGGTAAGCTGTGGGCACAAATGATTGACACATTAATTAACATTACACATTTTGCAATGTAGCAGAGAGCCAGCAGAGCAACCCAGGAAGATGGGTGGGCCTGCTAACATATGAAGGACACTCCCAGTTGTAAACCACAAGAACTGAAGGATTTGCCAAGATATTTGGTGGACAACAGATGCACTTTCAAAATTGTCCTGGTAAAATCAGAATTTCTGGTGACTAACCAAGGATCCTCATGTCTTGTGCCACTCTAGTGGTGGTAGGTCTGCCTCTGAGGCCCATCACTGTTGTGTTTGGGTGTGTGCTTTGCTGTTCTGAATACTGCAAAAATATTTCAAAATTATGATAGAGCAGAGCCTCAAGCCAGGCAGGAATCTGGATCAGAGTTGTAGGAATACATACACCCACCAGACTGCACAAGGAAATAACCCACAATCCAATGGAGCATTTGCACCCTGAGTGCCTTTTGGGAGAGGAGTCTGTAATCCTAGTTACTGTTTTAAGGCAACAAGATACCATTTTAAAATCTTCTTCTGTTCTCAGTGCCTCAGGCACCACAGCTCTGTCTTACCATATGGTTATGAATATTGTGCAAGTAATGTTGTACACTGTAGCTGCAATAATGAGCAATGTATTTGATTTACCACTTGTTAAGTAGTTTTAAATAGTACCTCTTTATCTAACTGAGGAATTCTGAAGTTGTAGTGTGTATCATGCTATGTACTCTGTGCCTCAGTATTCAATATGTGTGCTCTGTGGACCAGTTTGCAATATTTGATGGAGCAAATAGCAGAAATTACAGTGCAAAAGCTGCATTTATATAAGGCAATACTTGAATGAATTTAGCTGGTGTAGTGCAAGTAGCAGTATATTCTAAGGTAGCGTTTCTCAAATGCGGCCATAGCCTCCTGGGCAGTGATGTGGGGGAGGGGGGGGGAGACAAAGCAGTGGTCCCTCCCCGTGGGCCACCAGCAGGGGTTGGACCCTGCCTCCCTCTGGAGACACAAATGCTGGAGGAGGAGGCAACTATTGAGTTCCCCACCTTCCTGGGGATGTAGGGTTGGGCTCCAGCCTTGGGGTGGCGGGCAGCAGGCGCTGGCCACAGGGCTCCAACCCCCGGCTGCAGGGCTCACCCCCCATTGCCCCTGGTCCCCGCTGCCTCCGCCGGCCCATCATGCATTCACCCCCACCCCCCGTCCGCCACTTCCCGATCTCACCATCCAAGTCTTAATTTGTCCACGGGACTGCGTAAGTCTGCTGCTGTGAAAAGTGATATTTGTATGTTTGTTAATATCACTTTTCACAGCAGCAGACTTACTAGCTAACAAGTCTTTAAAAAACAACAACAACAACAACAAAGGAAAAGAAGCAACAACAAAAAAGACAAGAACGTGCAGAGCACCTTATTTATGTTTCTATTCCATTTAGGTCCTGTAAAGAAGAGAGACAATTGTACATTATTTTTATTATTGAGTCTGCAAAAAGATTCAATAAATTACAATGATTTGGACATGTATATGTGCATATATATTTGTTTTTCCTTAAGTTAATTAAGTATTTTAGGAAAAATTGTCAGCATGGCCACCAGCAAGAGTTGATGGCCACACTTCGAGGCCACCAAAAATTTTATTGTGAGAACCCCTGTTCTAAGGCTAACTTGTGTATTATGTGCTTCTTTCCAGTAAAGTGACTTTTAAATCATAATAGGAATAGGGCGATTTCATGAAATTGTCTCCTCCAGTAGTGGGCCTTCCTGAAGCAGAGATTGCAATTGTGCCATCTCTGTGGTGGGCTTGTGATGTGGACTGTGGATTACTAAATTCAGTTTTACCTGTGACCTAAAGGATGATTTGGACACACATCACCTTTTACCCCACTGGGACTGAATATTACCATTTTATTATCTCAAGTCCTCAAGCCTTTGGAAGTTGCTTCTTCCTGTAGAAGCCCAAGTGTGATAACCTTTTAGTCTGTGCTGCGAGGCCCTCTTACTCTCCCTTGCCCATAAAGAGACGGGTGATAGGTAGGGATGAGTAAGCAGTTATGTGACACTCAGAGGATTTTGTGGTGAAGTCAATTTATTTATTTATATATTTATTTCAGTTTTCATTGGGCTATTTGATTTGATTTGCGGGGTTACAAAAGGATCCTTGTTCATTAACATGTTTTTAGATTCTCAAGTGCATGCAGAGTTTTGGGGTAGATGCTCTCTAACTGAAGAATACAAAATTCCAAATAAAGTCAGTTTGATTTTGGAGGAAATGAAGGAAGCATATCTTGGACAGCTTGATCTTAAATACAAAATGGCAGCTGTTTGAAGCTGCTCAGAGGATGTTGGAAGGGTGGCAATGGGTTGGTGTCATAGGCTTTGCAGTGTGCCCTTGCATGTTGTTATGTGCAATAGCACCATCGTTCTGCATTTTATCAGATCGCTGTCATCTCTGCATATGTATGTTTTGTTGGTATATATGTATGATAACTGTATGTCTGTAAAAATCCACTTTCAGTGTAACTCTTTTTCCTTTTTTTTCTTTGAAGTTATAAACTGGGATTTTCAATGAGCCAAGGGAGTTAGGCTCCCTACTTCCATTGATAGTCAATTGGAGTTGAGGGCCTAACATCCTTAAACTATTTTGAAAATTCCTGCCGTGTTCAGTACCCCCAGCTCTTTCTCAGTTGTGGGTTCACTTGTTTCAGTTCTATAATGAAGTGGAGGAAATGCTGATTTAATAAGAGATAGATTTACTGCTGTTACCAAAGATTAAGAAAAAACCCAACCCCCTAACCAAAATGGTTTGTGATTTTATTCTTTCCAATAATAAAGTGTTGTTTTTTTAAAACTGTGTATTTAATCTGGTAGCACTTTTCAGTTAGATGAGACAAATAACTTCTGACAGCCAAGTTGATATTTTATGCTTTGCATGCCAGCAATTGTCATGAAAACAACTTGATTTTTTCCACTGTAAATAATTAAAAGTTAGGAAGTATGTGCACAGGTGTGTGTGTGTGTGTGTGTACCTTCCAAATGCATGGGAATTCAACAGAAAGAAAAGATGCTGAGCTAAGCTGGACTGAATGGACTCACTGGACTAACTTAATTCAACACAGGGAGCAGATGCTAAACAACAAAAGGGTATGAAATGGGCAAGAGAAGAAATAGGCAGATAAACAAGGCTCAGGAGAGGCATTTCATTTGAACAAAATCTGGGAAACACATGTCCTAAACGTAAAGGTTGAATACCCCTTGATGTGGAAGTGATTTACAGATGCTGACAGCACATTCCTTCCTGAAGCAAAAATAACATTAGTTTCCTTTGATAGCAACGTGTTTGCCCCATCTGAGTCTTTTTCCACTTCATAAAGAGCATTAATCGCCACTGCAGTCCATGGCCCAGTTCTTTGCTCAGGAGCACAGGCACTGTCTGCCTCTGTAAATTCACCTACAGATCAAGTTGCATTCAGGTAACAATTGCTGTTCAGCAGTCCTTCTCTAATATTTCTCCTCTTGGCTTGGAAGTTTGTTTATAACAAGGAAGAAAAAAAAAGCCTAAAAAGAAAAAGGCCAAATGCACATGGTTGGTTGACAACATTATACAAAGAACTAATCTTATTGTGAAATTTAGCCCATGGTGGAGGAACTATGCAAAGTGTTCTGCACTATGCAAACTTCACTTAAACTACACCTGTGGGGCCATATAATTGTCAGTGATCCAGTGAACAGGCCAGTGGACTGGAACTTAGGAGACTTGGGTTCTTCCTGGCTCTGCTGCTAACCTTGGGAAAATCATTTCCCCTCTTTGTACGCCCCTCACACCATTTGTCTGTTTAGACTGTGAGCTCTCAGGGGCCCAGACTATATCTTATTGTGTTTCCAAATAGTACCAGTAAAATGGGTCCCTAATGTTGGAATCCTGAGCATTAAGTTAGTACAAATAATACTGGGCAAGGTTTTGGTGGTATGGATTTTGTGGAAATGCAGTTCTGCTATGAAAAGAGAAGGTTAAACTGGCACCTTCATATTCAACAGATCTATCTCCTGATTCTCTTCAGTCACATTTGGTCACTTTACAGACTGAAATACATTTTTTACTACCTTTTACAACCCTTACCATTCCAAAACAATACAGCTGCAGGTGAGTGAACTATAGTCTTTTTCATCTTGTGCATCATCAGCAGAACTGCTTACAAATTTCCAATCAGTACTTCACTGAAAGCAATGGAATTGCGCAGGTGTCTGCGAGGAGCATAATTTGAAGACTATGGTCACTGTAATGGCATCATATAAAGAAAATGGAATAGCAAAGGTGCATAGTAGGGTTGCCAACTTTCTAATCGCACAAAACCAAACATCCCCGCCCTGCCCCTTCCCTGAGGCTCCGCCCCTTCTCAGAGACCCTGCCCCTCGCTCACTCCATCCCCCCTCCCTCTGCCGCTCGCTCTCCCCCACTCTCACTCACTTTCACTGGGCTAGGGCAGGGTGTTGGGGTGTGGGAGAGGACTGAGGGCTCTGGGGTGGGGCCGGAGATGAGGGGTTTGGAGTGCAGGAGGGGGCTCTGGGCTGGGGCAGGTGGTTGAGGTGTTGGGGGGGTGGGGTGCAGGCTCCGGGAGGGAGTTTGGGTCTGAGAGGGGACTCTGGGATGGGGCAAAGGGTTGGGGTGCAGGAGGGGGTTCGTGGTTCCCGGCCAATGGGAGCTGCGGATCCAGCACTTGTGGTGGGGGCAGCGCGTGGAGCCTCCCTGGCCGCCCATGCGCCTAGGGGCCACAGGGACCTGGCAGCTGCTTCCAGAAGTGGGATGGAGCCAGGGCAGGCAGGGAGCCTTCCTTAGTCCCAGGCCTCTTCTGCGCTGCCGACCAGACTTTTAACAACCCTGTTGGCGGTGCTGACGGAGCCACTAGGGTCCCTTTTTGACCAGGTGTTCCGGTCGAAAACCAGATGCCTGACAACCCTAGTGCATAGCTGGGCCTGTAGGACTTCTGTTATTGGTGATAATGTGTGTGATGGAGAGAAGCCCACTTGATTTTCAGATCTCAGGTTGAGTTTTCAGGGTGGGCAGTGAGAACCTTTTTATTTGTTAGCAGCTTCAATGTACTTAATACAGAGAAATCTTAAATATGGAACCAATAATGCGGTTTATACAGAGTCATTTTTCAGAGTAGAACATCGTTTTCAGTGGTGCAGAGGGCCTTTTGTGAGGGGTTGTATGTAGCCTGATTTCATCCAATTCTCCCAAAATATTGTTGATTTCCAAAGTAGAAAAAAAATTAAAAAATCAAATGTTCTGCAGGAAAATGGCTTCCTCAGGTGATCAGTAACACAACTGGTGTTTCAGTACCTTGCCGATATTTAAAGGATGGTTTGTTGTTTGTTTATGACACAATCTCTTTGTACGTCTGTTAAATTTGGTGTTCACATCTCATGAGTATTGTGTAGTGCTGCACCAGGGTAAGTGGGGACAGAATGAGGTTGAAGGTCTCTCACCCTTATTTTTGAATTTTCTGGCTTGCTGTCCCTTGACTCATGTATTGAATTTTGACAATATTTTTGTCTCAGAGAGGCTTACAAAGCATATTTACCACTAGGAACAAAATGGATGCACTGGAGCAGTTCCAGGTCCTTGGGAATATTAAAAAACAGGATTACTCCCTCCTTCCCCCCCCCCAGCAAATATTGTTAACTTGTGGAACAGTTCATACATTATGTGGTCATGTGGGCCTTTTGCAAAAGCTTTCAAATTAGGTTAAGCCAGCTCCTATATATAATTAAAATGAGATAAATAAATGTATATTGCAGGCAATTTTTTTTATAAACATGCACTATGTAATTGATAGAGTGCTTTGGACTGTTGTGTAAACACAACAGATAATTACACATGTTCATTGTAATAAAAATCTTTGACTATCCATAGAAAAATGAGAAGTACCCTCATACTACATATTTAAACCCTCTGTGTCTGGTGGTTTTCATTTTTTTTTAAATTGCAAGTTAGCAATAGAGACTAAGCTGTATCATCAACAAAAGGCTTGACAAATTCCTTTAATTAAGAATGTATATGACATTGGAGGGGTTATGAGTTCAAATTATGAATTCCTAATCAGCAACCTGTTGTAAGATGAGGCCCTGAAACAAACTCTTGTGTCAGAGGCCCAGTCTGAGGCTTGAAGCCTGAACCAAAGTACTTCCAGGCATTGCTAAGCAAAAGCTGGGCCAGAGGCAGGCCCCGCTCACAGAAGTTGGTGAAAAGAGGGTTGTTAGAAGCAGGTGCATTCACATATAAGTGCTAATAAGAGGAACTTGTGCCAAGATGGCACCTGGACATCCCAATACGAGGACACTCCACAGACATAACAAGGAACAGGCAGGTGCATCTTAAAGACAGGGTCAAAAGGACAGCATGATGGATAGATCTGTTTGTTTGAAACAACATGATCAAAGGGGGAGACAGCACCCTAATGAGCCCAGGGGCCGTACCTCAATACGTCAGTAGGGATGAGTAATCTGTCCTGTAACTGTATAAAAGTAGGTCCCGGAGTGCGCATCTTTGTCTGGCCTAGGGGGCAGTGGAAAGTCCCGCCACTGACTGAGCCTGTCCATTGCCAAGGGGCACAAATTCGTAGTATGTCCTGCAGAGTCTACGGGAAACTATTACTGTGCTTTGTTTGACAATAAACCTGGCTCGGGTTCCTTCGTACCTTACTAGAGTCTGTGGACTTTGGGGATAATCTCAGGGTTTGCTGTGTCAGCGATCTGCGCAGAGCCGGGGCAGCACACAGAGGGAACACGCACACAGCCGACTGTTATCATCATCGAACAAGAGCAGAGCACCACCGGTAGCTACTGACAACACAACCTTCTTTTCATTAATCAAGCCAAGATTCCTTTTTCAAGTTCTCTTAAGATAAACACACTCTTGTATGTCAGGGTTTCCACCCTGAATAAAGTTTTATGTATTAATTAACTCCCTAAAAACAGGTTTAAAATAAAAGTGCTGATGCAACCTTAACCATCACAGCACAATTAGTTTGGCTACAATTCTGCTGTAATCCCAAAACAATAACAAAGAAAATTGTCATATCAGATAGATTCCATCTGTCCTCTGTACAAAAAAGTCCTGAGTATAACCCTTTACATATGAATATATCCTTCTCTGTCAATTCTTTTTCCAATATCAAAACTGCATCTAACTTTTCAAAAATAAATTAAAAGTTTAGGAAAAGAATATCTGAGGTTGACAAAAACTGGTTATGTAAAGACAGAAATTAAGGCACAGGTTGGTAAGTTTTAAGGGAATTATTTAAAACATGCCCTAGAATGTATTGTATACTTCAAAGGTAGCATGGGCGGCATGGCATTTATCATTATATGAAGGTACTTTTACAGTCCTACTCACCATAATATCTGTGCAGAACTACCAATAATAATTTTTTTGTTGTGTTGATTTACTACTAAAAACACATACAAGAAACGATGGCAAAATGGGAAGCTAAGTTTATTTCCGTTACTCCCCCCCCAAAAAACCCTCCATTAAGCATATGTACAATTCTCTTCAGGATAGATAACTGCATCTCAGCACACTTAGACATATTTCTAAAAGATTTACAAAGACAAGTGCTCATATAATTTTGTGTGTGTACATGGGCAGAAGAAGGCACTAAGATTTATTTTAATTGAAACAGGTGCTACTAAGTAGATTTTGCAGTGCAGTAGAATATTTGGTAATATGGACAGGAAAGAGCATATGGATAATTCTAGAAAAGGATGGTTGGAAGAGGAGTGATCTACTGTTCTGAGCACAGACCTGTGAACCAGGACTTCCTGACTTCTGTTTCCATCTCTGAATTTGGGCAAATTACTCAATTTCTCTGCCTCAGTTTCCTCAGCTGCACACTGAGAATAGTTTGTATTTTTCTCCCTGAAAGAGATGATGTAGGTATTAATAAGTCAATATTTGCAGAGTGCTTATGGTGAAAAAGGTGCTATGTAAGTACTAAGTATTATTAAAAAGGGCATGAATGAGAAGTTTAAGCTAATAAAATGTAATTGTGAGAAAAAGCAGGTGCTGAAAGGTATGCAAATTACAGCTTCCCTGAAAACAAAGGCTTGGCAGCATAGCTGTCACCTACAAGACTAATATTCATTCCAGCACTAGCATTGGCAACAGAACAACTGAAATATTTCTGTAAGGATGAAGTGTCTTGGAGCAATGGCTCCAAATATTTGGCATAATTTGATTTTTTGTTAGAGTTGGGCATTCATGTTGCTGTTTTCCAACAGATTTCCTGGGAAAAAACATAAATCAACCATATACTCTGCGCACTACTGAGAAAATGGTTCTGTAATCCCTTATTTTTAGCTCTCCAGCTATCTACAGTCGTGATCCTTCAAACTCTTATAAACACAAGTGACTTTATGCACTTGAATAGTCTTATTGAAATTAATGGGACTACTCTGTACATAAAGTTACTCGTGTGTAAGATTTTGCAGGATATTAGGGCATTAGTTCTTAGACCATGTGTAATGATTTGGGGGATCTGTTTGTACAACTTATATATTCTGATTGATATTATAAAATTGTTGCTATGAAAATTGCTGCATCACCGAATCTCCCTCTGTAAATGTGGAATCCAGCATGAGCAGACAAAGGCTGCATCACATCTTCTAGAGTAGATCACAGACAGTGGAAAGTGGTCAATCTTAATGATTGTATTCTGACCCCACAATAGTTATGCTAAGGAGGGTGCCTGAGATGGGAAATAAATTCAGCCAAGTTGGTCTTCAGGGAGGAGGAAGGGGGTTGGAGAGTGTCAATTCTCCAAGCAGGACAGAGTGACAGAGCACGAGGTTCTAAAATGATTCACAGGGGAAGGTTCAGAAGGTTCTAAAATGATTCACAGGGGAAGGTTCAGAAAGAGCCACACAAGTTTGGTCAGGAGAGGGGAAGGGATGGACTGGCCAAGGTCTGGGAAGGAGAGCCAAGGTCTGGGAAGGCTCCATATTTCAGAACCCAACTCAAGGACTGCGAACAGAAGGACCCTGGATGGCTCCAGATGACCTTGAGCCCAGCCTAAAGATTGCTCTGGAGTGGTGATGAAACTGAGGCAGGGACACTTGCTTAGGGTTTATTACTCTTGCATAAATCTTGGTATTTTTCATGCAGTTAAAGAAAGTGCAATGGTGGTTTAGACTCTTGTGCAAAATCTGTCTCTTTGTGTTAAGCGTTTATCCCTTCCAGGTGTTCCCTTGAAGAGGTAAACCAGAAATCTCACCTCTTTAGATGGAGTTCTGGGAAAGGGAGTGTTTAAAAGCTACGATGGGAGTCTGAGGGATCAGGACTTGTTCCAGGGACTGGTCAGTGGGCTGCATGCATTAAGCTGTCAGGAGGGGGGACCAGATAGAAAATTTGCACCTAGAGAGTGTGCCCAGGGACCTCCCTGTGAGGGGCAGTGACTGGACTCCTTTCAAACTCTGGAAGCTTAAAACTAGGGCTGTCAGTTAATCACAGTTAACGCATAAGATTAACTCGAAAAAATTAATCACAATTAAAAAAATTAATCGCAATTAATCGCAGTTTTAATCTCACTGTTAAACCATAGAATACCAGTTGAAATTTAATGAATATTTTGGGTGTTTTTCTACATTTTCAAATATATTGATTTCAATTACAACACACAGTACAAAGTGTGCAGTGCTCACTTTATATTATTTTTTATTACAAATATTTGCACTGTAAAAATGATAAACAAAAGAAATAGTATTTTTCAATTCACCAATTCACAAGTACTGTAGTACAATTTCTTTGTTGTGAAAGTGCAATTTACAAATGTTGATTTTTTGTTACATAACTACATTCACAAACAAAACAATGTAAAACTTTAGAGCCTACAAGTCCATTCACTCCTACTTCTTGTTCAGCCAGTCACTAAGAGAAATAAGTTTGTTTATATTTACAGGAGATAATGCTGCCTACTTCTTATTTACAATGTCACCTGAAAGTGAGAACAGGCATTCACAGGGCACTTTTGTAGCTGGCATTGCAAGGTATTTACGTGCCAGATGTGCTAAATATTTGTATGCCCCTTCATGCTTCGGCCACCATTCCAGAGGGCATGCTTCCATGCTGACGACGCTCGTTAAAAAAATAATGCATTAATTAAATTTCTGACTGAACTCCTTGGGGGAGAATTATATGTTTCCTGCTGTTTTACCTGCATTCTGCCATATATTTCATGTTATAGCAGTCTCAGATGATGACCCATCACATGTTCTTCATTTTAAGAACACTTTCACTGCAAATTTGATAAAATGCAAAGAAGGTACCAATGTAAAATTTCTAAAGATAGCTACAGCACTCAACCCAAGGTTTAAGAATCTGAAGTGCCTTCCAAAATCTGAGAGGGACAAAGTGTGGAGCATGCTTTAAGAAGTCTTAAAAGTGCACCGCTCTGCTGCAGAAACCACAGAACCCAAACCACCAAAAAGGAAAATTAATCTTCTGCTGGTGGCATCTGACTCAGATGATGAAAATAAACATGCCTCAGTCTGCACTGCTTTGGATCGTTATCTAGCAAAACCCATCATCAGCATGGATGCATGTCCTCTGGCATGGTGGTTGAAGCATGAAGGGATATATGAATCTTTAGCGTACTTGGCACATAAATATCTTGTGACGCCGGCTATAACAGTGCCTGTTCTCACTTTCAGATGACATTGTAAACAAGAAGTGGGCAGCATTATCTCCTGCAAATGTAAACAAACTTGTTAGTCTGAGCGATTGGCTATACAAGAAGTAGGACTGAGTGGACTTTCTAGGGGGCAAAATTTTTGGCTCGAGGGCCACATCTGGGTGGGGAAATTGCATGCAGGGCCATGAATGTATGGCTGGGGCAGGGGGTTGGGGTGTGGGAGGGAGTGTGGGGTGCGGGAGGGAGTGCGGTGTGCAGGAAGAGGCTCAGGGCAAGGGGTTGGGGTGGAGGAGGGGTGCGGAGTGTATGAGGAGGCTCAGGGCATGGGGTTGGGGTGCAAGAGGGAGCACGGAGTGTGGGATGGGGCTCAGGGCAGGGGATTGGGGTGCAGGAGGGGTTGCGGAGTGTGGGAGGGGGCTCGGTGCAGGGAGGGGTGTGGAGTGCAGGAGGGAGCTCAGGGCAGGGGCTTGGGGGCTCAGGGCAGGGTGTTGAGTGCAGGAGGGGTGTGGCAGGGGGCTCAGGGCAGGGGGTTGGGATGCAGGAGGGGTACAGCAGGGAGTTGGGGTGCAGGAGGGGTGTGGGTTGCAGCATGGGGCTCAGGGCAAGGGGTTGAGGTGTGGGGTGCAGGAGGGGTTCAGGGTGCATGCTCCGGCCCAGCACTGCTTACCTGGAGCGGCTCTAGGGTGGCAGTGGCAGGCAGCGGGGCTCAGGCAGGCACCATGTCCCTGTGGCCCCTGGGTGGGGTGAGGTGCGGGGGGACACAGAGGGCTCGGCACGCTGCCCTCGCCTGCGGGTACTTCCCCCGAAGCTCCCATTGGCTGCAGTTCCCCATTCCTGGCCAATGGGAGCTGTGGGGGTGGGGAGTGGTGCCTGCAGGCGAAGGCAATGCACAGAGCCCTCTGCTCCCCCCTCCCCTAGGGGATGCAGGGACGTGGTGCTGGCTGCTTCTGCGAGTGGTGCGCGGCGCCACAGGGGTGGCAATCCTGAAGGCCGGATCCAAAGCCCTGATGGGCCATAGTTTGCCCACCCCTGTTCTAGGCTCTAAAGTTTTACATTGTTTTATTTTTGAATGCAGTTAGAAATGTAGAATTGTGTACAAAAAATAAGTTCAGCTTTCATGATAAAGAGATTGCAGTACAGTACTTGTATTAGGTGAATTGAAAAATACTATTTCTTTTGTTTTTTTACAATGCAAATATTTGTAATAAAAATAAATATAAAGTGAGCACTGTACATTTTGTATTCTGTGTTGTAATTGAAATCAATATATTTGAAAATGTAGGAAACATCCAAAATATGTAAATATACGGTTTTCTATTGTTTAACAGCGTGATTAATCATGCGATTAATCGCAATTAATCACGATTAATTTTTTTAACTGCTTGACAGACCTACTTAAAACACATGGGATCCAGCTGGTGGAACACTTTACAGCAGTCTGGTGAGTGACCAAAAGGTGGTGCTCAACTGGAGCTGTGAAACCATGCATATCATCTTGGTATCTGAAACTCCTATTCAGGAAAGTACTTAAACACATACTTAAGTCCCATTAACTGCATGCTTAAAGTTAACTGCGTACTTTAATTCTATCCTGGATCAGGTCTAAGCACCTTCCTTACAGAATAACACAGACAAGTGTCATGGTGCTGAATCTTGCTCCCAGCCCATATCTGTTTATCAAGATTGGAGTATTATTCTCTATCTAATGTGAAATCTTGGCACATGGATGATTACCTAACCACCTGGCCCTAATTCCTGACAATATATGGTATTTGTATTAGGTACTGTTACCCACAGGATGCACCCTATTCTTTGACACTAAAGTACTGTTTAGTTTCTGTTTGAGGCTGTTATACCCATTGTCCCACCTGTAATTTAAATTTAAATTGTATAAAAATTCAATAAAAAACATATTCACAAGACAACTCTCAAGTATCACAAAGTAACCAAGAGTGTCTAACGACCTGCTGTAACCAGAGTTCCTATGTTGTATATTGGTATGCACTTTCCTAACATTGTAATATTCTGAGATTGAACCTTGCCCTGTCAGTAAGAGAGAGCTGATAAATGGTTCTAGCAACAGAGGATGTGACAGTAGCAGTTAGAGGTATTGTGCAAAAGCTTAGTATGTTGAGGAGAACTGTCTCTTTTTGTTTTTTTGCTGAACTTGCAAAAGGAAAAGAAAAAAAGCTGGCAGCTAAAATGTTCCCCAGTACAGTTGTATGAGTTTTTGGCATGAATAAGAGAAGCTTTCACAAGCGAAACTGTGCATGATGAAAATGAAATGTGTGTATTGCCCCTGAGGGGAGAACCAACATTCAAAGGATGAATTCTGCTTGATGTGACATATTTTCTCAGGATTGATTCCTAGCCATGGGACTAGCAATATTCAGTCACAGATAGAAATTTTTGGAGAGAGAGGGAATTCTAACTGTCTTAGGAGAAACATCTGGAGACATATTGCAAAAATATGTAGTTTGTGGCAAATTAACACCTGGGGCCTGATTCTCTGCTGCTTTGCACCTTATGTAGCCATTTACACCCACATAAGAGCATGGAGAACTTGATTTGTTAGCTGTTTATGCCCACTTCGTGTTTATGTAAATGACTATGCAATGTGCAAGAGCGTGAAGAATCAATCCCCCTGGAGTATTGCTGTACTATTTTCCCTGTTTTAGAGAGAGGTTAAGTGACTTTGCAAAGCTATGTGCAGGATATAAGTGTCAGAGCATCACAATAGGACCCTGGTCCATGACTGAAGTTTCTAACCACCATCACAGTACAAACAAATAATAGAACTCAAGAGTTCCTGGCATAAATGGATAGTTCCTTGCCATTTGCTCAGACCATTACACAAACAGCTCTCTAGTTTCTTGAATTTGGAAGCACATATTTTCAGTTTTTCTCCCTTTGCAGTCTGGGAGGCAGCTTGTGGATGGTGAATCTAACAGTAACAGCAATAACAACTGGGAGAGAGAACATCCTCATTCCTTTTACCAGAACTAATAAAGCTTTGCAATTCCATTGCAAGAGATCCCAGGCACAAAGCAAAAACTAGGGGTATGTGCTGGTGCCTGTCATGGCAAATGCAGCACCATTAAGAGGAAAGGAATTGAGGGTGCTTGTAAAGTCAGGGCAAGGACTTCAGAGATCGCCAAGGCAATAGCAGCTGTAATTGGCATTACCAGTTTTCTTTCTTTTACTCCACTATCCCCTACTAATTCCAGATGCAGCAGTGACAGTAGATGGTTTATCTTCTGCACAGAAAGCTTCTTTTTATTGCAATATGCCACCCTTACCAGGATTGGAGGACAGCCACTTCTCCTCTCTTAATCTGCAGCCTATAAGGAAGAAGCACATAAATTGCTCAGTAACATCATTTGTATTGGTATCTTCTCCTTATTTGTGGGGCATGCATCATCAATCATCTTCAGGGAGTCTGAGCCAGGCTTGGCCTCTGTGCCATCGCTTACGCATACTGCTGGTAAAATTGTTTACAGAGACAGGCTGTGTAGACTTTAATGTCAAAAGCCAAGAAACAAAACCAAACATGAGGGCACTGCAGGTGCCTTTGCAATAAAGGAAAGAAGAACTTTAAAATGTACTTAGTAACCTGTGTGGTGAATGCTTAGAGAGGCTCTTGAATGGGAGTCCTGGGGCTTAATTGCCTTATTGTTGCTGAAGAAGGCAGCAGAGTTGAGGACTATCCTGAAGACTCTTTTCTGATTTAAAGTTCTTCAGGGCAAAGTTTCCAAAGAAAACTATGGCATGTAGCTTCACACTTCCCTTTAGCTTCAATGGAAGTCATGTGGCTAAATCTTTTAGTAGGTGTAAGGCGCTGTGGGTCTCAAACCCAGATCTACCAGATAGTTGACTACCCAACAACAGCTATAACCAGCTTATGCTCTAATACTCACTACCTGTTGTGGATACAGACCATGGGAAGTCTTGCCTTAAGGGGTCTGACAGGCAGCAGCCTCATGGCTCCTGATTGGCACCCTGCCCTATATAAACCCAAGGGACAGTCCAAGAAGTGTTCAGGACTGTGTGCAGATCTCCTGTAACTGCCACAATCATTTGTGCTCCCTGTTCTTGAACTCCTGGCTTTGACCTTGGCTTGATTTAGACCTCAGTTCCTGACAAGGGCCATGAAACCTGACTGGGATTCTAATCCTTGGTATTGACCCTGACCTGGAACTTGACTACAAACTCCTGTGCTACTCCTCAGCCTCAGGTTTGACCCTGCTCTGAGCCTTGGTCCTGATTACCCTTGTCAGGATGTTGACAGAAGGCTGTGAGAATCTCAACCCTATTACCATATGTCTGATAAGGCCTCTTACCAAAATCCCAGAAAGGAGTCCTCAAATTTAGGAGACCTTCAGATCCAGAGCCAAATGTTGCCTCTCAGCTTGATCTACATGGAACACTGTGGGAAAGCTACTAAATGCATTATTTTTAATTAGTTAGGCAGTGATCAGTAAATGGCATCAAGAGACAGTTTAGACACCCTGAAAAATCTCACAATGTAGTGTGTGTCTACCAGAAGATGCAAGACAATAATATTAGCTGTCTGTAAGAATTACAAGAAGGGCAGATAATCAAAAGCAGAGGTGTTGCACTTTACCTGCAAGATTCCATAGAATCTAACAAGAGAGCACTTCTGAGTGGAGAGAACCACACAGTAGAATGTATATGGATAAAAATTCCAAGTCACAGGAATAATCACCCGGAGAGGAATTAAAACATTCCTAGAAAATCTTCTGGTCTAGACCATTGTATCACCTGCAGTGTTTTTATAATAATATATGGAGATATACCTATCTCATGGAACTGAAAGGTCACCAAGTCCAGCCCCCTGCCTTTATTAGCAGGACCAAGTACTGATTTTTCCTCCAGATCCCTAAGTGGCCCCCTCAAAGATTGAACACACAACCCTGGGTTTAGCAGGCCAATGCTCAAACCACTGAGCTATACCTCCTGCCTATTATTATTTTGCGGAGCTTCTGTTCTTTCTTAGGTTTTGTCTACACTGTACACTAACCACAGGGTAAGTAATCACATGCTTGTCAACTCCTGGTAACCTGTCCTGCTACTGCGTGACCACATTGTCAATATTAGCACGTGGCTGTCATGCCCCATGTCTGCATGTTGCCATGACAAACAGTACAGCTATCTGGGCTTGTATTCAGAGATATGTAGCGTCATAAATCACAGCATTGCTTTATGCTCTCATTCACAAGATGTTCTGGTGCAATTTGTCTATTCACTCTTGGAATTACGAAAGGAAATGGTCTAGGCCCACAAAATTAATTCCCTGGCAGTAACCCAGCTGTCATGATGGTATGGTGTTACGTGCTGAAGGTATAGATCCTACTCTACCTAATTACCAGGACCAAGAGCTTCTGCTTTTTATGGCGGTAGTGTTTCTTCTTTTGTGCCTCTGCACAAGCTGCTGCCAGGAGATGTTGGCAGGGTTTCAAAGGCTGTTTTGGGCCAGAGAAGATGGACACAACAGCTTGCAATTATAAGCAGCACAACAGCAGCAACTGAATGGGACCTGATGCAGTTTTTAATGGCGGATGGTGCCTAGGCAGACCACCATTTCTGGGCCGGGAACACAAACACACGTAGGCAAGACCACATTGTGATTGAAACTAGGGTTGCCAGGTATCCGGTTTTCGACCAGAACACCCGGTCGAAAAGGGACCCTGGAGGCTCCGGTCAGCGCTGCTGACTGGGCCATTAAAAGTCTGGTTGGCGGTCCAGCAGGGCTAAGGCAGGCTCCCTGCCTGCCTTGGCTCTACGCGGCTCCTGGAAGCAGCGGCATGTCCCCTCTCTGGCTCCTAAGCGTAGGGACAGCCAGAGGGCTTCGCGCGCTGCCCCTGTGCCAAGTGCCAGCTTTGCTGCTCCCATTGGCCAGGAACCACAGCCAATGGGAGCTGTGGGGGTGGCGCCTGCAGACGCGACAGCGCGCAGAGCCACCTGGCCATGCCACCGCATAGGAGCTGGAGAGGGGACATGCCGCTGCTTCTGGGAGAAGCTTGAGGTAAGCGCTGCCTGAAACCTGCACTGCTGACCCCCTCCTGTGCCCCAATCCCCTGCCCCAGCCCTGATCACCCTCCCACCCTCCAAACTCCTTGGTTCCAGCCCAAATCACTCTCCTACACCCTAAACCCCTCATCCCAAGCTCCACCCCAGAGCCTGCACCCCCAGCCAGAGCCCTAACCTCCCCGTGCCAGAACTGCATGCCCCAGCCATGATGCCCCTCCCACCCTCCGAACCCCTTGGTCCCAGCCTGGAGCAACCTCTTGTACCCCAGAGCCCTCAGCCCCACCCCAGAGCCTGCACCCCAGACGGAGCCCACACCCCCAGCTGGAGTGCTCACCCCAGCCCCGCTCCCCAACCCTCTGCCCCAGCCCTGATCCCACTCCCACCCTCCAAATCCCTCATTCCCAGCCTGGAGCACCCTCCTGCATCACAGACATCCCACCCCAGAGCCTGCACTCCCAGCTGTAGCTCTCACACCCCTCTGCACCCAACCCTCTGCTCCAGTCCAGAGCCCCCCTGCACCCAAAACCCCTCATCCCCAGCCCAGAACCCCCTCCTGCACCCCAAACTCCTCATACGCAGCCCCACCCCAGAGCCTGCACCCCCAGCTGGAGCCCTCACCCCCTCTTGCACCCCAACTTCCTGAGCCAGCCCGGTGAAAATGAGTGAGTGAGGGTGGGGAGAGCGAGTGACAGGGGAGGGGGGATGGAATGAGAAGGGGCTGGGCCTTGGAGAAGGGGCAGGGCAGGGGGCAGAGCAAGGGTGTTCGGTTTTGTGCGAGTATAAAGTTGGCAACCCTAATTGAAACATGGGATGACTTGCAGTATGCCCAGAACTTTTGAACATCATCAATGGAGTATCTGTGTCAACTGTGATTTTAGGCGACTCAGGGTACCTTCTGCTGCCCTGGTGAATGAAGCCTTATCCTGATGTGCTCCACCAAGACAAGAAGCAGTTTAGCTACATGCTGAGCAAGTGCAGAATGGTGGTAGAATATGCCTTTGGCCAACTAAAGGCCAGAAGGTGCTCCTTACTGACTTGTTTGACTGTAGTGTTTAATGCCATAGGTTTGATCATATGATTGGGGCATGTGGTGTCATTTATAATGTTTGTGAATTTAAGGGAGAGTACTTCGGGATGTATTGGGTTGCTGACAATTATGGGTCAAGCTGTAATTACAGACAACCAACAACTGAACTTATTGCTCAAGGGTCTGCTACAGCAAAGACCATAAGGGATGCCACTTGTGCTTGCATATTCAAGTTGTATGGTGAGTAGTGTGACTTAATAAGAGGATTGAGATGGGGCGTATACATTACACTGAAATAAATTGTAAACAGGGATTCTGACGGCCCAGTTAGTCCATTTGATGGCACTTGGGGGGAGACAGCGATCTAAGGATTAGACCCAGTGGGTGAGAGCCAGAATTGGTGGTTCCTATAGAGGAAAACTGCAGGGCCACTTTTGCAGCTGCTTTTGACTCCTTGTAGATACTGCTATACCAGTATAGGTTGCCTGAGGAGTTAGTGTTCCTAGCAGAGGAACTACACCTTGATACATTTAGCTGTGCAAGCGTCAACGACTGTATTACAGGCTGGTTTTCGGTAGAATCAGGGGTATGCCAGAGATGCATTCTCTCACCTACATTATTTAATAGTCTATTAGAACATCTGATGATAAAGCTCACTGAGGACAGATAATGAGGTTTGAAATTTCAAGATCCATCTTTAGAGGATCTCGATTATGGAGATGATATTGCCTTACTTGGAGAGACTACTGACCAGCTACAGCTAATGCTGAAAGAGCCGAGGAAAACTGCATAATCTTGGTTCTCAAACTGTGGGTCAGGACCCCAAAGTGGGTAGCAACTCTGTTTTTATGGGGTCACCAGGACTGGCATTAGACTTACTGGGGCCCAGGACTGAAGCCAAAGTCTGAGCTCCACCACCCAGTACTGAAGTCAAAGCCCCTGGGCTTCAGTCCTGGGCGGTGGGTCTCAGGCTTCTGCTTCAGCCCTGTGTGGCAGGGCTCAGTTTACAGCTCCCTGACCCCCATATATTAATATATCATATTTTTAAAATCTTGTGGGGGTTTTCTTTAAAATCAGTCTCATGCTGTTTGAGGGCCTGACTAATGACTTATGAATGGGTGGGGATGGCAATACTGGTTATATGCAGTAGGATTCAGTCACATACTGAAGAGCAAAATACAGCAAATAATTCCTAGCAATGCAACTATTATGCATGAGGTCCTACTCTCCCCTTGTATACAGCAGTGAGAATCTAGAGTAATTAAGTTGAAGTCAGCAGAATTATATACTAATGTAAGTGAAAGATGAATCATGCTCAGGAAGCAATGGGTTGAATTGCCCCAGTCTGTCCATGGCCTGCATATAGTATCTTGCTACTTAATCCAGTTGATGCTCACTTTTTATAAAAGCGAAGTAGATAAAATGCTTCTAACTGCATTATACCAAGAATAACATTGAGTGCCTTTCTCTTTCTCAATGAGGCAAACACCTAAAGAGACAATTCTAGTTTTAATCAACTGAGTGAACAGGGGTAAGTTCTGATCGCAGTTACAGCCATGTAAATCTGGTGTAACTTCATTGGCTTCTTTGTAGTTCTCCAGATTGACATGAGTGTAACTGAGATCAGATTTTTGCCCATTATTTTGTGCCAACAAATATAACAATTGTAAGAACAAAGAGAAAAAGAAGATGTAGAGGGGACAGCTCAGCCTACTGAAATAAGATAGCTCTCCAGCTCACAATTGGCACATAAGACAGTAGCGTAGCCCATCACACTTGTGTATTGAAGGTGGCAGAGAAGTGGAGAAAACTTGATATTCAAATCAGTGGCTTGTTAAAGGAAGTGATGTACAAAAATTCCACATTAATCAACTTGTGATGCGCACTGAGGATTTTCTGTTGTGTACATATGCTATCCTAATTAGACCATAGTCAAAGCTAGGTGAGTTGGACAATAAAATGATTTCCTTCTAGAAGAGTAAAAGATGATCTGATCTGATTGGAATTCCTCCTACATATGAACAGTTATCATTACTGAAATCTATGAGTCTGTTTTTATGGTCATTACTTTTTACTGAAATGATATATTTGTATTATAGTCTGTGAATTTGTTTATATACCACATACAAACTGTTAACTGAAATACAGATGGAAAGGCTGTGATTTCAAGATATTACGACTGCAATGTTCATAAATTCAGTTCATAATGCACAAGCCCAGCATGCAAGGCTTTATTAAGTTGGCTTTTCATTGCTATTATAAAGAGGTGCTTGAGGACAAGCTGTGAACTAACATTTTCCCAAACCAAGCAAAGGACTCTGAGGATCTGAGTTGTTATTTGCAGAAGACAAACGATGGGTATCCCTGGAGCAAGGCCTGAGATTGTAATGTGCAAGAAAAAATGTCTTTTCAATATAACTGTTTTCTCTTTATTCCCAGAACAGATGACAAAGGCAGGCGCCATGTAAACAATTCACATCAGGGTTTAACCCTATAAGGAAAATACAAACAATTCCTGTGATTCCACATACCAATATGTGTTGGTGTTAAATACAAATTATAATTTTAGAGAAAATGTGCACTGTCTAATAATGTGGTTCAACAAAATGACATATTGTCTTGTTATGGTGTAAAGGAATAATCCTTAAAGGGGTATACCAAATTCCATACATTATTAAAACATATTGGATCCACCTGCTGGCCCAATGACTTTTGGGTGTAGGCAGCAGTTTATAGAAGACTTTACTCAGGATTAGAGAATATTTTTCATTATTTAATTGAATTTGCTTCATGTGGCTGCTCACCTTTTGTGTTTGCTTTCCTTGAATATTCTAACACAGTTTATTGGCAGGAATATTTGTGGAAACTGTCTTTAAGTAGAATATTCAAGCTAATTCATGAAAAATGAATTTTGAAGTAATACATTTGAATATTTATACTGAAAAACACATTCTTAGAGTTAGTCATATCCAAGGAGCAGAAACAAATCATGTGATCTGACCCCCCCCCCACACACACACTTCTCTACCATAGTGTATTGCAGCATTTCTCAAACTAGAGGACCCAATCCAAAAGGGGGTCGTAAGGATATTGTGTGTGTGTGTGGGTATACCGCCGTGGGGCGGGGGTCAGGGGTTCTTTTGGATCAGGGGTTCTTGAACTTCATTGCGCTGCGACCCTCTTCTGACAATGAAAATTACTACACGACCCCAGGAGAGGGAGCGAAGCCTGAGCCTGCCTCAGTCCCACCGCCCCAGGTGCGGGGGCCAAAGCCCCAGCCTCGCCACCCTGGGCGGGGGGCCTGTACCTGAGCCCCGCCACCCACGGCTGAAGCTGTAGCCCTCGGGCTTTGGCATGAGCCATGGGCGGTGGGGCTCAGGCTTTGGCTTCAGCCCTGGGCCCCAGCAATTCTAAACCAGCCCTGGTGACCCCATTAAAACAGGGTCATGACCCACCTTGGTGTCCCGACCCACAGTTTGAGAACTGCTGCTTTAGATCCTTTGTATTACATTACAGCACTTAAATAGTTAACCCTTAACAGCATCTGATGAAATCTGAAGCCAGACCTCCTGCTGTGTTTTACTGTACAGCTACTTAACTCTCATAAAGACCCACCCCTGTGCTGTGTTTTACTGGTCTGCTAAAAGTGATTGTGTCACTTCCCTAAGCATGGGCCTTGTTGTCATGGAAGCTGACGTACCACTTTTGTAGTATTGTTGAAGATGGCCCACCCACACTCTAACAGTGGGAAAAAAATAGGTAGCCAAAATAAAAAAATATACAGTACTGTAATTTCTGAAATAAATTAATTCTGTAAAATCAATGGATCATGTTGTTGTATGTGGCACCAGGAGGGGAGCTGAAGCCAACATAGATGGTGGAATCGGGAGTCATAAATGCGGTAATAAAAACTGAAAAACCAGAAAATACTGATGTTTTTATTTGGCATTTGGATTTACTTATGCTGGCTCAGAAGACAATCTAAGTCCCCAGTGGGTTTTGTGAAGTTTTGGCTGATAACAGCCTAAAACCAAATAAACATTCTACATATGTGGAGAAGTCTGTGGAATTTTTTGAAAGAAAAATTCATGAACTTGAGCAACAAAAAACTGTTATATGTAAATCAGCAACCATGATAGCCAAAACTCTGGAGGTGTCTTATGCTGTTTTGCTTTTAATTGCTAGGGCAAAAAAGTCTCAGAAAAGCCATAGCCGAATCTCTTATTATTCTCGCAGCTAAACAAATGTGTGAGATTATGATTGGCAAAGATGCTACCGCTCAGCTGAGCTCTATTCCACTATCAAATGATACAATGAGTTGTCGTACTGACAATATGTCCAATGACATACGAGAGCAAGTGGTGGAAATAATTAAAAAGAGCAAGTTCTTTTCCTAACAGATTGATGAATACACCGATGTTTCAGGAGTAGCAAAGTTACTGGTCTATGTTCGGTACATTTGGGAAAACACAGTAAAAGAAGACTCTCTTTTCTGCCTGGCACTGCTGACATATACTATGGGAGAGGAAATATTTAAGCTCCTCGATGTCTTTATAGCAGGGGAACACATTAACTGGAACAGCTGTGTAGGGATCTGCACTGATGCCACAAAAGCTGTGTCTAGTACCAAGAGTGGGCTTGTGAACAGACTTAAAGAAGTGGCCCCAGAAGCCCAGTGGACAAACTGCATGATTCACAGGGAGGCTCTTGCTGGTAGGAACCTGGATCCTTATTGTATTTTGAGGGACGCTGTAGCAATCAATTTTATTAAAGCAAAACTGCTGAATTCCTGACTTTTTACAAGTCTCTGTGGAGAAATGGGATCAGGGCACCAGCACTTATTACTGCGCACAGGGGTTTGCTGGCTGTCACAGGGAAGAGTTTTAACCCGTCTGTTTGAATTGAGATTTGAGGTTCGTTGTTTCTGACTGAAGTGGATTTTACCCTGGAGAAGCATTTAAGTGACATCAAATGGGTTGGCAGCACTTGCATATCTAGCAGATATTTTTGATTGTTTAAATTCATTGAATGAGTCACTACAAGGAAAAGAAACAAACATTCTCAAACTCAATGACAAAATTAATGCCTTTACTAAAAAACTGGATCTTTGGAAGTCACAAGTCAACAACAAAAAATTCAAATGTTTTCAATGTTGAACGATCTCCTGGAAATCTCATCCAATGATGTCACTGTTGGGGATATAAAAGAACACATAGCTGAACATCTCTCTACACTCTGAGCCCAGTTTTTGAAATATTTTGCTGATTGTGACCTAACTGAATAAGAAACCCACTTGACTACCAGTTGTCTCCAAATTCAAATCTCACCTTGCAAGCTCAAAGGAATTGACTGACATCTTGTGAGATTCCATTCTGAAGCA
Source organism: Terrapene triunguis (assembly GCF_002925995.2). Lineage (NCBI taxonomy): Eukaryota > Metazoa > Chordata > Testudines > Emydidae > Terrapene > Terrapene triunguis. The sequence goes on along the minus strand of NW_020664444.1, from coordinate 21,210,843 downwards.
GGGATTCCAGTCCCAGCCTCTGGCTCACTTCTGGTTTTCCTTTGAAGAGACTATGCCCAAATCTCAACTGCAGCAAGTAAAGTGCTTCTCCCATTCACAACCACTTACTTATGTGAATCTGGTTTCTCAGCTTTGACATACTTAAAGAATAAATACTGGGCAAAACTGAATGTGGAGGATGATATAAGGGTCTGCTTCGGTTTCCTGGAGCTGCTGATAATAGCTCACCTTAATTGATTACTCTTGTTATAGTTGGTATGGCAACACCAATTTTTTCATGTTCTCTGTATATATATATATATATATATATATATATATATATAATCTTCCTACTGTATTTTCCACTGCATGTATCCGATGAAGTGGGTTTTAGCCCACGAAGGCTTATGCTCAAATAAATCTGTTAGTCTCTAAGGTGCCACAAGTACTCCTCGTTCTTTTTGCTGATACAGACTAACACGGCTACCACTCTGAAAATACCAGCACCCCTGGCATTAAGTGTTCAGATACTTGTTTGTATATAGTTGGATATAAATCCACAATCCTTGGATAATGTTATGATTATTGCTGGAAAAGGCTTCCAGCTCCCCAAACTGTATACTGTTGTTTATTTTTTTGTCAGAAAGTATGTTTCTTAAATATCCACCTATTTATTCCTGAAAACTGTTGCTTTACACTTTTTGAAAGGCTTCAGCATCTTTGATTGCAGAAATAATGATTACATACTTCATTTAGTGCGCCTATGAGTATGTACTGTAATTTGCTATCACTTTTTTGTGTGTGTATGTGTGTGGGGGGGTCATCAGAGCCTGAAATATTTTCAAAAGGGGGAGGGCATCAAATTAAGTTTGAGATCCCCTGATCTATTGAGTAAGCCATTGCCAAACACTGTCTTCCTTCAGAATACCATGTTTGCAGTGATGGCATCTTTATTTCTTCTTCTGGGTTTACTTGACCCTTATAACTGGGTATTGTATTTATTATATGTACCTTGATATATTATTTTATTATTGAAAATGTACTAAAAAAATTAATGAAAACATTTCACTGATTTCTTATTGAAGTAGTCTCCCAATTAACTGCAAAACCTTTGCCAGAAAAACAAACCACAAAGGAATCCTATGTTATAATAGTCTTTTAAAAGCCCTTATCCTTAAAACTCTATAAATAGATGGTGAAGAAATCTAGTCAGAGAAGGTTCCCCCTCTTTAGCAATATCCATGGAACCTTGTCACTGTTGCTTTGTTCATAGGTAATTATAGTGACATTTGTGTCGTTTATGCTGGTTTAACTTTAGTATCATTGGTCTGCCACGGTTTTGTGTCTTTTTCCACTGTTTTAATCTGTAGAAGCTCAAACTCTCTTTCTTGCACTCCAGAGATGGGGCTCCAGCTTTTACACTGGGCACATGATGTAGCAGGCAGTCTCTCTCTTTCCTCTTTGTTGTATGGGTGAAGATCATGGCTCCTGAACTCTTCACGATGATGTGGGCAATGGACAGTCCTGCATATTGAGAGTAACTGTAGTATAAGAAGTGAGCCACCCCACTGCATAAACTTGCTTCCACTGAGTGGGAGCATCTGTTTTGGCTTTTGAGGTAAGCCATATTTCCATCTAGGTCAGTGGCTGGGTCTGTCCCATACTTGTAAGGGTCAGAAGGCCATGTTCTGGATTGAGACCATAATGCTTAAAACATGAATTTAGTGATTTTAATTGCTACATTATTTTCTAATTGTATTACATGTTCAGGGGTGGCCCGTCCATATAGGCAAACTAGGCGGTCGCCTAGGCTTCCAAGTTAAATGGGGCGCCAAATTTGAGGAAAAAAATCAAATAAAAAAAAGATGTCATTATTTCAATTCCCGTGCATGTACGGAGGGAATATGAATTATAATTCATTTCTCTGCATTTCTGAGAATTTATTAATATGTCAAATCTTTTATTTACTGCAAAAATAAATAATATTTTAGCGATTTTTTTTTCATTTTGCGACATAGGGTCAAGATGACCCACTCCGCAATTTTGATAAGCAATAACTCAGCCACAATGAAACACATCCACCAGCGGCAAGAGCTGCCATGCTAGTGACACCTAACTCAAACATACATCAAGGTCGCATAGCCGGAAATTCATGTAGAGTGGAGATATCGCAAGTTGATACAAGTCAAACGGTCATTTTAACACACGTCACAGGTAGATGGTTAAGAATCGAGTGAATACTGTGGAAAATTGTGTTTCTTGGTGCCAAAGAATAAAGAATAACGTCTTTCAGCATTATAAATCCAAAATGTGAGTATCTTTAAGCATTATTAAACCTTAGCGTTATTATCGGGCTGTATAATTATGAATTTTTCTTTGTTATAACTGGTTCACATGTAATAAATAAGGTCCATAAAAGAAAAATAACAGCATTAACATTTAATAGACTACGAAAGTGATGATGTCACACTCCAAGCAGGTAACCGTGGGGAAGGGGATTACTTTCAAACAACCAGTGTCGGGTTATAATGTCAAAAAAGGTCATTTTGTTTCTGTGTAAATGCTGTAACTAACTGTTTTAATAGCTAAGTGAGTGTATGTTACTAATCATTGAACCTTTAAGCAGTGAAAAGACATGTTGGGATGGCTGCAATGTGGTTTAAATTGCCAACCATGTAATGTGTCAGCCATCCTTAATGCTATAATGCTTGCAGTCAGGAGCACAGTACATAACAATATTCAAATGCCCCATGGCAGAAAGAGGAAAAAGAACACCCTCAGGAGCTGAATATCGTAAACAAAAGGCTGAGAAGGAAAAGGACCAAGCAAAACAGCAGGGATTCTTCCTGAAATATTTTCTCTTTAATTCAAATAAAGATGGAAGCAGTTCACAGCATCCAGATGAAGGAATTTTACTTGGAGAGGAGGTTAGCTCACATCCACAAAAAAGCAGTTTGGAAACTCAAGATGATGGAAACTTACTTCTAGATGAAGGCAGCTCACAGCATCAGACTGATATGGAAGTGGAGAAAATTTATTCACCTTCAGAGATACATGCAGAAATTGAAGTAAATGAAGTAGAAGGAAGAAAGGATGAGGAAGTTACAAACAAGTTACAGTATGGGACCCAGCTTCATGGCCCAAATGTGATGATGGTGTGCGGCAAATTCTCGTGGAACATGGACCTGAACAAGTTCATGAATTTCCCTTCCCTAAGGATGGAAATAAAAGAAAATTCTCTGCTCAGCATTACAAGAGGAAACTCATTAATGGGGAAGAAATTCATCGAAACTGGTTACAATATCCAGTGTCGAAGGACTGTTTTGCTTTTGTTGCAAGTTGTTTAGAAATCAAGCAATTGGTACATCACTCACTGAAAATGGTTCGAAGGCCTGGAAAAACATATCTTCAATTCTCTCTTCACATGAAAGAAGTACGGAACATTTGGAATGTTTTCAAAACTGGAAAGAACTTGAATTACGATTGAAAAAAGGAAAAACTATCGATGAAGAAAATTTGTGTGTGATCAAGGGAAAAAGAAGAATATTGGCAACAAATATTAGAGCGTCTGCTTTAGTGAGAGTTCTCAGTGGGCAAAATTTAGCATTCCATGGCCACAGTAGAAATAAAAAATTATACACTCCAGGTAATGTAAACTTTTTAAAATTTGTTGAATACCTAGCTTTGTTTGATCCAGTCATGAAGGAGCATCTACGTAAAATAACTGATCATGAAACACAGGTTCATTACTTAGGAAAAAATATGCAGAATGAACTGATTCAAATCCTAGCAAATGCCATTAAAAAGAAAATTGTAGAAGCTTCCCATTCTGCAAAATACTTTTCAATAATACTGGACTGTACACCAGATGTGAGTCATGTTGAACAAATGACGGTGATCATTCGTTTTGTGGATATGGAAAAGTCTGCAGATGAAGATAATGTTGAAATGCTCATAAAGGAACATTTTTTGGGTTTCGTGCCACTGAAGGAGATGACTGGAGCATTTATGACTAAAACTATTCTACAAGAGCTTGAAACAATGTCACTATCTGTTGAAAACTTATGTGGCCAAGGCTATGATAATGGGAATAATATGAAGGGTAAAGACAATGGCAAAGGAGAATGATGGAAATCAATCCTAGGGCCTTTTTTGTTCCTTGCAGTGCGCATTCTCTGATTTGGTTGTCAATGATGCTGCTAGATGCTGTTTGGAGGCAAGCAGTTTCTTTGACCTGGTGCAACGTGTTTATGTGTTTTTCTCAGGCTTAACACGCCGTTGGGAGATTCTGACTAGTTATGTGAATTCTCTAACTGTGAAACCACTTAGTCAGACAAGATGTGATGCTTTGAAGCCTCTTCGCTATGAACTTGGAAACATTTATGATGCCCTAATTGAAATTTCTGATGATTCTACCTTTACTGGATCATCTGGCAATACCGCATGTTCAGATGCAGAAGCTCTTGTAAATGGCCTTTCCAAGTTCAAATTTGTGACTTCACTCATTTTGTGGTATAATATCCTTTTCGAAATTAATCTCACTAGTAAGCAGCTTCAGGAAAAGAACTTGAACATACATTCTGCTATTCAAAAACTGCAGCAAACTAAAAATATTCTGGAGGAATTCAGAAGTGATGAAGGGTTCGAAGGAACACTGGTAGATTCTCTCGAGCTTGCTGAAGAAATAGACTTTCCAACAGAATTTGAACCAGAGCCAGTTCGCATTTGGCAAAAGAAACAGCAGTTTTCGTATGAAGGATGAGACACACCCATTCAGAATCCAAAACAAAGGTTCAAAGTGAATTTCTACTTCGCAGTCCTTGATACTGCTATTCACTCGGTTGATGAAAGATTTCAACAGATGCAGCAGCTAGAGTCAGTATTTGGCTTTCTATAGGATATCCACAGCTTGCAAAAGAAAATAGCAAAATGGATAAGAGAATTTTGTTTAAAACTGGAGTCAGCATTGACTCATGAAAATTCAAAAGACATTGATGCTACAGATTTGTGTAGTGAGCTTCAGGCTTTTTCAAGACGACTTAAGAAACATTCCACTCCTGAAGAAGTACTGAAGTTTGTTTGTGAAAATAACTCAGACAGTTTTCCAAACATTTTTATAGCTCTACGCATTCTTTTAACTTTGCCACTTTCCGTAGCTAGTGGGGAACATAGCTTCTCAAAGTTAAAATTGATAAAAACATATCTGCGTTCAACAATGGTGCAAGAGAAACTTGTTGGACTTGCCACAATGTCAATAGAGCATGAAATAGCTGGAAAACTGGATCTAAAAGAACTAGTGACTGAATTTTAAAAACTTAAAGCAAGACAAGTCATGTTTTAAGAGCACAGAGTGTTTTTTATTTGGAGTGTTTTGTAAATACAGGTTAAAGTTCATTGAAGAGTTTTCTTATTTCTTTCTATATTGGATGTGGTGGTAATGGCAGTTAAACCGAATAATTAGCTAGTGGGGAACGTAGCTTCTCAAAGTTAAAATTGATAAAAACATATCTATTTTATCTGGTCTCAGAAACATTGGTTGGACAGACGGATGGACAAACCGAATAATTAAGCCTCTGTTTAAAAAAAAAAAAAACCTCTTAAAAAACATTAAAAAGGTAAAAAGGGGCAAAATGTTTCCCAGTTTACCAAAAACCTCAGCCTAGATCTGCCCTTGGGGTTTAGGGACGCTGATTGCATGGTTTGCCTAGGGTGCCAGTTGCTGGCAGCTAGTCTAGGGCTGCCCCTGTACATGTTCTAATATCAACAGTATTCATTTTCAGGCTCTGCTATATGCTGATTGCCCTTGATGCCATTATGGGACCTTTTTGTGCAATCAGTTATCTTGCTATAGGTTGTACTGTCTTGGGCCATCCCAATAGAAAGTGATTCTCAGATTGTTCAGAGAAGTTTATGTGTTGAGTCTGCCCCTCTGAAAATGCCTGTAATCTTGTGAAAAATTGTTCAAAAGTGCTTGCAATTCTGGGATGACTGAAGAAGATATTGCCTTGATTGGGTGAGTAACTGAGTTTTTCCTAAGAGAATTAAATCAAGTAGATAGGAATACTTTCCTAGTATTATTTTAAGTATATAAAACTTCTTTAGCATTTGGAACTTCTGTTACATTGTTCTTTGATTGATTGACATTTATCATTTGGGGAATATCTCTGGGTCCTTTGTGTTTCCTATTAGAGAAATTTCATGAATATATATATAAATATATATTCATTCATTCATGACATTTCTCTAATATATTTATGCTTTGAGTAGAATGTATACTGTATATCAATGGCTCTGCTTTCCACCTAGGTAATCTCTCTCTATGAGTTAGCAAATCCTAAAGTATAGTTTTGAGAAAACTAAGAACATTTTCATAGAGAAGAAATCCCCATTTGCGGTTAAATTTTTGCTTTTCAAGCCACTCCACACTAATACTTATGAGACTTTTGGTTGTAGTCTGATGTATCAATTGCTTTCTTTGCTCACACTGTAATTTAATGACTGTACTGAAGTAAATCCCAGTGTACCTTCTTGGGATTAGACAAAACACTGCCAATCTCTCAATGCCCTGCTATATACTCATCATAAGGCTGCAAATAGCAAATAGCTACTCCCCTCCCCCCCCCGCTCCCGGGTTTCATGTGCTCATACTTTCCAAAACATTTACCTTTGGGGCTGAAATTTTCTAAGCTGTGCCTCTGATCAAAAGTGAAAATTTGAGCAAGATTCCTTGAACTCTTTTTGAGTCTGGGAATGAAAAAACTCTTATTTAATTTATTTAAAAAATAGCCTTACAACATTTGGAGAATGTCTGGTTTTCTTCAAGGAGATGAACTTCCAGGATTATCGGTTCCTTTGTAGAGGGCTACAGTAAATTGGCTGAAGTAGACTGTTATAGCAGTTTTTAAGTATGAACTTTGGCTCTTTTACAAAGAATGTGGGAATAAATTTTACACTTATTGGGCCAGATCAGCTGGTATAGACTGGTGTAGTTCCATTGACTTATACCAGCTGAAGATTTAGTTCACTCTATAGATCTGGTCCTCTTTGACTGCTGCTTGTCTTCTGCTTTTGACTTAATGGTGCTATTGATTAAAAACAAACACACAAAAACAAAAAAACAGCTGACTCCATATGAGTATGTAATAAATCTCTACTGTTTCTCTGTGGGCATGTCTACATGAGCACTTACTATGTGTGAAGTTGGGGCATAAATCTACAGCGCTCCAGCGTTCTATGCTTTTACTGTCCTTGTGGAACCTGCTGTTGCATACAAAAAGTTCCCTAGTGTGTGCATTGACATACTGTTGTTTAAAACCACAGCATGTCAGTGGGCACTAGGGAACTTTTCATGTGCAGCAGCAGGGTCCTTGCAGACAGTGAGTGCGTAGCACACTGAAATGCTGTAGATTTACTCCCCAGCTTGCCACTCAGTAAGTGCCCTGTTGTGTGTAGAGCTATGCAAATCTCTGTGGTTATGGTTTGCAAAACTAAGCTTTAGTTGGCTTCATTTCACATGGATTTGCACCCCTACATCTTGCTTTGAGTAATGAGTTCTGATACTTGAAGCAAAATCCACCTGAACCCCCAAAATTTTGCCTATTTTAGAACAGAGATCATAAATCCCCTCTCCGGGTAGGTTCCAGCAGGAAGGTCTCTTGAAACTCCACAGTGAGGAATAGGGAGATAGAACCCATGGAGAGAATGGGCTCTCTTGAAATGCCACAGGTTTGTCCCAAACTTGATTCAGGTTCTTTTGAAAGGTTGTGAAACTGAACTTTTCAGAAACTTAAAGTAAGTTTCAGGTTTGTAATTAACTTGGTTTGGGAGTTTTATATCAAAGCTTTTGTACAGGTCTGTCTAAAATCCATTGGAACTTTCTCATTTTCCCACTGCAGTAAAATTTCCCAAGTGGACTGACCCTTTGCAGATGGGATGGAGAAGAGTGAGCGCATATATCCCCAGAAAATCTTTTTCAGTGAATGTTAATTGCAATAGTGATTTCATTTGCATTTTCTCTGTTAAGCTGATGCTGTCCCATTACTCAGGCTTTAAGACCACAGGCATTCTGGCTGTCGAGTGCATGATGTAGTTCTGTATGTAGATGTCAAATGTCCCAAATAGGAATATGTCTTTGGATGGTGGATATGTTCCTTTTTTTCTGAAACTGTCTCCATCTCATCTCCATGCAGGCAATGGCAACTCAACTTCATAGACTTTAAGGTCAGAAGGGACCATGATGATCTTCTAGTCTGACCTCCTGCACAACGTGGGCCACAGAATCTCACCCACCCACTCCCGTAACAAACCCCTAACCTATGTCTGAGCTATTGAAATCCTCAACTTCAGGATGATCTTTTACCGTTAATGACAATTCCAGCTTAGATTTCATGCAGGATCTCTAACCAGCAACTAAACATGCAGCTCTTGTTAGGTAATGCAACATCAGTTGATGTCATGGGCCCTGTACTTTGTTGGAAGTTCTGTGTACTTAGATAGACACTTATCCTTGGTTAGATTATTACTGACCCACATTGGTAGGTGTTTGTTTAAGCCAGAGGTCTCATTTTGTTAGCACTCTTGCTGCAATTGCAATGAATTGTTCCCAGAGCATTCTATTCTGGACACTCATTTATAACTTTTGTAGGCTACTTCTTGGAGCCACGATGAAGTGGTGTAATTTGGGTTCCTACTGTGACACACATTGTACACCCATATTTATTTGAAACTTACATCAAATTCTGATTATTACAGTTTATTTGCTGTCTAGTTTAATTGCTGTTGGTTATTTCAAGTAAATGACCTGCAAAGGGGAATATGGAGGGATAAGGTGGATGCTTGCTTGAGAGAAAATCCAATATCAAGCTGAAGGAAGTCAAGAAAATCTTGTGTACAGAGAATAAATTAAAAGAAAAAAAAAACGGAAGAGAATAATAATTGAGGATACCACCAACAAAAAGTCAGCCTAAAAGTAGCTTGAATGGAGTTTGTGAAGAAGAGCCCCTTGAATATCAAATGGTCAGAAAAAGCTGTCAGCTCTCTGAAATAAGAAGACAGCCCTAACTTTGTGGGTAAGGCGCAAGGACAGAGTAAGCATATCCTCTCCCTGTTCCACTCATCTTTCCCCATTCCATGCTTTTGGTATTGAGTGTCCTGGCCCCTTCAAAAACAAACAGCCCACCACCAGAAGCTTCCTGTGTGTTAAGAACTTAAAGCCTGTGACTTGGAAAAAGGCACTTGCTCCACTGCTCTTTAGCTCAGCAGCTACACATCATTATGTTTTTGTCACTCCATTTCTCAATGTAATCTGGCAAGAATGCACTGAGGGCACTCCCACTTTTTTGTATGCAAGTATGTTCTACAATACTCAGCATAAAAAGCTACACAAGCATCCGAAGAAGTGGGTTGTAGCCCAAGAAAGCTTATGCTCTAATAAATTTGTTAGTCTCTAAGGTGCCACAAGTACTCCTGTTCTTTTTGCAGATACAGACTAACACGGCTGCTACTCTGAAACAAGCTCTTTTGTTTAGGTTCCATGTCATAATTGCACAACATCATTATATTGTACTTAATGTACCTGTCAGAACTAAGTTACAATAGAGCAACTGATACTTTTAATTAGAAAATATTCATGTTTCCCTAAAGTAACCAAGGATTGATTATTTCGTGCTTATTTTGTCTGTGTGGCAAACCCAGGGCAAACAGCTACAAAGGGGGTAGTAATCAGTCCCAGGGGGTTAAAAAGGCCTCTCCCAAGCCACTGAGGAGAGAGAACCATGGGGAAATAAGGTTCAGCTGGGCAAGGGGTTACTAGGGAACTAATTAGGTTCAGCTGGCTCCAACTGCTTGGGACCTTTTTAAACCCTCCCTGGCATGGAAGGGGGGGGAAGAGAGAGTGAGAGAACCAGGGAAGCTGCCAGGAAGTTAGGAGCAGCAAGGCTCTGAACCCTTCCTGCAAGGAAGGCTGCACTCTGTCCCCAGAAGGGAAGATAAACAAGCACAAGGGGCTGACTGAGAAAAGGAATAGCCAGACCCTGTGCTACCTGCAAGGATTTGCCTTGCCCAAGCCTGTGTCTCCAAGGCTAAAAAGGACTGAGCCTGCTGAGGAGAAGAAGGTACTTTGCCACAGTCTGGTATAATAGAAATACACAGGGCTCAATCCTCCAGGAGCTGGGGTATAAAGTGAATAGGGAGCTTCTTCTCCCCACATTCTAGTATCATTGCAGGTTCTCTCCAGACCCACAAGCCCCATTCTGAAGGGTTGTCTGTAACATAGGAGGCTCAGTGGCTTGCAGCATGTGATAAGTATAGTATAACTACCTAGAGAGAGAGATTCTGCTATTCAGAGGATGAGCAAAAAACATCCAGAGAACATCCACCCGAGGGAATCCTACTTTAGTTGATAAAGCTTTGTGGTAGAGCATACATAGGGTAGCACCTCTGCTCTCCATCTGTGTACTGGCCAGCACAGGATTTCATTCACCGAATGTGTTGAAATAATAGATTTCGTTAAATGGGTTCAGCTTGAATGTGCTTAACTCTCCCACTTGTTGGGAAAATGTTTGGGTTGAATTCATATACCGTTAATAAGTGCCATTATTCTTGTATGTGTCATAGAAATAGATGTATATAGCTGAATCCTTTTTTTAAGGTAGCTTTATAAGAGAGAGACTAGTGCCACAAAACAATGTTACATAAAAAGTAACTGATTGCAGATATGACGGGGTTGGGACTCACCACCGTGGCGCCTCCCGCTGGTCGCTTTGGGAATTAGCTCAGTCTATGGGGAGTGCGCTCTGCTGGCGGTGTCCCGTTCGTCTCTTGTCCTCTGTTGGCGTCTGGACCCGCGTTGCTCTCCGCTTGACGGTGTCCTTCTTCAGGCCACTGCCCTCCGGCAGTGCTCCCTAGTCCATCCTCACCCCCTTCCGGGATTAGCAACAGTCCTTGCACCTGCCTCAGTGGCCAACCACAGCCACCAAAGTCTAGCCCCTTGTCTCAAGGGCTGGTTGCAATTTGTCTCGGCCACTGCATGGCCAGGTGCAGTTCAAGAGGGAAGGGGGGGGGACCCACGCCCGCCCATTACTCAGGGTCCCAACCCCGGGACCCTCTAGTGGCAGCCTCCCTGCTCTCCTTCTCTCCCCTTGTCCAACTGTCCCTGGGCCACTTCCCCTCCGGCCCCTCGCACCCTATAGGCCCTTTCTCTCAGGGACCGCAGTCTGGCAGATCTTGGGCCGGAGCCCTACTATGCTCCCCCTGAGCCTGCCCAGCACTGCTCTGTCCGAGGTGATGGTCTCCTACTCTGGAGACAGACCTTCCCCCATGAAGGTCTGGGATAGGCTGCCTGCTGCTCTCCTGGGCAGCCATTATATAGGGCCTAGCCTAGCCCTGATTGGCTGGCTCTAATCTCGGCCCTGATTGGCTCTCAGTAGGCCCTTCCTTGATTGGCTGCTGGCCTGTGCAGCTGTTCTGGCCTACTCTAGCCCCCTCTCACATGGGGGTGGGGGGCCCACCCCACCACATAAAACAATAATGCTTTGTGTAATAAAGAACAGTTTTGTGAGCAGAGCAGGTTGAATATAAAGAGTGATTTGGGAATATTTTTGTGAATAAATGTGCTGAGTTCACCCCACTGTTATTTGTGGGGTGAGATGTTAATGGTCTTCTTTGAGTATGTATCTTTGTGGGTCCCACTGAAGATGCGCACATGTCTCATGTGCATTAGGTCAGACTCTTTTTTTGAACAGCAGTGTCTCTCAGGGCTGTGCATGCACCCTGTGCTGCCCCATGCTCCCATACAAGGACTTAACAGGCAGGGGGGGCAGGACCCTCACTCCGTTCCCTCTTGCCAACTGTGGCAGTGAGATAGAACCTGTCAAGGGCCCATCCCACTAGTTCTTAGCTCTGGTTAAACCTCTCAAAACTCTTAAAAAGTCTTCAGAACTCTTTTTGATCTACTGATATACACCTGCTGTGAGCATCCTTGACCTGTCTGAACTGAATATTATGGTCAGACCACCCTGTATATTCCCATGTATGTGGCTTCTCAACATGGTGGATTCAAAACCAGCAGGCTTCAAGCTGTGCTCATCCTGTGATGTACTCTTTCTGTGGAAAGGACACAGCAGGTGCCTCTTCTGCTTAGAATAGTCCCATATACAGAGTAGATGTTGGGTATGCATATCTTTCTCTGCAAGAACGTGTAAGTCATGTGACGCCTGGTTGAAGAGTCTTCTTTTGGAGCAATCTATGAATGTTCCTTCAGATCCTGAGGAGACAAGCACCAGAGTCCCAACAACAGACAGACGGACTTCATCCAAAGCCCTGTCTAGCAGACAAGCAACCCCAAAGACCATCCTGGAGAAGACAGCACCAAGAAAGGACCTGGCATTAGCAACAGTGCCAAAGCCAAATTCATTGGCATTACAGACACTGATCCTTCCAGTACCAAAGTATGGCACCGAGGGGCCACTCCAGACACAGAGGCAGAGACTCCAGGAAAAGCTTAGGCCCAGATTTTAAATCCCATAGACAGTTAATGGGGATTTAATGCTCAAATCCCTTTTGAAAATGAGACTTAGGCTCCTAAAACAGTTAGGCATTGTGATGCTGAGCACAGCAAAGCCTAAATACCTTTAAAAATCAGGCCTTAGTGTCTTCCCACAAGGACAAACTATGTAAAGCTTCTGGAGGCAAATCTACCAAGTCCTGCACATTGCCAAGGGCTGGAGATAAGGAGCAGCCTAATACACTTGGGTGGACTTCTCCAACACTGAGCCTAGATCCAGCAGTGCCCCCCTCAATATTAGTGCCTACAGCAGATGATTCACCTCGGAAAAAACCGAGACACCCATTGGCACCAAAGCACCTGCTGGTACCAATACAGATCCTGGTACTGAGAGAGCTGTAGTCCTTAGTTCTGCCCACACAAGTGGTTTATTTCTCTTTTCCATCATCGGGGTATATGTTCTTGCTGTCCTTGAACAGAAAACCCTCTCCTCTATGATCTGTGATTGATGTCATGAAGAGGCCTCCTTACTCTCCCTACAGGACCCAACCATCATCTCTACAGGAATGGCATTGGAATATACTATATCAGACAAGCCAGACATGGCCTTACTAGGTCCACCATCTCATACCTCTCGGAGCCGGTCGCTACCCTCAAGAAAAAAGGAAGAGAGCACTTTCCCCTTAGCTTTTCTGGCCAGATCACCTGTGCCAGGCAGAGGGCCACCAAGAAAACTGGATTTGGGGGCTGAGCAACACCAGCATCCAGCTTCACCACCAAAAAACCTCTCATCATCACCACCTAATGAAGTGGTGTTGGTACCAGATGACTTCTATTCATTCCAGGAGCTCCTTATCAGAATTCCAGAGATGCTAGAGATAGAAATATTAGTCATATTGGAAAATTCTCATAAAGTGTTTGATCTTTTGACAACTGCCTGTTCAGCCAGAATCACCCCTTTCTATAAATGAGGATGTAATGGGGCAAGACACACCCCTGCGGTGCCTCCTGCTGGTTTCCTGGGAATTAGCTCTTTTTCCAGCTCCGGAGCACCCTCTGCAGGCAGGTGTCTGCTTGCTTCTGGCCCCCATGTCCCTCCCAGACCCCGGTGCCCTTTACCCAGGGGTTCTGCCCACTGCAGCAACTCCCAGTCTGGGTTTCCCCACTCAGTGGAACCCCTAACCCCCTATCCCCACCTCACCTCAGTCTTGGGCTACTGCCAGTCACCATCTAACCCCTACTCACTGGGGCAGACTGCAGTGTAAAAGCCACTCATCATAGGCAAGGAGAGTTTGGACCTGCTGCTTGTGCCTACCCTTGGGCTGCCCCTCTGCAACCCCAGCACCTTTCCAGCCTTTATCAAGGCCTGCAGCCTGGGGAGTTTCCAGGCTGGAGCTCCCCAGCTCCTCTGGCCTTTTCCCAGCCCTGCTCCACTCAGGTGCCCTGCTCAGCTCCTAGCAGCCAGGCCCTTCTCTCTCAGCAAGCTAGAGAGAGACTCTGTCTGAGCCCCTGGCCCACTGCCCTCTTATAAGGGCCAGCTGGGCCCTGATTGGGCCGTGGCCCCAGCTGTGGCTATTTCCTCAGCAGCAGCCCTCCCGCAGCCTCAGCCCTCTCCCAGGGCTGATTTTGAGCCCTTCAGGGTAGGAGCGGGTGACCACCCCACTACAGAGGGACTACAAGAACTCACTGACCACAACATTGCAAAGAACCAGAGTTACTATAGGGTAAGTAATTGTACTTTAATTGAATACAAATATTTATGCAAACCCTATATTTAATTAATTTAGTGTGAATGATTGTTTATCCAAAATTTGTGCTAGAAAGTGTGCTATTCATTATTTTCCATCTTCCAGTTTTAAAAATATTTCTATCAATTAATAGTGGAAAAGTACTATGTGATTTAAGTAACCAATCAGATAGCAGGAATTATGAACAAAGTGAATAGTTCATGAGCAAGCTGTAGGCTGAAATTTGTGTGCAAAAAACTATTCAGGAGATGCTTATGAATAACCAATACATTAGTAGAAATCAGGATTGGTATAGAAATGCTTTATTAAAAGAAACCAAAGCTATATTAATTGTAAAACTTATTTGCAATGAATTAAAGCAGGCCTAATTGAGATCATAGATGAAAAGTGAAGCCCTGAGTTTTTATGCGAGTTAAATATGCGAAAGGGAGCTGGCTTCCATTAAGGTATTTTAAATCTGAGTATTATATTGCATATATTATTATATAGAAAATATAAAATATATTGCAATTTATTGACATAATCTGTATGTATATGGATTGATCCTGCATGAGTTCTAGCTGCAGTCTAAAATTGAGTAACCTAATTATACTGCTCCCATAGTGTTCTTCCTTCTCTCACACATTTAAAAGGTATGATTTCATACTGTAATCACTGAGGCTAAAGCCTGGGAGAAGTCTATATATTGGCATAAACAGGCAGTGGATCAACACTTTTTTGTAGGTCTTAGGAGTTAGACTGCAGCTAGGACTAAGGATTCTCTCTGGGAATGCAAAACCTCTTTACTGCTGCTGAGCTGTTCAGATGTTAGGCTACAGTAAAATTACAAAACATATCTATCATATTGCAGGTTTACAAATATGAATCTCACTGCAGGACCATAATGCTCCCAGCTAGTGATGGCCCATGAATGAAAAGCACCACATCAAAATCCTTCTGAAGAGCTGGGCTGCCTGATTCCCCTGACTAACTTTCTGCAACAACGCTTCCCCCCATTCCCTTGCCCAGAAAAGCGTGCAGGTTAGATATTGAACAACCAAGGAACTTACCCAGAAAAAACTACTTAGAAGTGAAGTAAGCATCATCAATATAACATGAAGGAGGAAAAATATTTAAAAAAACCGTGAACAGAAAAGAAAGGGAGATAAAGGAACAGTATGTTCTTTTTAACTGAGTCTGAGGAGGAGGAACAGAAAGCTTTACAGCTTTGTGTTCAGGGAATGTTTTTCAGTCATGTCATCCAATCTCATACTGAATATTCTTGCTAATAAGTAGGAAATCATGTAAGCAGTGCTACAAGGCACCCTTTTTATTGTACCATTCCTAGCTCTGTTGTGTGAGTTTTCTCTCTAATGGCTTTCCTTTGCGTTATACACTGAGTAACTACCACGCACCATGTACTGCAGATAGAACAGCAGTAGTTCACATATTGATGCCAGCTTTCAATTGTTTACAAGACTGTCAGCCAGCATATTGCAGGGTGCTTGCAAGTGTTCAGCAGCACATTTTCATGGATTCATAGATTCCAAAGCCAGAAGGGACTATTGTGGTCATCTAGTCTGACCTCCTCTATAACACAAGCTAGAATACATCCCCAAAATAATTCCTAAAGTGTATCTTTTAGAAAAACTTCCATTCTTGAGTTAAAAATGGCCAGTGATGGAGAATCCACCAAGCCTTTTGGTAAATTGTTCCAGTGGTTAAGCACCCTCCCGGTTTAAAAAAAAAAAATTAAGTCTTATTTCTGGTCTGAATTTGTCTGGCTTCAGCCTCCAGCCATTGGATCATGTTATATGTTTCTCTGCTAGATTGGAGAGCCCATTATCAAATATTTGTTCCCCATATAGGTATTTATGGACTGTAATCAAGTCGCCTCTTTGTTAAGTTAAATAGATTGAACTCCTTGAGTCTGAAACTGTAAGACCAGTTTATTTTTTTAAAGATTCTTAGGGGTCTTTTCTGAATCCTCTCCAATCTACCAACATCCTTCTTGAATTGTGGATGTTAGAACTGCACACAGTATTCAAACAGCAGTCGTACCAGTGCCAAATACAGAGATAAGATAACCTACATGAGATTCCCCTGTTTATGCATCCAAGGATTGCAATAGCCCTTTTGACCACAGCCTTGCCCGGGGAGCTCATGTTTGTCTGATTATCCACCACAACCCCCAAATCCTTTTCAGAATCCTCCATCCCATAAGTATGGCCTATGTTCTTTGTTCATAGATGTATATACTTACATTTAGCCATAATAAAACACATATTGTTTGCTTGTGCCCACCTTACCAAGTGATCCACATCACTCTGTATCAGTGATCTACCCTCTTCATTGTTTACCCTTTCCCCAATTTGTATGTCATTGTCAAACTTTATCAGTGATGATTTTATTTTTTTCTTCCAGGTCATTGATTAAAAATGTTCAATACAGCAGGTCCAAAAACTGATCCCTGTGGGGCCCTACTAGGAACACACCTGCTTAAAGATGATTCCACATTTACAGCTACATTTGGAGACTTATCAGCTAGCCAGCTTTTAATCCATTTAATATGTGCCATGTTAATGTTATATCATTCTAGTTTTTTTAATCAAAATATCATCTGGTGCCAAGTCAAATGCCTTACAGAAGTCCAAATATATTACATCAACACTATTATCTTTATCATCCAAACTTGTAATCTCATCAAGAAAAGATAACAAGTTAATTTGACAGGATCTATTTTCCATAAACCCATTTTGAGTGGCATTAATTGTATTGCTCTCCTTTAATTCTTTATTGGGTCCTGTATCAACTGCTCCATTATCTTGCCCAGAATTGACGTCGGACTGACAAATCTATAGTTATGTGGGTTATTACATGTATTCTTTCTAAATATTGGTACAACATTAGCTTTCTCCCAGTCTTCTGGAGCTTCTCTAGTGTTCCACGACTTATTGAAAATCAACATATCAACATTAATGGTCCAGTGAACTCCTTAGCCTCCTCTTTTAAAACTATTGGATGCAAGTTATCTGGACCTGCTGATTTAAATATGCAAATGTTACTAGTTCCTGCTTAACATCCTCTTGAGATACTAGTGGAATGGAAAGTGTTATTAGCATATCATATGACATCATCTGTTTATTCACCAAATGTAGAATAGAAATATGTATTGAACACTTCTGCCTTTTCTGCATTCTTGAAAAGTCTGCCATTTGCATCTTATAATGGACCAAGACCACAGTGAGGATTATTTTTGTTCCTAATATACTTAAAAAAATTCTTATTGCCCTTAACTCACTGGACATATATTTCTCTGTGTCTCATTGCTTCCCTTATCAATTGTTTAAATTCCTAGCTTCTGTTTTATATTAATTGCTATCAACATCCCCTTTCTTCCCTTTGTTACATATAATTTATTTATTTTTTTATAGCTGCCTTCACTTCCCCTCTAAACCAGATCATTTTCTTTAACCAGTATGGCCTTCTTCCTTGATTGTGGCTTTGGGGCATCTAGTAAGGTGTTCTTAAACAGTTTCCAATGATCATTCACATTTTTCTGATTCAATTCTTTCTCCCAGCTAATTGGGCTCATAATTTTTTTCAGGTTTCAGAGTAGCAGCCGTGTTAGTCTGTATCCGCAAAAAGAACAGGAGTACTTGTGGCACCTTAGAGACTAACAAATTTATTAGAGCATAAGCTTTCGTGGGCTACAACCCACTTCGCTTTGTGATTTCCCCCTCCCCCCAGATTCTTCCAGTTTTAGATTCAGGTACTGGGATATAACCTAAAGTTTCAGAGGATAGACTACTAGAAATTACATACGTCTCAGAAAGTGTTTGTGAGTCATATCAACCACCACAATTAATCTGGCTAATTGTGTTTTTTAGTTGACATACATAACATGCATCTTTCTCTGTGCTCAAAGTGCCTAAACTTTCAAACAAAAACAACAAAGCAAATCTCTCTACTGTTTTTTATATTAAGGAGACTTATCCGTCTTTGTGGAATTACTCCAAGTTGTGAATGGTGAATAGAATAAAAAAATCCCTTCCCAGTGCACAGAGAATGCAGACAGTGTTGTGTCTAATTGCTTTTGGGCCATGAGGTTTGCCTTTTCTGTCAAATATTGGCCATTCAATATTCAGCTGAGAGTCAGGAAAACTCAGAAGTCTTATCACTTAATGACAGGCCAACATATTGGGCCAAATTACTTGGACAAAATAGATGTCTTCAAGTCACCAGAGCCTGATGAAATGCATCCTAGAATACTCAAGGAGCTGACTGAGGAGATATCTGAGCCATTAGCGATTATCTTTGAAAAGTCATGGAAGACTGGAGAGATTCCAGAAGACTGGAAAAAGGAAAATATAGTGCCAATCTATAAAAAGGGAAATAAGGACAACCCGGGGAATTACAGACCAGTCAGCTTAACTTCTGTACCCGGAAAGATAATGGAGCAAATAATTAAGCAATCAATTTGCAAATATCTAGAAGATAAGAAGGTGATAAGTAACAGTCAGCATAGATTTGTCAAAAACAAATCATGTCAAACCAACCTGATAGCTTTCTTTGACAGGGTAACAAGCCTTGTGGATAGGGGGAAGCGGTAGACTTGGTATATCTTGACTTTAGTAAAGCCTTTGATACTGTCTCGCATGACCTTCTCATAAACAAACTAGGGAAATGCAACCTAGATGGAGCTACTATAAGGTGGGTGCAAAACTGGTTGGAACACTGTTCCCAGAGAGTAGTTATCAATGGTTCACAGTCATGCTGGCAGGGCATAACGAGTGGGGTCCTGCAGGGTTCAGTTCTGAGTCTGGTTCTGTTCCATATCTTCTTAGATAATGGCGTAGAGAGTACACTTAAAAAGTTTGCAGATGATACCAAGCTGGGAGGGGTTGCAAGTGGTTTGGAGGATAGGATTAACATTCAAAATGATCTGGGCAAACTGGAGAAATGGTCTGAAGTAAATAGGATGAAATTCAACAAGGACAAATGCAAAGTACTCCATTTAGGAAGGAACAATCAGTTGCACACATACAAAATGGGAAATGACTGCCTAGGAAAGGGATCTGGGGGTCACAAGCTAAATATGAGTCAACAGTGTAACGCTGTTGCAAAAAAAGCGAACATCCTCCTGGGGTGTATTAGCAGGAGTGTTGTAAGCAAGACACAAGAAGTAATTCTTCTGCTATACTCTGCTCTGATTAGGCCTCAACTGGAGTATTGTGTCCAGTTCTGGGTGCCACATTTCAGGAAGGATGTGGAGAAATTGGAGAGCGTCCAGAGAAGAGCAACAAAAATGATTAAAGGTTTAGAAAACATGACCTATGAGGGAAGATTGAAAAAATTGGGTTTGTTTAGTCTGGAAAAGAGAAGACTAAGAGGGGACATGATAACAGTTTTCAAATATGTAAAAGGTTGTTACAAGGAGGAGGAAGAAAAATTGTTTTTCTTAACCTCTGAGAATAGGACAAGAAGCAATGGGCTTAAATTGCAGCAAGGTAGGTTTAGGTTGGACATTAGGAAAAAATTCCTAACTGTCAGGGTGGTTAAGCACTGGTATAAATTGCCTAGGGAGGTTGTGGAATCTCCATCATTGGAGATTTTTAAGAACAGATTAGACAAACACCTGTCAGGAATGGTCTAGATAATACTTAGTCCTGCCATGAGTGCAGGGGACTGGACTAGATGACCTCTTAAGGTTCTTTCCAGTTCTATGCTGCTATGATTTCTATGAAATTCATCCTTTGTGTAACTCCACTGAAGTAAAATGTTCTGCAAAACAGATGAATTTTGCTAGCATTTGTACATTTATTTTCCTTTAACCCCATGGCTGATACTTGGACTTACTTTATGGCAATGTGTATTGGTTCATCAAGCTGTGCCAGAGAATGGAGACTAGAGATGGGTAAACCATAAAAGCCTCCTTGTCCCACCAGTCCTAGTCTTCCTCCCTGGCTCCTCATCTAATCTCAGTCTCCTCCTACCCTGCTGTTTCCCTGCCCCTGGATCCTTGTCCCAAGCAACTCTCTCCAGTTCAGCTCTTGTTCTGTCTTTGTTTGAGGCTGGGTCTACACTACAGCGGGGGTCCGACCTAAGATACGCAACTTCAGCTACGTGAATACCGTAGCTGAAGTTGCGTATTTTAGGTCGGCTTACCTGGCGGTGAGGACGCGGGAAAGTCGACCGCTGCCGCGCTGCTGCCGACTCCGCTGCCGCCTCTTGCCGAGGTGGATTTCCGGAGTCGACAGCAGAGCGATCAGGGATCGATTTTACCGCGTCTTCACTAGACGCGGTAAGTCGATCCCCGATAGACCGATTGCTACCCGCCGGATCGGCGGGTAGTGAAGACATGCCCTGAGTCAGGCATCTTTCTTTATGCTGACTGAATCCTCCGGAGGGGACAGTGAAAGCAAAGGCGAGATGGGTTTCCTTCTCTCAGTTTTGATGCCCGGCCCACAGCAGCCTACAGCTCCAGTTGTAGGGAGGGTTGTGCTCAGCCCTGGGCTAGAGCATGGCCAATGCGGATGGACTCTGGGAATTAAACTGCAGAGTTTTAGCAAATTTCTACTGGGCATATACAAATTGTGATTTTTTTTCAAAACCTTTATAACTTGGCCAAATTGGGGGTGATTTTTACAGGAACAGCAACAGGCATATCCTTGACCCTGATGCAAAGGCCACACCCTGCCAAATTGCAAGTCCCTGTACTAAAGCATGGGAGCACTGGAGCATCTCAAAGAAGAGGCCATATTTTTCCCTAGTCTTGTTATTGGGAACAGCTGTACTGTTTTCGCTGGGGAGAAAGATCAGTTTGAGGCAAACACATGACATGGAAAATATTAGCACAAATGGTTAAAGTTTGGCAAAGTTATAAGCAACTGAGAACAGGACTTTATAATGGGAAGTATCAAGTAACTTTAATAATAGGCAGGGCTGGTAGCATTGCCTATAACAAGCATTGATCAATCCAAATGTTGAAATATAGAACATCATAGAGAAGTAGTAGGGGCATGGTAGAGAGAGGAGATAAGTCAAAGAGCATTTGGGGGGTGGTTATGGGGGGGAACAGGACTATTCTGGGTATAACTAATTGACTTGTGTATCAAATGCCATGCAAAAATTATACATACTGTGACAAAGCTTGGTCCTTGTCTCCGTGGGTCCCGTGTTTCCTGGTGGATTTCACTAGCCTCAGAGGCTCACTGTGTCCCTCCACATAGCCCTTCTCTCTCTAGAGGCAAGGGTCACAGTTTACTGAGCCATTTTCATCATAAGCCAGCAAAGGAGGTGAGGAGAAGCAACCCTCCCTCACACAGTCTCTGTTGTCTCCCAGTCTCAGTGATTAATTGGGGAGGGGAGGCGGGAGTCCGGGCCCACCCTCTACTCCAGGCTCCAACCTAGGGACCCTAATAGTAGCAGCTATGGTAGCAGACTTTTTGGAAATAGGACATGTACAATTCCCTGGGCCACGTCCCCACAGCAGCCCCCACTCAATATCTCCTTCACCATTACCTCAGGGCCTCCTTCCTTGCGCCTGATATAGATTTGTACTGCTTAGTTCCTCCAACAGTGCGGCTTCCTCCTATATCTCCTGACATGCGCGCCTCACTGACTAACTGGGAGGCTTTTTAACTAGTTCCAGCCAGCCTTGATTGGCTTGAGGTGTCCCAATCAACCTATCAACTGGGGGGGATAGCTCAGTGGTTTGAGCATTGGCCTGTTAAACCCACGGTTGTGAGTTCAATCCTTTGGGGGGCCACTTAGGGATCTGGGGCAAAAATCAGTACTTGGTCCTGCTAGTGAAGGCAGGGGGCTGGACTTGATGAGGTCCTTTTGAGGTCCCTTCCAGTTCTATGAGATAGGTATATCTCAATATATTATTATTATTTTATTTTATTATTATCTATCTCCACTGCTTTCTAGAAGGATCTTAATTGGCCCCAGGTGCCTTGATTAACCTGGAGCAACTGCCATTTGGTTACCATGGTACCAGGGATTTGTTTAGCCTGGGGCTAACATACCCGGTCCTCACTACTTTACTATAGCCATCTGGCCTTGCCCCATCACAATACATATTAATTATGATGCTATTTAAAAATACACTTTACCAATTTCTACTGCTACTTTCTGCCTTTGTTTTAAAAAGTAAGCTCCATGCCTTTTTTTCCCTCAAAATCAGCCTGGCAAAACATGCATGAGAACTGTCTCTGGGCCGATAAGCAATTGATCAAAATCACATTCTCTGATCTCTTGGGGCCAAATCCTGTTCCCACTGAAATCAAAAGAAGTTTTGCTATTGAGTTCAATGGGAACAGGCTTTGACATTTGGAGAGGAAAGAACAAAACCACTCAAGCAAGGGCTATGTTGCTTATACCGCAGGTATCAAAGGCTGCTGACTCATGTGAGAAAGTCAGCAGACATCTGATCGTTGTCCATTGCAAGGGAGAAATCAGCAATCAATGAGACTAGAACAGTCTTTGTACTGTATCTAACTCATCAGTCCATCTGCAAAGGATCAAGGAAATATGAAGGCTCCAGATTACCTTAAAGTCCTCAGTCCCTTGGCTAGGCTGCTCCCATCAGTATATGTTCATAGTCCAGAGGCTGGATCATGAATCAAAAACACTGCTTATACACCTTCTGTCCCCCCAACCCTCCCCTCTTGAGGGCTCCTGACCAACTTAACAGCACAATACATATGCTAACAAACTTAAACAAAGCCTGTTAAACTCATATAAAGAATGAGCAGAGGGCAGCTCCACCCGCCCCCCCGGGGGGGAGGAGGCTAGCCTCCCCAAGTTTTTCTGGTACCCTGTACCTGCTAAAAATCTCTTGCCAGTACTGCATACTGGAGCGTACCACCCTACTTGCACTCCTGGTCATATACTATACCTCAAAGCTATGTAAAAGTGTGTGGAAGCATGATGATTCTTCAGTGTGCTTATGACTCGATTGTAGCTTTTAGCAATTTCTGCCATCTGTCTGGATGGGTTTCTGCTTTCTAAAGGTGGATCACTGCTGGGTTCCCCAAATGAAGTTGGTTTAGAGTCAATGTATGAGCCATTGTCCTATTTTAAAAAATAGCATATATATTTTCACAGATGTTTTTTGTAATTAAAAGCTGTGCCACGTTTACATTGGTCATCTATTGAATACATCTACTTATGTTTCTCTTGGGCTGCTACGGTAACAAGAAGTGTAGTTTTTGTAGCATCAAAAATAATGGATTTGAGGTTGCTGTAAAATACTTTCAATATATACCTGCTGCGAGGTTCCATGTTAGGAAAGAAATTGACTCATGGAGTAGATCCCACTTCTGTGCTGGGTTTTCTTGATATTTTTAAAATTAAGGATACCATGTGGAAGCTGATAGTCTCTATAAATCTCTTACTAAAACTGACCATTTCTTGGGGTCTGGTTGTATTAACAAAAAGGGTGTTCCAAAACATCACATAAAACCCAGCCTAAGCTTTTTCCACAGACTTGGCTGCTGCTAGGATTCCTTTCCCCAGCCTAAACTTTTTGTCTCTTTCTTCCCTAAGGACCTGTCTGTCCTGCGCTCTAGCTTCCTCATCCAGAGGGCTGTTCCCATCTCCTGAATAATAAGTGTGAAGTATAATGAGCCACACATGTCCCAACAAATCAGAAGTTAACTTGCAGTTTTCCACAGCATTCCAACATTTCTGTCATAAAAATGTGGCAGTTTATACCTACTTGGAACCATGCATTGTTTTGGGAGATGAGTTAATGAAAGGGATATCTGACTATGTTCAACTTCAGCCATAGTAGACAGAGACAGATTACTAATATTTGTCTGGAGTACTCTAAAGCAAAAAAACCCATGCAGCTGTCATAAATCTCTGCTGGATTCTAAACTGAAAAATCATGATAAAACTTGCACCTAAATCATGAAAATTATGACCTTCAACATCTCAGCACTTATTTTAATCCGTCGTTCTTGCTTCTAAACTTATATAAGCTGCTAACTCAGTGCAAAGACTGCACAGACGTACTCAGTCTCTTTTATCCCTTTAACAAAAAATTGACATTTATGGTAAACTACATTTGACCTCTGTCTGCATTTAAAGTGAAATGCAGCAGTAACAGAAAGTGCAGTGTGCATCACAGTTATGGGTGGACTCCTGTCTTCCCATTAGTGCAAGGGGAATGAAGAGAAGTGATGGTTCATGAGATACTTTATTTTGAAAATTGCCATTTTTGTGGAGTGAAAGACACTTAAGGCTGTTTTGTAGGCTGTGGCAGGACTAGGACAGAATTTTAGGTAGGGCACTGTAGCTTGCTTTATGTGCTCATTATGGAGCTACTCCTATCTCCTCTCCATGGTTATGTAGGGCTACCATACGTCCGGATTTCCCCGGACATGTCTGGCTTTTCGCTCTTTAAATAGCCGTCCGTGGGGGATTTCTAAAAATCTAAAAATGTCCGGGATTTCCCCCCCGGTCGGCTATTTATTGACCGAAAAGCGGCTGACAGGGCAGCCGAGCGCCGCTCGCATTGGGGCCTTGGCAGCCAAAGCCCCTTCCCGGCTCCCCCCATCCCCTGCAGCCTTAGCACACCGCCCGGCAGCGTTGGGGGGTGGGGCTGTGCACCTGTGAGGGAACGCAGTGGCGGGGCTGGCAGCGGCTGCCACAGCCCCTCCCCTGCTTCCCCCCTCCTCCACAGCCTCAGCACGCCGCTCGGCAGCACTCGGGCGGGATGCTCCTTGTGACGCGGAGCCAGACACCTGCTCTAAGCTGAGCGGCACGGTAAGGGAGCCGGGGAGTTGGAGAAGGGGGGCAGTCAGGAGACAGGGAGCGGGGGGGGGGTTGGATGGGTCGGGAGTTCGGGGGGTGCTGTCAGGGGGGTAGGGGAGTGGAGAGGGGTTGGGACAGTCAGGGACAGGGAGCAGGGGGGGTTAGATGGGTCGGGGGTTCTGGCGGGGCTGTCAGGGGGCAGGGTGTGGAGAGAGGTCGAGGCAGGCAGGGAGCAGAGGGGGTTGGATGGGTCAGGAGTTCTGGGGTCCTGTCAGGGGGCAGTGAGCAGTTGGATAGGGCATGGGAGTCCCGGGGGGTCTGTCTGGGGTCGGGGGTGTGAATATGGGGTGGGGGTGTGGATAAGGGTCGGGGAAGTCAGGGGACAGGTAGGGTCCTAGGGGGGCAGTTAGGGTGGGGGGTTCTCAGGAGGGGGCAGTCAGGGTACAAGAAGCAGGGAGGCTTAGATAGGGGGTGGGGTCCTAGGGGGCAGTTAGTGGCAGGGGTCCCAGGAGGGGGCAGTCAGGGGACAAGGAGTGGGGGGTTGGGAGTTCTGAGGGGGGCAGTCAGAGGGTGGGAAGTGGGAGGGAGTGGATGGGGGCGGGGCAAGGTGGGGGCGGGGCTAGAACGGGGCTCCTCCCCCCCAGTGTCCTCTTTTTTGATTGTGGAAATATGGTAACCCTATGGTTATGCTCCCTTACCAGTAAAACTAACACATTCCATTACACAAGTAGAGGATGGGTTTTGGGGAGTTCGGCATGGAAACTGCCACAGAATGGCATTCTTGCATGCCAGCGTGCAGGAGGTGGTTGGTAGCAGGGCAACAACAGACTAGGGCAGAGGGAGAAGTGGGGCTGTGGAATCTGTTGCTTTGTGAATCCTTCTTTCCTTGTCCCCTGGGTGGGAGATGTCGGCTACTGCAGTTTCAGAGTTAGAGTGATGGACAGAAAGCATCTCTACCGTCTGGGGAAAGAATTCCTTTCCCACTTCCCTAATTTCCCGTTCAGGCTGGGTGCAGGTGCTAATCCTCAGGCGGAAGTCCTGTGTTATGGTTGATGCGCTGATTAATGAAGTCCTGTTGCTTTGGAATTTGCTACAGGAATGTACTCTGTCCCAGCTGAGGCCCCAAAGTTGCTCTTCCCTGGCAAATCTTTCATCTGCAAGAGATGTTCTTTTAAATTAAAACCCACGAATGGTCTGTAAAGTTGACGTGGCAGTAAGTTTGTGACTCTGATATTATGTTTGCATATTGTTTTGAATGGAGCATTGTTATGTGTGTGTCCCAGTGGTAGGACTGTTTTAGGAGCAGTTTCTGGGGCTCTTCTGCCAAATATATTTTTGATTATTGAATCCATCTTGATGCTAACTTTGAGCCATACCCCTGGGTTAAACTTGTGCAGAGGGCCAGCACAAGGCCCATGCACCTCTTAAGCCTTCAAAATAGGCTTTGTGCTGGCTCTCTGCACAGGGGCAAATTTATCCATAAGGAACAATCTGCAGACAAACCTTTAACGCACTCACAAGTAATTTGATAGTGAGCTACTTTTACAATCTTTATTTAAATAAAATAAAATTGTTTTCCACTTCTTTCTGCCAGGAAATTTTCATGCCAAGAAAATGACTAAGCAACATTATTGTTTTTTAATGTCTACTTCATTTTAATCATTATATCATTATTTATGAGATCACTTAACCATTTCATCATTTTAGCCAGTGTTAAGACACAATAATGGACAACAAGAGTGATGTATTACATGTATTAATTTTTAAGAAAAGATATTTCATTTCACTTCAATTTGGTGCCTTCATCAATTCTCAATTAATAAAAGAATGTATTCTGTTACATCACTGTAAATCTTTTACAAATATCTTTTAGTCATGAAAATTGTATGAAAATTGTTACCAAAGTATTATATTTAAAAGGACACTGCCTGTGTTTTCGATAGGTTTTTTAATTACCATTTCTTATAAGTAAAATCTTCACTAATTTCTTTTCCATATGAATTTCCAGTTAACATTTTTTTAAAATGTTTGTAATGGGTTTGGAACTGTCATGTCCCCTCCAGAGTCATAGGACCTTGAGCTGTTTTGCTGTCAGCTCTCAAAACCTTAGCAAGTCCTGCAGAGTTCAGTACTTGGATGGGAGAATATTCAGGTGGTACCAAAAGTGATTCAGTAGGTGACATTTTCCTTTGAATTGATACCAGACCAATGCCCAGCACAACTTTAATGGGTGTGGGCACTCTTGCTAGAGTTGCTATCTTCCAAGTAAAATCTAAAATTGAAGTTCTGGCTATTTATGACTATTATGCATTCTAGCTTTTTCTGCAATAATAGAACTGTTATGGCCAAAGCGTTGGCCATATCCCTAATTACTTCCTGCTTACCTAAATTCCAACATGTTCAGTTGTACTAAAAAGAATCACAGCAGCACTGTCTTGAAAATAATACACCAGATTTGCAGAATTTTCTTTTTTTTTTTTAAACAGTGCCACACTTACTGTGCATCTCTTTCTTAAATTTCACTTGGATGATGGCAGAAAGCTATAGCTGAGACAAAAAGAGATGCTGGATACAGCAACACTTTCCTAATTTTATGAAAAGAGATAAAAACATTTACATTTTTCGGAAATGAAGGTGTATTATTATTCCTTGTGAGCTGGACATTGCATTTTTAGTAGTTATATTACTCCTGAGGGAATTCTGCTACAAAAATTAAGAATTATACACACAATATTTTACAATTCTGCACATTTTGTCAAAATAACACAACATAATCACACAATTTTTAATTATTTGCTGACAAGTATTTTTAAATAAATTACCAAAATAATTGAAAATTGTGTGATTATATGGTTATTGTGTTAGTGTTATTTTGACAAATAAAATATGCAGAATTTTGCAGAATTTTAATTTTTTGAGCAAATTTTTATTTTTTGGTACAGAATTCCCTCAAGAGCACCAGGTTCTGTGTGGTGCAATCTGGTGCGGGCAGCTTGGTGCGGGGTCTGGGTGCAGGCGGGATTTGGATGCACAAGGGCTCGTTGGGGGTTCTGAGTGCAGGGGGAATGTGACTCTGCAGGGGACTGCAGATGAAGGTAGGGCTAAGCGGGGGGTCTGGGTCCTTGGGGAGTGGGACTTGGTGGGATAGGTGGCAGGGTGCAGCTTGTTGGAGCTCAGTGGGGTGGGGGTCTGGGTGTGGGGGGTCTCCCAGTGCAGGGAATGAGGCTCAGGAGGTTTTGGTGGGTTTGGTGTGTGTGTGTGGGGGGTTCTGGGTGCAGGAAGCTCCTGATGCATGGCGGGAATTGGGTGGGAGGGTTCTGGGTGCAGGGGGCTCTAGATGCAGGGGGAGTCAATGGGGGGGGGGAAGGCTCAGTGGGGGTATCCAGATGCATGAGGGTTCGGCGGACAGGGGGAGCAGCTCTCCATATAGTGACCCCTCCCGCCCATGGCTGAGGAACAATTGGCGTGCTGCTCCCCTGTCTGTCTAATCCCTGTGATTCTGGATCCCCCCCTGCACCCACTCTCATCCATGCCAAGTCCCTCCGTGGTGCAGAGCTTCCTGCAGCCAGGGGAGGTTTCTGGGAGTTGATCTGCCCCAGCCCCAGCTGCCCCATGCAGGGGAGTGGGAACTCTGACTCTGTCCTCCTCATCCTCCTCCCACTTCCGCCCAGCTGGAACTAATGTCCCTGGGCAGCCAGGACATCCCCAGACCCCCTCCCCTCCCCGCAGTAACTTACGTCTCCCCCAGCTGCTTAAACAGATGTGCCCGCAATGCTGAGGAGGGGTGAGTAAGCATTGCTGCAGCTGCTCTTTGCTTCCCCACAGAAACCATTTTTCTAAATATAATTTTATTAATTTTTCTGCCATTTCTAAATTTGCTGATAAGTTGCCAATGGAATATAGGACCTAGTTTCTAGCTTAGGTTTCTGAGGGTCATTTTACAGCTTGTATATCTCTTCGTGCAGCAATAGCTGCCACTGACACTTCACATTCAATGGCCACTGAAATCTCCATGTTAATGGCTCCTCCACTGGGTTCAGTCCACTTCATCAGCTTTTCTGAGCAATATTCCAATAGCTTGTATCTGCAAGGCAGCGATGCCATCATCCATGCATATCTTTTCCACTCATGATGTCATCACTCAAGCTTCTTGTGATGATGTCAGATTTGGCAAGTCTGTGTTGCAGTCTCTTTTCAGATGATCTGAAGTTCCTCCACTCATAAGGGAACTACACTGGAATGTATATGTGCACAATCACTTGGAGGAAGAAAAATCAGTTACTTATCTGTACTGTAACTGTTGTTCTTTGAGATGTGTTGTGCATATATACATTTCCTGACCCTCCCACATTCCCCACTATTTCGGACATCATATAAAGCAGTGCAAAAGAAAGGGAAATGGTGGCCACATTCCGTTTATGCCCTCACTTGAGAGCACATGCAGAGCAGAAGCGTGTGCACGGCTTGGTGGTACTGCTGACAAAAGTCTCTGACTTGAGTGCACTAGGCACACACACACCTACAGAGAAATGTATATGTGCACAAGACATCTCAAAGAATAACACTTACTCGGCAGGTAAGTAAGTGTTGTTTTTTTTATCACTTCCATTTTACAGAGGGGAAACTGAAACACAGAGGTTAAGTGACTTGCCCAGCGTCACACAGGAAGTTGGTGGCAGAGCTTAAAATTTTTTGTCATGTTATAGAGAACACTCTTGCTCTCAATTTGCAAAATTTGTTAAACCACAGTAACTTATCCAGTAGTTAGTGATATGTATCAGGCAGTTATTGTATGCCAGCATAAATATGGAAGTAGTGTACTCCAGATATATGTTAATATGATACCATTACTGTTAATCATAAAGGTACCCCTTCTCCCCCACACACAAAGAGTAAGGGGAATTTCTTTCTTATTGTCACAGATGAGATTTGAGTACCCACATCAGAATGGTGACAGGACATTTTAAATATTAAAACTACATTATTTTATTTTCACTTACAGTAGAAAATGGTAGTGTGGATGGAATAAAAGGAAACTGTTTGGAAGTCTAAACAAGGTATTGTTTCTTGATATAAACATTCCCTGCTTCATGCACCTTTTTACCTTCCCATCAGTTCTAATGTTACATTTTAACTTAGTTATAATTACAATTCTACCTTTCCGCATATGTAAAGGAATTCAAAGCTGGATAGCCTGCATAAGAAGGACAGGTATTTTCCTCCTACTCACATTGTTGTTATAGTTTCATTTCTGTGCCAGGGGCTCACTTGCACATTTCTCATCCCTAATGGGTGGTATGCATGTAATTTCTCATTCACTGAGATGACAAAGTACCTTTTTTGCTGGCAAGTGTCTAGCATATATTGTACAAACCTCTTTCTCTTACCAACTGGAGAATTAAGGCAAAATTAATCTAGAATTATGTAATCAGATTTTGGTGTGAAATTTTAATTATTTCACTCATAGGTTTAAAGTTAAGAAAAAGGTTTTTGAATAGATGTGACAAAAATAAGTGCAGGTTTATAAAATTACCAATTTTTTAAAGGCAATGATGTAAAACAATGATTCCGATCAACTAATAATCCAGTTCAGAATTTGACTCCATCCCAATGCATTATATAGTCCAGTTCAGAATACCATTAGTGTTGATAGGCAGAATGTAAGAGGAGAGAGGGTACACATTGTATTATTAATGTTCATTGTGCTGTAGTACCTGAAAGTGCATTGTCTGTGACCCAAAGAGCTTTATAATTAAAATTGAGACATGAATTAAGCCAACAAGCAGTAGGAGAGGGGATGTGGTGAGGAAGGATAAAGGCTAAGTAGCAACTCCAATAGAGACTGGCAGGAAGGTTTGAACCTTGGACTTTCAGGCCTGCAGTACAAACACTACCACTTGAGCTAACAGACTAACTCTGTTACTGCCCTCCTAACAGGGCCAGCTATCCCTCTGTGGATTAGTCACAGATGACAAGGGAGGGAAGTAGGGCCATGTAACCCTCTGAACAGTGGGTCAGTTATGGTAATAAGATCCCATAAGCATCTTGATGGCTGAATTAAATGAAGACCACCCTTCAGTTGTGATGCACTTGCTTCTTGACATAATGAGACTTGAATAAGGCTTGCATTGATTTCTGATGGCTTCAAAGACATACTGAAACCATTGGGGCTCCAGGAGGATGCTGGATCAAGGACTGCATTTTGAGTTAAACGTCTCTCCCTAACTGCAAAGGGACACTTCACACAGTTTGGTTTGCAAAAATAAGGCTATACATTTTTTAAGTAGGGGTCTGTGAAATGACTGCGTCTGGTAGATAATGCAATATTATTCTGCTAAGAATGCATTTAATGATATTAATGGGATGAAGTTTATAAAAAACACAGTACAATGCTGCTTAAATATTCTTCCAGTGTGATAATGGAAGTGGGTAGTGTACAAATGTTAGTAGAGAACACATACAATTTATTTTAAATCTCAAAGATAGCAGAATAATCTCAAAGTGGTTCAAGTGATGGTGGCTGTTAAGAAGCTTAGACACATCTTAAAATACTTCTTTAGAATGTTAAACAGACAGATTGGTTAAAATCCAGAATTCTAGCTGCTGGAGTTGAACTGTTAGTCATGGTGATAACTGCTAGCACAGTAAATGCAATTTTATGCAAATTATGATACTTTGTACATCAGTTGATGCTTGTAACGAATTTGTAGTAACTTTTGTTTTTACAAGTTTGCTGGAAAGCAGCCGGCTGCTCTCTGGCAAACTCACAAAGGCAGCTGTCATCAGTACAGTCCCTGCTTGGGTTGCCACAAAGGATTGCATGGAATTTAGGGAAACTTAGAAGGAAATTTTAAATTTGCATACACTTTTACTCTGTTTTAAGTGTGATCCCTGCTATTTTTTTCCTCTCAATTATGCATGAAACTACCTTGTTGCTGGTTGACTTAAATAGCAAATACAAGCACTGAGCACTTAAATCAGTTGTCTAGAACTGTTCATTCATCAACAGAATACACCCTGTAATTTGCCTGACTTGATGGTAGTTCAGAGAAGGATCCTTTAGAGGAAAAAGGAAGCTCGAGAGACACAATGGCTATTCACCCATCAGTTTGCACAGTCCCCTTTCCATATTGCTTTGTACTGTATTGAACCCATTTGTTCCTTTTGGATTGTAAGCTGTTTTGGTGCTGGGTTCTTACTTGTCTGGCATGCTCTATTTATTGTGAAGTGATGTACTCAGTGGCACTACATAAATAAGTTAATAAAAAGGCACAAAAATATATTGGAATTGGAAAAGGTACAGAAAAGGGCAACAAAAATGATTAGGGGTATGGAACAGCTTCCATATGAGGAGAAATCAATAACACTTGGACTTTTCAGCTTGGAAAAGAGAGGACTAAGGGGGGATATGATAGAGGTCTATAAAATCATGACTGGTGTGGAGAAAGTAAATAAGGAAGTGTTATTTACTCCTCATAACACAAGAACTAGGGGTCACCAAATGAAATTAATAGCAGATTTAAAACAAACAAAAGGAAGTACTTCTTCACACAACGCACAGTAAACCTGTGGAACTCTTTGCCAGAGGATATTGTGAAGGCCAAGACTATCACAGGGTTCAAAAAATAACTAGATAAGTTCATGGAAGATGGGTCCATGAATGGCTATGGGTCCATGACTCGCCAGGATGGGCAGGATTGCAAAACCAATCCACTTAAAGCAGGATCTTTCCTTTCTTGTCACAGGCTTTACTAGTATCTTTGGGCTTTATGGTTCTGGTGTCTTTTTATGACTTCATGGCCTGGCTCTTATGATGGAAGTCAAAGGGCTAGAATGTGATTTGGACTGTGTACCCACGTGGGGCACAAAAGGTAGTCAGCCTCTCTCCCCTTTATGTCCCTGTACAGACCACTTTGACCTTAGGTCCGGGAGTAGGCAGGCACATTGCCACTACTTCCCCCTCTACCCAGTGCTTATTTTGTAATGAAAGAGGTGCCGGGGCTCAAGCAATTTTTTTACTTTCACAACTGATGTGGCAAGCACAGAGGTGAACTGCCACAACTAGAGGTGTTGGGGCTCAGCCCTGGCAAGCCCTGGCACAAATTAAGCACTGCCTCTTAACCCTCCTCACCCAAAGAAGGTGGGGAGAGAGGGAGTAAAGACTTAGCTTTGCCCTCTGTGGCCTTGACCAGTGAGCTGAACTACTGCATGGATGTCAATTTGCTGCTGGTTCTGGCCAGCTGCAAATTACTACCTCCCTCCACCTCAAAGCAAGGGGGAAGCTGGTTGGGAATTGGCCTTTACAGAGGTATTGGAGTCATAATTCCTCCCACATTCCTGGGATGGCACGTGCATAGAGGCTTGATCTACCCCAAAGCTTGTTGTACTCCTGAATGTTTAATGTCAGGTATTTAAGAATGGCCAGAAAATGCCTGATCTACCTCTTTTCAGAAAATAGTTAGATCTTCTCTACTTACCGCATATTTGGGTTATAAAGGGAGGCTGCTTCTTTCAGTAATCTCATCTCTCATATCAACTTGAAGAGAAAGGAGAGAATTTTCACACTTATGTTGAGCAGTACTTTACAATATGAAAACCACATTGATTTTAGTGGAACTACTTGCAAAGTAAGGGTACTATTCAATGTGCATAATGGTGGCAGAATCTGCCCCTTGTATAGGAGTAACTCTCAAAAGTTTTAACTTAGTACCTTTCTTTACACCTTCCTGATTTTTCTCTAAAGAGGACGGTTTGTTCTGTGGGAAGTCACAGGCTTGTGAGATCTGGGTTCTAGTTTCAACCTTGCCACAGACACACTGTGGGGATATCTTCACTCCAGGGTTCACGTGGGCTGTTACTCATGTGTTGCCCCTACCTGCCCTCCTGTCGTCCCCCTTCCCCAATCATCTCATCCAGGTTTGGTGATATTTTCAGCCCAGGCCAGCTGATTCATCTAAGGCTGTAGGCTAAAGTTCAGATGCCAGGCTAGTGGCCTGCCGCCTTGCAGTGAGGACATGGGCTAAATCGATTGAGTACCAATAGTCTACCATTGCCTTGTCACAATTTCCCACACGTGGCCAGGATGACAATTCACTGGCAAAGAATCATAGAGCAGTTTAATTTACTGCAGCACAAAGAATCCCATGGCATTTGTCCCCAGAAGTCTTAGGGACACATACGGGGGAGCGCAACACCAAAAAGGACACAGTAACTCAGGCATATCTTTGCAGTGTGGTTGCTCACACTTGGACTAGGCTAACAAGGGATGTTCAGTCTGGATACGGATGACCCGAGTTAATTCTGCAGTGAAGACATACCCTGTGTGATCCTGGGCCAACCTCTTAACATTTTCCTGCTCCATTTTCCCATTGAAAATGGGGACAATACTAAGTCCTTATCTCAAGGGAGGTTCACTGATGTTTGTAAAGCACTTTGTGATCCTCTGATGGATGAATTATACTGTTCCCTTGATAAGAGGAAAGTTTTGAGTAGTTAGTTAAAATTCTGACAGTTTCCCTACTACCAAAGACAGCCAAACCTAGTACAGCTCCATACAGAGAATCCTTTTACTTAAAGTATTAAAACACTTTTCATTGTTACGCTTAATGAATCTCAATTTTGTTTTATGCTTCTTTCTGCTGGAGCACTGGCGTAATTTGAAGAAGCAGCAACTTTAATGGGATTAAACCTATTGAGCAAAATAATATCTGTGGTGTTCATGGTAACAGCATGTCATTGCTCTTTTGTTCCTGTTCTTCTCTTCTTCTTCTTCAGAATCTGACCTATAATCAGTTTTCTTTTCATGCTTATCTACAGTATTATTACTTTATGCAAAGTCACATCATCCCTTTTCATCAGAGAGAAAATTTATAGTGTGAAGAATTACAAGAAAAGAGAATAATATATGCTTCTCTTGACATAACTTCTCTCCCTTCAGTCTCCACCCATGTTGATAAGCTTGATAAGTTTATGGAGGGGATGGTTTGATGGGATAACGTGATTTTAGTCAATAGGTCAATAACGTGCCATCGCTGGCAATTACTATCAATGGTCAATGTGGGTCTGGCTGGAGAATCTTGCCCGCATGCTCGGGGTTCTGCTGATCGCCATATTTGGGGTCGTGAAGGAATTTTCCTCCAGGGTAGATTGGCAGAGGCCCTGGAGGTTTTTCGCCTTCCTCCGCAGCATGAGGCAGGGGTCACTTGCTGGAGGATTCTCTGCAACTTGAAGTCTTTAAATCATGATTTGGGGACTTCAACAGCTGAGTCAAGGGAGAGAATTATTCCAGGAGTGGGTGGGTCAGCTTTTGTGGCCTGCATCATGCGGGAGGTCAGACTAGATGATCATAATGGTCCCTTCTGACCTTAAAGTCTATGAGTCTATGAGTCTGTGATGATAATGACAGTCCTAACCACCTTTTTTGTGGTCTCTTTTTCCTGGATGCAATAATGTTTTAAAAATAAGTTGGTTCCTTCCAACCTGCAACATGCCCTGTGTTCTGCAGTGGGATCTGCTAATGTTAACTTGTGAAATCCTTCAGATTCTCATTGACTTGAATTAGATTCCACAGGGGGCCAGGCTGCAATGTAGCCCATTGAAGGAATGAGCTTATTGTGGCAGATGCCTGCTCATTGTTTGCTTTTACTCACCTATCTAAGAGAAAAAAGAGCATTGGAGGGGTCATTGTCCCATGTATAGTGGCCTGGGACCCAAAATTTCCTGATAGGACAAACAGCCCATGCATCTTTGAACATGTGTGTGGAGGGTTATTACTCCTGCCCAATCATCTCATGTGGTGGTTTAATGTCTCATAGTACTCCCTAGCCTTATAGCACTATGTCTTCCTTCCTTAGGAGTCAGGAAGGTCTGGTAAGGTCTCAACCAGCATTTTTCATTCCTAGATACATATTGCAAAGCAGAACTCTGCATCATCAGCCACCAGTATCTTATGTGAGGAAATCCCTGTGAATTTCCAAGGCGCTGTTTCCTTGCCTCACCATCTCTTATGGAAAAGTCCTAGAATGTAATATAGAGAATGCTGAGCTTTCTATAGCAGGGATATGTTCTTTGCTAAATACTGTAGTTTTTTAAACTATAGGCTTCATCCCTAATACATTTTGTAGGACTTCTCCCATAAGGAGATCCTTTCTGAAATAGCAGTCTTTTTTAGTGGTAAAAAGAGGCTGACTTGACTTCTTAATAGCATAGCCTGATATGCTGGATGGAGCTGATATGATGTAATAATAGTCTGCTGATTTTCAGTCACCTCATCTGTTATTCATGTGAACAAAAATGAATACAAGTGAAATCCAAATAATCTACATTAGTACAAGTTATTTTCATGATTTTCATCAGCTATCATAAAGATGTCTCTGAATTGTATATTCTACTATTGCCTGGCTTTATTTCTATGTCTAGGGTGTGCAGTTTTTATCTGGAGAAAGAGCGGGAGAGAGAGCGAGAGTGAGTCTTTACAACAGCAGAGAATTCAGAAGGGAAAAAAGGAGGGGTTGGGAGAAATCAGCGCAGATGTAACTTGTTTCAATTATTCAGCATTCCCAGAGCTGTTTATTCTCTCGCTCCCAAGATGCTGTTTGTCTTCTGAACTCTGGGGAATCAGCTGATTTTAGTCTTGCCTTTGGGTAAATGAAGGCTGGAGTCTAAGAGCAGCAACTACACTGGAAAACAGGAAGTAACAAAACATAACTTGTTCCAGAATAATTATGTAAAATGTAAAATTTCTGCAACATTAGAAGCTAGTTTTTAATGAGGAGAAAATCCTGCTTATCTGTGAACATTAGCACTGATGTAAGATTGGCAGTTTGCATTAGTAAATGCCCTGTCACAAGGGTTAGTCCATTCTGATCGCAACATTTTCTCCATTTCTTTACTCCAGGGCAAACTTTAGTTTAATCTGGTAGCTCTCCAGGGGGAAATAACTAGTGTTGTCAAACTTCCCACTGCTCTTCCTCTGGTGACTGATGCCATGATGCTCAACTATTAATACTAACTAGGTCATTAAAGGAGAGGACTGTATAATCTGGCACTTAACAAAAAAAGAAGCAAATTATTATTTTATAAGAATTAGGAGAGCATATGCAAAATAAACTGGTTGATATGCAGTTTTTACCATCAGTATAATGAGGATATTATGAAAAGCAGAGCTAAAGTCTGAAATCCTTACTCATGGCCATATTTTGCCATTCATTTTCAAGCAGAACTACTACATGTGCTGATGTATTAGTGTTTGCAGGATCAGGACCTAAGAAATGACTCTCTGGGTCAGGGATTCAGGATTTGTTCCCGTGTGTGTTAGATTTCAGAAAATCAGGAATTACTTTTCAGGGTAGTGTCTGTCATGATGGCAGGGCATGCCAATGACAGACATGATGAAAAAGATTACACAGGTCTTTGTGAAAAAGTGTTTTATAATGACATTTTCATTATCCCCTTACACTCAACCCTTATTTTGTAACCATACTTAACTTGAGTTCTGCAGTACTTGTAGGAATTGTCCTACTGAAGTGTAAGTGAAGGTTACAGATCAGTGCCCACTGTGAGCAATCACTTACAAACATTGAATCTGATCACAACCTTGGATCTGATCACAATCTGAAGTTCAGAATCAGTTCTGAATTTCCCAGCTCAGTCCAATGTTTCCTTGCAACACACACAGATTGCATAATATTACTATTTATTTCATTATTTTCACAGCTACCGTTAATTATGGCCACTCTCTCTAGCACTATATACTGAAAAAGATGTTGCTTAACTCTGCTACTGTACCATAAAAGTTGGAGAAGTGAGGGAAGTAATCTAAAAGTCTGTTTTGGTTACAAGAACTTACACTAACTGTAATAGACAAGTTTCCAGTTCAGGTTTGGAGGTTGTGGGAGAGATAAGTGAAAGTTCAAGCCTTTTTACCTAAACCAGTTTATCCATTCCTATTTTTCAAGTGGAAATCCTTACAGAAACTGCAACATGCTCTTGTTCTTCCACTGAGGCTGGTTCATCTTATTTGGAACCAATTTGTTTTCAGTGGAACCCTCTATCTATCCTGATCAAATTTCCCACTGTGTTGATCTATGGAATTGAATTGCTGATTTGATCAAATGTTATGAAAAAGTAATTTATCTCCCTGAAAAAAGGTCAAGTTCCTGCCAAATTTCATGAAAATAACTGTTCTTTAGCTAAAGAAAAAGCAGAAAAGGAAAATCTAAAACTAGTAAAAATATTTAATCTTTTCTTAAACACCTGGTCTAACTAGTTTGATTAAATGTGACACCCTTCCTTCTCAGATGGGGTGGCCATTCTCAACTTGTATGCTAATTTCAAAGGTTTTGTTCCTTTGGTGGTTATTTTATTCATATACTGCCAAGAAAGGAAATAAAAGTTCCTACACATCTAGTTTCTAGCCTGGAAAATTTAAATATATATACAATATTTTTCACAGTTTTAAAACCTTGAAAATAAAGGTTCATACTAGAGCTGTCAATTAATCTCAGTTAACTCATGCAATTAACTCAAAAAAATTAAACATGATTAATCGCAGATTTAATTGCACTGTTAAACAATAGAATATCAATTGAAATTTATTAAATATTTTGGATGTTTTTCTACATTTTCATATATATATAGTATTCTGTGTTGTAATTGAAATCAACGTATATATTATTTTTGATTACAAATATTTTCACTGTAAAAATGATAAAAGAAATAGTATTTTTCAATTCACCTTAGACAAGTACCATAATGCAATCTCTTTGTCATGAAAGTGCAACTTACAAATGTAGATTTTTTTTGTTACATAACTGCACTCAAAAACAAAATAATGTAAAACTTCAAAGCCTACAAGTCCACTCAGTCCTACTTCTTGTGCAGCCAATCGCTAAGGCAAACAAGTTTGTTTACATTTACAAGAGATAATGCTGCCCTCTTCTTATTTACAATGTCACCAGAAAGTGAGAACAGGCATTTGCATGATGCTTTTGTAACCGGCATTGCAAGGTAATTATGTGCCAGATATGCTAAACCTTCATATGCCCCTTCATGCTTGGGCCACCATTCCAGAGGACATGCTTCCATGCTGATGACACTCATTAAAAATAATGCATTAATTAAATTTGTGACTGAACTCCTTGGGGTGAGAATTGTATGTCCCCTGCTGTTTTACCCGCATTCTGCCATATATTTCCAGGACCGCCCAAAGGATTCAGGGCGCCTGGGGCAAAGCAATTTCGGGGGCTCCTTCCATAAAAAAAAGTTGAAATACTATAGAATACTATATTCTCGTGGGGGCCCCTGCGGGGCCCGGGGCCTGGGGCAAATTGCCCCACTTACCCCCCCCCCCGGGCAGCCCTGTATATTTCATGTTATAGCAGTCTCAGATGATGACCCAGCACATGTTGTTCATTTTCAGAACACTTTCACTGCAGATTTAACAAAACGCAAAGAAGGTACTAATGTGAGATTTCTAAAGATAGCTACAGCACTCGACCCAAGAATCTGAAGTGCCTTCCAAAATCTGAGAGGGATGAGGTGTAGAGCATGCTTTCAGAAGTCTTAAAAGAGCAACACTCCGATGCGGAAACTACAGAACCCGAACCACCAAAAAAGAAAATCAACCTTCTGCTGGTGGCATCTGACTCAGATAATGAAAATAAACATGCTTTGGATTGTTATCGAGCAGCACCCGTCATCAGTGTGGGCGCATGTCCTCTGTCATGGTGGTTGAAGCATGAAGGGACATATGAATGGACATATGAATCTTTAGCACATCATACGTGCTGAGAAGAGCTCTATGGATATTAGCTCCGAGTGCTAGTATAACAGGGATTTCAGGCAGTTCTTAAAGCATGAAGATTACCCTTACTG
Organism: Terrapene triunguis; assembly: GCF_002925995.2. Lineage (NCBI taxonomy): Eukaryota > Metazoa > Chordata > Testudines > Emydidae > Terrapene > Terrapene triunguis. The sequence continues at coordinate 21,170,994 of NW_020664444.1, read as the reverse complement.
AGGTTCAGCCATAATGATGAGTAGGTAGAAGCTGATCAGTGCTTTAATGCTAATTGTGATCAATGAATCCTGAATAAGATTCATTATGCTCATTAACCTTGTGTATCCTTTTGAGAAAAGCTGGATGGATGCTACACTGGGTAGATGTTTGTTTCACTTTGTCATTAACTTGCATTATACCAGGATGATGCTTAATTGAACTAAATTCTCCTGGTCACCAGAATTATTTTAATATTGAAAAACAATGTATTTCCCCCCAGCCTAATCCTCGGAAATGGCTGAAATATTTTGGCTGACGTTTTCCAAAAAACCTCAGCTCAAGGCAGACATCCACCATGGAAAATGTCAGCCCGAACGATTGAAGTCTAGCAAAGTTATAATCAACTGAACATAGGGTCTTATAACAGGAAAAATCAGGCAACCTTAATAATATGGAATGCTACCAATTCTGCTGAGAGAGAGAGAGAGAGAGAGAGAGAGAGTATGTGTATATAATCGCCTGTAATATAAAAGAATTGTCCTCCTGAATAGTAGAAGTACAACAACTTCTGGTGGCTGGTAAGAGGCCTCTAAAGCAGAGATTCTCAAACTGTGGTCTGTAGGTAGTTCCCTCTAAGATGCATGCCTGGGAGACAGCACACAAGATAATGAAGGGCCACCCACCTAATTAGTGGAGCTGCGCAGGCGTGGCTCCACTAATTAGGTGCCTGGACTCTGGAGAAGATGCATATGTAAGGTGAGGTGGTGGCCTTGGGGAGAATGGGGGGTAGGTGGGAGGGGGCAGTGGGGTGAGAAGAGGGGGTGAAGGGAATTTGGGATGTGCAGGGCTGCGGCGGCCAGAGAAAGAGGTGACTTTCCCCATCTCCAGGGCTGCGGCTGCCGGGGAGAGACCCACCTCCTTCCCAGCCCCAGCTCAGAGGCTGCCACAGCAGGGGAGAGAGGGCACATCCATCACATTAGAAAGGTAAAACTACTCATTAAAATTAAAATATGAGTTGTGTGCTTTTATTTGTAGAACAAAAAAACATTAATTAAGTTTTTTTATATATAGCATTTTTATCCAAAGCATTTTACAATAGTTAGCTAACGGTGCAAACAACATTTGGAAAGATCATTAAGTGGTCTGCTGAGACCCTCAGCAATTTTCATGTGGTCTACAAAAAAAAAAAAAAAAAAAAAAAGTTTGAGAACCACTGCTCTAAAGGAAACAGTCAGGGCAGATTTGCCAGTATTGAACTGAAAGTTGTGGATTTTTTTTGTCCATTCCTGACCCCCTTGCAGGATTTAGAGTAATGGAAGCTCCCCCTCATTTGGGTAAGAAATGCCCCTTCACAACAATTCTTCCTGCTTAGCTCGGGTGGTGAGAGCTCCCCTTCCTGTTTCAGAATACTTTTAATCACTGGCCACTTTGTAAGTTTTGTAGGACAGTCCCTGCCCTAAAGAGTATAAATATAAATAGACAGGACAAAGGATGGAGAACTTTTTTCCTGTTTCCCATTTTACAGATAGGGACTCAAGGTACAGAGAGGTTAATTGACTTACCCCAGGTCACAAAGAAAAGCTGTAGTAGAGTTGGGAACTGAACCAGAGGTGAAAGTAAGCCAGTACGGGGCAGACTGGACCGGCTTCTCTGGCGGCGATTTAAAGGGTCCAGGGCTCCAGCCGCTGCGGGGAGCCCCGGGCCCTTTAAATCACCACCGGAGCTCCGGCAGCCAGGCTCGGGCAGCGCTTTAAAGGGCCTGGGGCTCCCTGCAGTGGCCGGAGCCTCTGTCCCTTTAAATCACTGCTAGAACCCTGGGTCTCCTGCAGCCGGGCTTGGGTGGGGATTTAAAGGGCCCGGTGCTCCTGCCACTGCAGGGAGCCCCGGGCCCTTTAAATCCCCACCGGAGCCCGGCTGCTGGAGCTCCAGTGGCACTTTAAAGGGCCCGGGGCTCCCCGCAGCAGCAGGAGCACATGGACCCTTTAAATTGCCGCCAGAGAAGCCGGTCCAGTCACAGGGCCCTGGCAGCCAGGCTCTGGTGGGGATTTAAAGGGCCCGGGGCTCCCCGCAGCGGCTGGAGCCCCGGGACCTTTAAATCCCTGCCCGAGCCCAACTGCCGGAGCCCCAGGGCCCTTGCAGCCGGGCTCCAGTGGCGATTTAAAGGGCCCAGGGCTCCCCGCAGTGATTTAAAGGGCCCGGAGCTCCGCGGGAGTTTTTCAAAAGTTGATATATTTGTGCTGATTAATCTTTCTATGCTTATATAAAATATATTTTTACAATCTCAATTTGGGGCCAAATGGAGTTGATTTGAATGATTTATTATGTTTTACTGATAAACACAGGGAAACAACTATACATAGTAGAGATTCCCATGTAAAAGGAATATGTATGGGTTCACTTGGCAAAACATTATGATTTTTTCCACAACTTTTCATGTAGAATACAAAATTGGGAAACCTGCAAGAATTAATGTCATTGTTTAACTTTAGGAGAAGTTTGAAATGTCTGCAGTAGCTGCAGTGCTGCTTCCAAAATCCAACAAGCACAAATGTCATAAGCATTATTTTTTGTTTCATGTAGCAACAGATAATGTTTTCTTAGCATGTAAGTGGTGTGTTGTTAATAAGTTGGGCTTTGGTGTGTGTGATAAGTGCACTCACAAAGATGTTACAGCATAAGTATGCAAGGTAAAGGTCATGCTAGTCAACACAGACAGCTATTGACACTTAAAAGACCTGAAGGTAGAATAACAGCAAACAAGTACTTGCCAAGTGATGGATTAGCTTAGTGATTAGTGATAAACATGAAGGAAAATCATTATGGCACAAGCAGTTTTGTCATTCTTGGAGAAGCTACATTTGACGGATAGAGCCTTCAGTGAAGAACCTATAAGGAATTGATCACTGCCCTGAATGAACCTAGTGTGAGTTCATCATTAAGCAACTCCAGTCACCATTAGTGGTCAGCAGTTTGTCTCCTCTTTTTTTTTAGCTTAACTGCAAAATGATTTTGACTGTGAATAACTTAAAACAATTTGGATTGATTATTCAGCAGCCAAATTAATTACCCAATAGCTTTGAGTAGTGGGCCAATTTTTTTGTCCTGGGAACATTCCGTACAACTTAAGTGTGGCAGTATGAAGAGGGAAAACAAACAAAAACATTTGGAAGCAAATAAAGAACAAGCTAAGTAGTGAAAATAAGGCAGGATTATAACTGTGTTATGGAATCTCTCTCAAATGGATCTTCTTCACTAGCCATGCTGACTTTTGCCACTGAGAAGTGGTATTTACAGCAGGTGGATCCTCCCTGGTGTGACAGATATTGGAGAGTGTTTCATTTTTGTATTTCCCAGTTAGTCAGCAGGAAATACATTTTGGGGGGTGGGGGAGGAAGGGAGTTGTTCAGTGCTGTAGAAAGAGACATTAATTTTCTTCTATGAACTCTAGCCAAGTCACTCTTCTCATTCTCTGTCCTCCTCACTTCTGAGTCAACATTTGGACATCTGTTCACAACTGACTTAGAGATTGTTTTGGTTGAAGTCAAACAACTCCAGGAAACATGTCTGACACTTTTATCTGTACCACCTGTTAATAGGTTCGTGTAACCTAAGCAACTGCTTTTGGTTTTCTGATCTCTACTGTTCACTGTTGCGTTGACCCCCATTGCCTTGTTCCAAAACTAAATGCAGTTATCCTAGATAGAAGACATTACTCTGGTGACCTGGAGAGAAAATCAACAGCAAATAAAGGCCTGGCTCCTGTTCCCATTGAAGTCAATGGCAAACCTCTGGTTGGCTTCAATAAGAGGAAGCTTGGCACCAAAGGTAGTGACTTTGTACCATTTAAGTGATTTGCTCTGATATTTCAGAACCAGAAGAGCAGAAACCCACAAAGTTTCTTGGTTGAGGACTCTCTGAAAGATTATTTTGATTTAGAGATTTCAGCTGGACTATCCTGCGATTTACCAAAGGTGCTTGAGTATAATTTTGCATCTGGAAATAGGAAAGCTACGAATAAAAGCTTCAGTGCTGGCTTTTCAGGTGATGTGAAATCTGACTTTATTTGGAGGTCAGGCCAAATTTGAAACTTTACCTAGACTTTTCTAGGTTCACCCTCCCCTAACAATCATCATCTAGCAGCCACCAGGTTTAGAAACAAAATCTACGTAAAATAACAGTATCTGAAATTCATATTTGGATAAGCATAGCTAATATTGGTTGGTCTCTAAAGTCACTGCCAGTTGTCAAGTTGCTATAACGTACAGAAGGGTATTGAGTAGAGTGGGTTGAAAAGGGGAAAAGTTGTGAGCACATTTTAAAAAAAAAATTACCATTTTTTCCAAAATGTTTTTAGTTTTGAAATAAGGAAAAAGCAGCTATCATGAGGCCACATGTTTTGGCGTTCCACCAATAATGAATATCACCTTTAGATTTCATTGTAGTTACTCCAAATTTACACCAAGATCAAAATCAAGGACATAATTGGCAAGCAAGTAAAAATGCAGTTCCTTCTTAAGAAATGTACAATGTTTAATCATTTATGGATGTCAATCTTACCTGTTAGTATAGTGTGTTGTTTAGGAAAAGCTTTTATATTTTTTCTTGTCAGTTTGGAGGGGAACAATCTTTGAATGTTTGAAGCACCAGATATTACTTTTTCATTTTAATTTACTTGC